>NW_024038158.1:1200000-1718832 GCF_016077235.1 Cyprinodon tularosa
TTGTATTATTTGCTCTGGTGGAATTTTGATAAATTGTTCTACAGAAACTGTATTGAAATCTAGAGGGTTCTTTAGCTCCATTTATTGATCTTAAATTAGACTGTCAGGAGATTTACTGGGTCATTATAGCTTTTTTTTTGTAGTAAGCTAAGGGTCTCCCTGGCTGTATGTTTGGGATCAATTCTGTACTATTAAACTGAAGCTGCTTTATATTCAGATTCTTATCAGCAGACTTTCAGTAGTTTTCTTCATTCATTATTCCGTCAGTTCTATCAAGTCTGCTTCTACCATTTGAGGAAGAAATGCCAGTCTAAGATGTTCCCACCTCCAAACTTCCCAGTTGGTATGATGTTTTTATAACTAAATGCATTGATATTTCTCCTCCTGTTATGGTGTGTACAATGGCAGTTTATTAATTTGCGTTTGATCTCATCTGCAGGGCTATATTCTACCTTTATTTTACTGGCATGTAAAAACATTCTGCCCTCCTCTTGTGCAGAAAGTTGCTGCAAGGGAATAGTGGTTTCAGTGTATTACTTAGTGTCATGAGGGAAAAAAATGTAAACTTTTATTTCCATGTTTAACTGAAGATATTTACAGTTGTTCTTGGACAACACTTCTGATCATTCCTTTTTTGGTTCCGTCAGATCCCCTGGTTAATAGCTGGGTTATAGTGAAATTATGTTATCCCCAAAAGCTGATTAGGACTCCAAGAATAAAAATAGGCATATTAAGATTTTGAAAAACATCTGGAATGAACACCTTAAACATATTTTCCAGTAATACAGTTGCAAAGGTCACTGAGAATGTTTGTTTTTATTCATCTTGAGATACATTTTGTACAATGCCATGGTAATACTTTTTTTTTTTTTTTTTGGCCGACAATTCAGATTTAACTGTCCCAAGGTGTGAGAAGGACTGTTGTTTAAATTTTTTGGTTTTCTACACAGCCAAGATCTATTGAGATTTTAATATCCCCATTACAAATATATTTGATGAGAAATATCATACTTTAAGATACTCAGTGAAGAAAAATCTATCAATTTCACTGAAGTAAATAAAAATAAAAAGTTTTTCATGTTTTTCAGCACATAATTCTAGGTCTCTGTGCTCCTTTTGAGCATTTACAAACATCTGAATCACACTGGAAAACAGAGAGCTCTTAATCCACTGCATTCTCTGTTAAAAAAGTGACCTTTTAAGAAGCTGGTTTAAAATAAAACAGTAGGGGACCTTCACAAGTGACAATCGAAATATGGATTTTGAGAGATTTTGTTTTCTGTTATTAAAACATAAAACACTTTCAATATTCTCATAAAGAAATTATCTTTAAATTATTCAAGAACATACCAATGAAAGAATAGGAGATAAAACAAAAAGCGGCATCTATTGGAACCCTTGTGATAGTCGTCATGTTCAATATGTGAAGTATAAACCTAGCTTCAACCTCTCCATAAGTCCTAAATCCCCTTTAGAGGACATGAAGTCACATGACCACTGTCTGTTTACGCCTCCATGGTGGACATCATAAAGCCAACAGTGCTATAATACACTAAAACACTAAATACAGAGATGTAATACAAAATAGATAATCTGCAAACCCAGCGTTATCTAAATATGTTGAACATTTAGACCGGGACTTAAAGGTACAGTGTGTAATAATTACAGGGATTTATCGACTCAAATGTAATAAATTATCTATATGTATGATATTTATTATCACCTGTGAACTAAAAGTCTGAATCTTTATGTTTACCTTAGAAATTGCTATTCATAATTACATAAGAGTGGGTTTGCACTTGTGGATGCAGACATCTTTGTACTAAAACAGTGAGAGCTGACAAACCAGTGGCTGTGGAGATCACAATTATGCTCGAATGGGACTGTGGCAAATGAGGCCTGTATACAATCCTACACAGACTAATAAAATACTATTTAATACACAAGGAGTAAAAGCCGTTCCACACCAGGGGGAGGAGACACTAAACCTGGACGTAGCTGAAGTGAGAAAAAACTCTGAGGAGAGTCAACCCAAAGAAGGCCCCAGAGCTTGATTACAGACCTGGGTGGGTGTATAAGGAGTGTGAAGGTCAGCTGGCTGGTGTCTGTGAGGACACCAGCCAGCTCGCTGGACCAATCCATAGTGCCAGCATGCTTCAAGTCTGCCTCCATTATTCCGGTCCCAAAGAAGCCTCAGGTCACCTCACTAAGTGATTGCTGGCCTGTCGCACCGAGACCATGCTGAAGTGCTTTAAAAGGCTGGTTAAAGTACACATTGTCTTCAGTATGCAGCAAACATTCGACCTGTTCAGCAGATTCCAGAGCAGTTTCTTCCCCACTGCTAGACTGCTGAATGGTTTGTAAATGGGTTATTTTATTGTATTTATATATTATATATTATATATCTTATTATATTTATTAAAAATATATATAATAAAATAAAATAAAATAACCCATTTACAGAACATTCAGCCCTAATAAATATAATATGTCTACAAACATATTTTTTTACATATATTTTTTAGGGCTGCTCAGTGGCACAGTGGGTAGCACTGCTGCCTTACAGGAAGAAGGTTCTGGGTTAATTCCTGGCCCAGGGTCCAAAAACATGACTGTTAGGTTAATTGGCTTCTCTAAAGTCCTCTTAGGTGTGAGTGTGTGCGGGATGCTGCTATCGAATGTAAATAAACATTGTCATCACAAGATAGATAAAGTGGACTTTGCGGAAGCCATTTTGAACCATGATGGCCTCTGTATTGTTGGAGTGGAGTGTGTGTAGGGCTTAGTATTGCTGGAGTCTGCAGTCTGTCTGACCATAACATGTTGCTTAAGCTACAGATTGTAGCTTCGTAAACTTAGAACAAATTGTTCACCAGCTAAGCTCTTGGCCCTGCTGTCTTAAAGTTTTTACAATAACAAATACATGACAAACTAGCTGTCAGTGAATCAACCACCCACACCTCTCAGGTCTTGTAGCTTACACCTTCTCTGTACACCCAGAACCAAACATGGAGAAACAGCTTATAGTTTTTATGCTTAACTAATCTAGAATAAACTCTCAGAAAATTTTAATCGATGAGACCTTTCAATGTTCTGGATTTGGACCCAAGATTCAACCACGACAGGTCAGTAACGTTTGAACAGTTTATTGAATCAGCAGGGTTTAAACAGGGCTGGCTCTCGGGTGTGCAGTTCTCAAAAATGGGCCGAAACGTCCTAGAGGCAGAGGGACAGATTAGAGCAGGGGTCACCAACCTTTTTAAGGCTGAGGGCTACTTCATGGCTACCGAGTCATAGGAAGGGCTACCAATACTGACCTATGAACTGGAGGGATCAGTGTTCACCTACAGTAAATCTCATCCATTAAAACTCATTTTTATTCTTATTTTATTCTTTTATTCATTTCTAATTTTCTTTTTAATATTGTCATTTTGAAACCACTGAAATATGATGAAATAGTTAACATGATGAAATAATACATAAATTATTAAAAAGAAGAGCTACAGAATAAAAAAAAAATTAAACTTAACCCACTGAGTGAGTTCTTCTGTTTTCAGAAGACGAAGAGGGCACCCCATGTGGTCCTTGAGGGCCCCTTGGTGCCCGCGGGCACCACGTTGGTGACCCCTGGATTAGAGGCTGCAGTGGCAGGTTAGAACTGAGGAGTTGACGAAGGACTAACCTGGTAAGAGGAGAGGAGCTAGAGCACTGAATATCAGCAAGAGACAGGCAGGAGGCTTCGGGGAACGGGGCGCCCGCTTGTTGGCGGGGACAGGCCGTCAAACTGACAGGCAGTGCAGGCTTTCCAGGGACTTTAGTCCAGAGGCAGTCCAGGTCCGGTAATGTGGTCCAATAAAGCAGCAGAGGTACAAGAGGGTGTAATCCAGCAGATATTTCCGTTTCCAGTTCCAGGTCCAATTTCCTTATAATCACAGAGAGTAAAGGGGGCATGCAGGCTGGCAGGCAGGCAGGCAGGCAGATTCTAAAAAAAAACAAAGGCTGAAAGGTTCTTACCGGGCTGGCTTAAAACGATTTGGCACTGGAGGCTGATCAGGACGGAGCTTAGATGCAAGTGACGACAGGTGAAACCAGTAGAGGTTAATTGCTGCATTAAATCGAGATTAAACATTTTTGACTGAGATTTTGACTGAGCTAAGAATAGTTGCTTAAAGCTTCAGTCCAACTTTTTCCTTTCATTTTATTATCAGTTTGTTTAATATATTAATTTTATTTCGAGCATTGATTTGTATTCTAGTAAATTATTTGTGTTAACTGTGCCATTACAGTGTTCTGTTCTGATGTGCAGCCCTTTATATTGTCGTGCTACTGAAATGTGCTATATAAGTGAACTTGCCTTGACTTGTCTTAATGAAGCAGGAGACTGACAGACTGAGTGGTGTGGCTGCAGTAATGCGAACACATAGCAGTGCATTGTGTTTGAGGATAGAGCTGGGCTGGAAGGGAAATCTTTCAATTTACAAGTCATTCCATGTTTCTTCTCTAACTCATGTGGTTTTGAAATACAGGTCATAAAATTTTAGCTTATAAAAGTCATGTCACAGTTTTGTGGGGGTTTTTTTTAGAGTGAGCAATGTTGAAATATGAATGTCAAGTTGACTGATCTTCCTTTATGATGCTGTGACTGAAACAATCTCTTTTTCCTAAAAGAGATGAATTTGCTTCTGATAGAAATGAAACAAGCTACAGCAACATGTCCAGAAGTCTTCATGCTGGTTAAAGTTGCCTCCACATGCTGTGATGCGAAGCCGTTCAGCCTAATAACCAGAAAAAAGTAGAACTTTCTCAGCAGTGTGCCCATAACACAAAAGCAGCTTCAATCACCCTTGATGAGGAGGAAGGGCTGGGGAAGCAAATTATGTTTTAAGAGGTGAAAAGCCTCTAAATCATAATACAGAAATTCCCAGGAGCCAGAAAAAAAATCATGGGCCTCTTTTCAAAGGTCCTTCTACATTAGCTGAAGCTAGAGTTTGCAGAGGAGGGGAGCTGTGATTTAAATAGGCAGCCTGCTGGATCAAAGCCCGCCTTGCTGTTCTTCTGGCTACAGGCTTTCCGCTTGCATGGTGATCATAATTGCTCTTGCTCAGAGGACATGCTGCTTCCGTCAGGGTGTCCTCCTGCATTAAAGCCCAGGAGCCTCAGCTAAGCAGAACCTGCCATAACAGGTAGACCTTTTTCTCCCTTTCTGAACACTTTGTAAGTTTGAAGCTGCAAGTTCGTTCAAACTAGATTGCGATGGATCGTTAACAACTTCATGGTTTGGTACCTACATGCAGATGGTTTGAAAATGTCTCAACATATTTCTATGTTCCTGAAAATTATGTTGAACTGCAAAAACAAAACAAATCTAATGTCTCTAATGTTAGAATAAGACCTCCCTGTGCTAAAAGCATTTAAAATAACAACTGAGCTCTAGAAAAGTGGCATCATGTGGATTTCCAGTTTGGAAATTTGTGTACGTACCTCCACTGCTAAAATGGGCCAAACCTTCAGATATGAATAAGTACGGAATTTTCTTAAACTGACGTACTTTACTATGTATGCTTTAAAAAGGAAGGGATCATTAAGCTCAAACAACAAACCTTTTTTCTTTCAGGTTTTTAGGAAGTAGCATAGCATTGCTACTTCTCTCCAATCAGATTTGAATGACATATTTGAGGAATTCAATTAGAAATGGTTTCATTGATGTTTTTTAGACTATCCATTGCCTTTTCCACTGTGGATTACAGTCCAGTCCCTTAGAAATATTTTGAAGAATAAGAGCTAAAAAAAAAAGAAAAATCAACTATTCCTTGTGTCAGAGGCTAGAAACCTTGGCTCCAATATTCAAAACAGTTCAAAAAAAGAATGAGTTCAAAAAGTCTTACTTCTTTACCTAAAAAAAGTGAGATATTGTAACTGAATACAGGTTAAAATATGACCTTATTCTATCATGACAGGATTTGTTTATGTGGAATCGGCATGTAAATGAAGAAGGAGAACGGCGCTCTGTTTGTCCTGGTCTATACCTGGTTGGTGGTGATAATGCACCATGTTGATTCTTGCCAAGTTTTACTTTTCTCTTGTAAGTATCCCTCTATTTAAAAACAGAAGTATTAATGTATTTTATTCCTCTAGAGGTGTGAGAAATGCAGCTTAAGAGAAAGTTCAATCTGGAAGAGACGTATCTGTCATGATCCCTGCCCTGATAGCTTCACTCACCTCCCTTATTCTGCCTGGTTACTAATTATCACTCAGCTTATCCACCTGCTCCTGCTGCTTTATATACGGCTCAGCCCAGCTATCAGGGCCAGATCATTGTTGCTATTTCTGACTTCATTTTGAGTTTGACATTTCTCGGAAGCCAGTGATGAGAGGGTTTTAGTTTTCTTAGTTTTCCTAGCTGTATTTAAGTTTTAAAGTACCTTAGTTTTCCTGTTTCCATGCCTTGTTCTGCCTCTCAACTATTGAGATTGCCTGTTCCCATTTGTTTGCTCTGCCTGAACTCCAGAATGAGTTCTGTTGGACTCATGGAACCCTAAACCTGCCTGAATTCTCAGGGGATTCCTGGAATCCTGGATCTGTCCCTGTTCTGATCAGAACCCCTAACTGGGTTACAGACTCCTGGATCTCAGAACCTTCCTGTTCTGAACTGTCTCCCAGACCTAGCCTGGACTCCTGCCTGTTCACTGGGCATGCTGCATCTGGTTCCACGGCGGGTGGCGTCAGCTGCATTGCGTTGGCAGGCCATCGGCTGGATCTTACCTCGCTCTGAAAAGATGGACCAACTGTTAAAGCAGGTATGTGACTCACATGGATAATCATCCTCTGAATGATTACCATAGTCATTTAACTGTGTTTCTCTCTAAACCAAAGTTGCCAGTGAAGGGTGGTGCTCCGCGTTCTGTATTTCAATAAACGTTTTGAATCTTCCCACTGTCTGTCTTGCCTTGAATATTAGGTACTACATTCTGATTTCTTTACATTATCAGCATCACCTGGACCACCTGCTGATGTCCGATGTTCCAAATCCAGCCAATCAAGGTTTGCGCCGCAGTTCCTCTGAAGCCAGTCATCTTTCAAGGTCTCCTGCATTCCGCACTTGGCCTAGCTTCCCTTCTAATCGCCAGTGAAATTTCACGCACCTCCGCCCCATCTCCTCCCTCACTCTCAGACTATACGCCATCAACCTCATACTCTGCCATATTCCACCACCTGTGTCCGGGATTCGGAGGGAAGAATACTCTAATCCTTTTCCAAAGTAACTATTAACTGCTTGAATGTCATGTTTTCCTAGTGCTAAAGCAGGTTATAAATAGATTTTATCTCCATTGTTTTTTCCCAAGTGAAGTAAAGGGACCACAAAAAAAAAAAAAAAAAAAACTGAAACTCATTTTGTCTGGCTTTTTATGTACTTAATATTTTTTTTACTTTTCCAATTATCGCGGAAAACATAATTTTTACCTTAATGCTTTTCTCAATCCCCAATTTTCACTCTTACCAAAGTATTTTTATATTAAGGCATTTTTACTTTTACGTTTTTATGAGTAGGCTACTTTATAGACCTGTTCAAAATCACAAAAGATTTACTTCATGACTCAATCTCTGACTCGATCTTGTCATAAAAATTGATCTGTCCTCCTAATTTTGTAATCTGCTGATGTTCACACTCAGTCGGACAGGTACTTGAATTTGTGCAGTCCTCCTTTTATGCCAATGCATATTTGTTTTTATTAATTAAATTAGCTTAAATTAGCTTTAAATGCTAAAAAAAAAAAAAAAAAATCCCCCAATAATGCTTTTTATTTATTTCATCTGCTGCATGGATAACATCCCCTTTATCAGAGCAGCCTGAGGTAAAACTCTATAGCTAGTCACCAGTTTCAGGCAGGTGTTATTAATTTTTAACGGGCCTTCTTTTATGTTCATGTTACAAATTTTATGTCCTTGTTGGTGGTGAAGCCTGTTTTACAGAAACAAGTCAGGTTTTTCACCCTTAAAGCCCAGAAACCTCTGGTATCATCTATTTTTGCACATTCTTTATTGTGATGATATTGTTGCCTACAGGCCTGAATTATTGTAATACTTTTATCTGAGATTTATCTCTGGTCTCACCATTCAAAATCTATCCTGAAGCTGGGTTCCCCTCCCCTGTATATAAACTTGTTGATTTACTTCCTACTTATTTATGCATTTTTTCTATGAAAACTGAAATCCATTATGCCATTTTGATTAAATTGCATTTCTTTCTGCTCCTTGGCAGCGTAACAACAGTTTCTTATGTACCATAGAAACTGATCAGACCGGTATAGGAACATCCAAAGCTGCACTTACCCCTATGGGAACTGTCAGACCACACCAACAGGAAGGTCACAAAAACCTGGGATGTGAGGATGTCCACACAGAGCACCAGATGGGGAACTTATGTCACAATAGATTTGCTGTCTAGAGGCAGGAGGTAGGAATTAGGCCTAAATAGGTCCTAGTTGCTGGATTTGACTCTCTCATTATAGATTATCCAAACTTAGATTGTACTGACTCCTAACATAGATACTCCAAAGAGCATAATTGAAAAAATACTAATAGAAAATAGAGCTAAATGGTTCCTAACAGTGGTATTTAAACTATAGAGTAAAAGTACTCACTAGATTATTGATATAACCCTTCTAAAGTGGTAGATTGTAACTTTTAAACGTGATCTTTTGGTTTCCATTAAAAGCACAATTAAAAAATAACTCAGAAATGTCTAAACACACCTTGGGAGTTTCAATTCAGTGCTTTACTTTGCCAAACCCTTTACTGTGACCGGTAATGCTGGTTAATCACAATAAAATGCACTGAGACCTAAAATAAGCAGCGTATTAGTATAATCAGATGCACTTTCTTGCTCTGGCATTAATTAGAATAAAAGAATTGAACCTATGGGAAGGAGGAGTGCTTAACTTGCTTGTTGCATAGACATTGCATGCTTGGTATCACTTGGCTGACTCTTCCCCCGCCGCAGACACAACAGGATCTGAAAGTTAAATCTACTTGCTGGATGTGTCATGTGTGTCTTTTATACCAAAAAAAGAGTATTGCCTCAAGGTTTTCTGAAATACCGGTGGCATATTAATTCTAATGTGTTATCCTAGTGGAGCAGCTAGATACATCAAATCCCACCATTGATGAGGTGCTGAATTAGTGGCCAGATGTCAAATGAAGAGAACTTGGGCTCCTGCAGCCCATCTCTCCTCATAAAGCAAACTAAACCCTTTCTGAAAATGCTGATGACAAAGTAACAGGCGCTGCGATAGCCGTTCTGCTAAATGAGGCATATGAAAGCATGACTCATTTTTCATAATCCTGAAGAAGTCAATTAAGGGACTTTTGGAGCTCAGGGAGCCCCAAGGAAACGCTGAAGTGTTATGCCTGGAAAGGAGCCGCAAGTAAATTTAAGTCACTCTAAGAAGAAAAACTAGAACTCTCGAAGGAAAAACAACAGAAAAATCTAATGGTGGTATCTAAAGTAGAGAAGGTATAAAAATGTCAAACAAAGAGACAGAGACACCAGTGTTTTTCTGTCAGCTTGTCGGTTTTATGGCGCCAACAGCATAAAAACATCACAGGAAACCCAAACTGCCTTTGGATAAAAAGTTCTTCTTTTCCCATGAGAATCAAAACACGTTGATACCAGATCCAATTCTGAAAGGATGAAAATAAGTTCAGACACCTGCGATAGATAGACGGACGGACGGACGGACGGACGGACGGACGGACGGACGGACGGACGGACAGACGGACGGACGGACAGACAGACAGACAGACAGACAGACAGACAGACAGACAGACAGACAGACAGACAGACAGACAGACAGACAGACAGACAGACAGACAGATAGATAGATAGATAGATAGATAGATAGATGGATGGATGGATGGATGGATGGATGGATGGATGGATGGATGGATGATGGGGCCCCTAAGAGGTTGTGGGCCCGTATTTATGCTATGAAGAGAAGCTCCTTCTGAATGAGACGACTTGTTTGTTTGTCTGATGGGTTCAGCCTTTGATTACTCCGAGGTGCTGCTATTTAATCATGTTTCCTTCCCCTTCATTAAAGGGATGGAATAAATAAAAAGATGGTATAACATGAGCAGACTTTGCTGCCCTCTTACAAGATTTAGCTCAAAAAAATCCATTTTGCATTTATGAAATTAAAACCTCCAGGGTCAGCTTTGATAATACAGCATTGATTTCTACCTGGATATTGAAAACACTCTAACGTCATTGAAGAGTTACACAGAAAAAAACATTTAATATCATAAATAGCTCCAAGTGTTTGGCTGAGGACAACCGGAAGCAACTCAACAACCTTACCTTGGGATTGTTCGATGGACATGCAGAAGATACAGTAAATCAACTTAGTCTTGACAGAAGAGAATGATTAGAACTATTGATGGTTTATCTTTTCTTCATTCTACTTTAAAGATTTTGGTTCTGTGAAAGTACCTCAGAAAGCACAGAGGAATGATGCTGGAAGAGGAAAAACTTGAAATGTTATTAATCCAACATCAATAAACAGAAGAGCCACAGCAAATCTTGTATTTTTCACTCGTGATGAATGCAGAAGAGTGTAAAAGGCTCAGTTTGTTTTACACCCCATCAGGCCGTGCTTTGAGAGGTTACACCCAGCCTTAAACCATCCAGACGTTATCCTACTCGTTAAGTTTTCTCTCTTTTCTGAATCCATAACTGAAATCTTGCTCCAGGTCAAAGAAAATTAGCACAATGATAATAACCTCCATAAGCTTTCTCTCACACGCACATAAATGATGCTATATGGGATTGTTGAATACAGCCTCACCCCCCCAGAGACCCTTGTTCTCACCAGAAACAGAGCATGAGCTCATCCCCAGCTGGGCTGCCTGGGGAGGGGGAGCTTCATGCAGAGACGTCATGGGTGCTTGTAAAAATGGTGAGGTCATGCCTGCGGGCCGAGCATGTTCCTGGAGATTCATACTTAAAGAGAAGAGCAGCGTTTCATTGGAAAGCTGCCGTCCTCTGAGAGATTCTGCTCCGGCTGCCTCAGGATGATGTGTAAATGTTCCTCTGCTGCCAAAGAAAGGAGATAAATACGGTGCTTTGCAAATGTATTCACATCATTATTGTATGTTATCTGTGTTTTTATTAGATGAAATAACCCAAAGTTATATAGTTGTAAAATGGAAGGAAAATGAATTTTTGTTTCTGACATAATATCTCAAAGGGATGGGTGGAACATTTGTGTTTATCCTGGCTAACTCAGTAATATATAGAATCAAGAAATCGTAGTGTTAACGGTTTTCTTAATGATTTGCACATATAGTGAATGTTTTTCTGCTGAACAGCTCAAGGTCAGACTGATGACCAACTTCTTTAACAAACTGCAAAAAATCGAATATAAGAGACAAATCTGCCCTAATTAGGGCAGATAAGTAAGATGGTTTGCTAATAGAGTAAGAAATGTTCTATTTCGAATAAGAAAAGAAAGAACCCCATTATTTTATTATTAAGTGCATTATGTCTAATTATCTTCTTTTAAAGGGAAGAACACTGATTCCAGATCATTTTACCTCCGGGCAAATACACTTATTTTAAAAATATTCCTGTTTTTTGATCAGAATGTTTTTCTTTTTTCCATTTATTTTGCTTTTACAATACAGAAAACGTCCAAAGCAGATGTTTTATGCAGCTCAAAGAAAGATCACATAGAACATAGAACATGTGCTCCGATAATCTCTTTAAAATTCAAGCAGCCTTAGACCTTTTCTAACTACATATTTTTAACAACTGAAATAAAAAGGTTGGCACATATTTTCAAATTTGTCCATTTTGCCCTTTAGGATGAATGTCGTTGTTTTACAGCAGAAGACCATGGTTGGTCTGCAGGAATTTTTTCCAGGACGAAGATGTTAATCTTTTATCATGGAGCAAAACTCGATCTATAAATGTCTGTTCATAATTAGTATTATTATGTCTCTTTGGGAAAAGGCCAAACAGAAATAACCAAGTGTCTACTTCTAAACTGTTGAAAATCATCTTCTCAATAACATTCCCAAAATTCCACTAGTACCTTACATTACAACAGTCAATGCACTAATAGATATTGATATATGATTATGGTGTTTAATACACTCACATTAACCATATAAGACTTTAGCTGTTGTGTATATATATATATATATATATATATATATATATATATATATATATATATATATATATATATATATATATATATACACAGAACCCATCACTGGTACTCTGGTTCAGGGAGAAACACAGGTTAGTGACCCCAATAATCTGACAGAAGATGATTATTCATGTGAGTCACTTACCTGGTGTAACAGTTGAGTCCATCCTCTCATCAAACGCAGGATCAGCCGATGCATGTAAGTCAACCAGATGTGGCACTGAGCCGTCCAGTGTGTCCTCGATGCAGTACCCTTTGAACAGGCAGGGGACTGATCCAGGTCAGGGAAACAGGACCGTTCTGAGATCCAGGAGTCCGTAGTCCGACCAGGGGTTCCAATCCAAACAGAAACGTACAGATACAGGGTTCCAGCAATCCACAGAGGGTTCAGGCTAGCGGTGGGCGATACTGGGAATTTTTAATCGATACGATACTAAGTAAATACAAGGTCAGTATCGCCGATATTGATACGATACCGATACCCTAACATTAAAGCTTGATGTATCATGGAACTGTTGACCTTTCAGGGTTTATGTGATTTTTATTTCATTATTACAAATGAATAATAATAGTGTTGATAATGTAATGTTAGTGTTTTTTCCTAATCCATCACTTATATCTTTTAATCCTCATCTAATTTTGTTTGCATTTTGTGCAGTTTGTTGAGTATGATGCTTGCCACTATTGAATTTATGTTTGGCACTATTTTGTAGAGCGGAAGGTTACGCTTGTGTTCATAAAAAGCAATAAAGGCGGAGCCTCCTGGTTCTCTGCGTTCAGTCAGAGCTGGGCAGTGTGGCTACCAGTTAACCATATTAATGTTTCCTGTCTCCTATTTATCTGGGAAGTAAGTAAAAGCAGAGATGCAATCCGGTGCAGATGATGCAGAAGAACCCAGAGGTTCCCGTGGAAACGGTGGGAGAACCGCTGCAGAAGAACCAACAGGTTATGGGCCCAGACAAGTTCCGAGTATGCCAGTACACGGAAGGGGATTGCCACCGCGGTTTGACAGAGACGAAGCCCGCTACCACATTTGGGAAGCAAGGTTTTTAGCATACTTAAAAACAATCGGTCTCAAAGAAGCTATCCTTGGAAGTGAGCCAACAGCGGGAGCCGATCAACAAGAGGCTACAGAGATCGGTAGGAGATGAACTGGCGTATGCAGAACTGTGTGGTTGTTGGGACGATAAAACGTTAACGCTCATCCTGTATGAGGCACCAGATGACGGCAAGAAAAGCCTAGAAATATTGAGACGCCATTTTGAATCAGAAGAAAAGCCGCGAATTGTCGGGCTATACACAGAGCTCACCAATGTGCTAATGGCTGAAGGGGAAGCATTAGCGGACTATCTAGCCCGTGTTGAAAAGATAGTGGCCGCATTAAACAGAGCTAAAGAGACCCTTAGTGATGCACTTCTGACGGCGATGGTGTTAAAAGGTCTCACGGATGAGTACAACCCATTTTCTGTGCATGTTACTCAGACAAAAGAAACGCTAACTTTCAACGAGTTCAAGGCGAGACTGAGGAGCTTTGAATGCACACTGCGTTACCGCAGCAGGCCCCGAACAGATGAAGTGATGACTGCAAATTATAAAGCGTCCAAGCCTAAGTTTAAAGAGAAGAAATATTTCAATGGAGAATGCTTTATTTGTGAGAAAATGGGACATAAAGCAAAAGACTGCAGAAATAAAGAGAAGAAAACTCATCGCAGGGGAACAAACGAACATAACAGTAACAAGGTGGCCGCCGTTACAGACACTGGACAACGGGCTGTTCGTGTCAAGGACAGACATAAAACCACGAATGAAGAAGAGGTGTTTGTGCTTCGGGTGAGTGAATGGCAACCCCACAACACGCAGCAGCAAGGTCTACTGGTGGACAGCGGTGCATCTGCCCACATCATGACTGATGAGAGTGTTTTCATCAATTTTGATGAGACTTTCCAGCCCAAGAACCACATCATGCAGCTGGCAGACGGGACCCGGATCACCGGCAGTGTCCTGAGGAAAGGAGATGCACAGATTAAGCTGACCGACTGCGACGGGGAAATAGTGAGTGTAAAACGGACAGGTGCACTCCTGATTCCAGGATACCCACAAAACATCTTATCGGTGGATGCAGCAACTTCAAAAGGAGCAAGATTCAACTTTGAGAATAACAACAACAAAATGATCCTTCCTGATGGAACAATGTGTAAAATGAAGGTAAAAGACAGATTGTACTACTTAGACGTTATCACAGAGGATAATGTAAATGATGAGGACTCCTGCAATGTATCTTTGGATCTAAAAACATGGCATGAGATTATGGGTCATTGCAACTATGATGATATTGTGAAACTTGAAACAGTTGTAAATGGTATGAAAATCAAAGACAAGACCTCCAAACCCAACCAATGTGAAATTTGTCTACAGGGAAAATTTTCACAAAGCAGAAACAGGCAGAGTGATGTGAGGGCCAAAGAGCCATTAGAGCTAGTTCATACAGACCTGGGTGGACCTATTTCACCAGAGTCATTTGAAGGCTACAAGTATGCCATCACATTTACTGATGACTTTTCTGGGGCTACTTATGTGTATTTTCTTAGGAACAAAAACAAGGCAGTTGAGGCAACTAAGCAGTTCTTTGCAGACATGGCGCCTTACGGTAAAGTAAAACGCCTCAGATCTGACAACGGGACAGAATTTGTGTCAGAGGAGTACCAGTCATTGTTGAGGGACAATGCTATCAAACATGAGAGGTCAGCTCCATACTCTCCCCACCAAAATGGGACTGCAGAGAGGAATTGGCGCACACTATTTGAAATGGTCCGATGCATGCTGATTGAGTCAGGTTTACCCAAAGAGCTGTGGCCTTATGCCGCCAGGACAGCTACAGTCATAAGGAACAGGTGCTACTGTAAGAGAACCGGGGAAACGCCTTATTTTCTTTTTACCAGAAAGAGGCCAGATCTGTCAAAGATGAAAAAGTTTGGTTCTAAATGTATGGTGTATGAGCAAAACAGAAAGAAGCTTGATCCTAAAGGCAGAATGGGAATTTTTGTTGGTTTTGATCGTCATTCACCTGCTTGTTTGGTTTATTTTCCAGAAACGAAAAAGGTTCAGAAACACAGACTGGTCCACTTTATGGAAAAGAATGTGGCTGAGGGGCAGACACAGACTGACTGGGACCAACCGGAGGACAACTACATAGAGTGGGTAAATACACCTATTGAAAACAGTCAACCACTGACTGAAGCAACAGGACAGATGGACACAGACATTGGGAAAGAATCAGAAATGGACACAGGACCAACTACTGACACACAGACTACACGTACTACAGGTAGAGTCAGAAAGAAACCTAAGTACTTGGAGGACTATGAATGTACAGTACAGAACAGGGACTTAACCATTGACTACTGTTACAGAGTTACAGTTGGGTTACCACAGACCTATAAAGAAGCTTTGGAATCACCAAAATCTAAAATGTGGAAAAATGCAATGAAAGAAGAAATGACTTCATTTAAAGAAAACAACACCTTCTCACTTGTACCATTACCAGAGGGTAGACAGACAGTGGGGGGAAGGTGGGTATATGCTCTCAAGGAAGATGATAAAGGGAATGAGACATATAAAGCTAGGTATGTAGCGAAGGGATACAGCCAGGTAGAAGGACTTGACTATTCAGAGACATTCTCTCCAACTGCCAACTTGACGTCACTACGTGTGTTGATGCAATTAGCTGCACAACATGACCTTACACTGAACCAGATGGACGTTAAAGCGGCATACTTCCATGCACCCATTGACCATGAAATATACATGGATCAACCCGAAGGTTTCCAGGTGGAATCACAGAATGGTGTGCGACTTGTGTGTAAGTTGAACAAATCTATCTATGGACTCAAACAATCTGGGAGGAACTGGAACATGATGCTCCATGAGTTTCTGATATTGAATGAGTTTGTACAGAGCCAAGCTGACCATTGTATCTACACTAATTTTTCTGACAAAGGAAAAGTGATTTTATTAGTGTGGGTTGATGATGTAGTTGTGG
Organism: Cyprinodon tularosa; assembly: GCF_016077235.1. NCBI lineage: Eukaryota > Metazoa > Chordata > Actinopteri > Cyprinodontiformes > Cyprinodontidae > Cyprinodon > Cyprinodon tularosa. The sequence goes on from NW_024038158.1 coordinate 1,216,252, forward strand.
CTGCCAGCAATGAAATGTGTTTAAGAGAGGTCAAAGAGAAACTAAAAGGAAAGTTTAAAATGAAAGATCTTGGCCATCTCACACATTTTATCGGGATCGATTTCCTACAAAAGGAAGGCTTTATCAAAATGAAACAGTCCAAATATATTGAGAAGATACTGGAAAGGTTTGGTATGGCTGAGTGTAAACCCAGAGCCACTCCTAGTGAAATCAAATGTGATCTGGTTCCAGAAGGTGAACAAACTGATGCAAGAAAATACAGAGAAATGCTGGGCAGCCTCATCTACATCATGACCTGTACCAGGCCTGATATAAGCTGGATTGTGAGCAAACTGTCGCAACATATGTCTGATCCTAGAGAGAAACATATGACAGCTCTAAAACATGTGTACAGATACTTACAAGGGACTAAGAACTATGAGTTGTGTTATAAAAAGAGTGACACTGAACTAAAGCTGATAGGGTACTCTGATGCCGACTGGGCCAACGATGTTCTTGACAGAAAGAGCACTACAGGCTACTGTTTTAGTCTGAGTTCAATTGGAGCTGTTATTTCATGGAAAACAAAGAAACAGCAAACAGTTTCATTATCAACATGTGAAGCTGAGTATGTAGCATTAGCTGCTACCATCCAAGAAGCGCTCTATCTATCCCAACTACTAAAGGACATGGACCACAGTTTTGAGCAAACTGTAAAGGTGTTTGAAGACAACCAAGGGACAATACGACTTGCTAAGAACCCTGTGAATCGCTAGAGGAGCAAGCACGTGGACATTAAATATCACTTCATAAGGTCAAATGTTTTGCTTGGTAAAATTGTTTTGGCTTATTGTCCAACAGAAAACATGGTTGCAGATGTGTTCACTAAATCTGCCACAAGAGCCAAGATTGAAAAGTTTTGTTCTTATATGTTTGGAGAACAGTGTTATGGCTGAAATCTGTGGCGCCATCAAGTGGGGGTGTTGAGTATGATGCTTGCCACTATTGAATTTATGTTTGGCACTATTTTGTAGAGCGGAAGGTTACGCTTGTGTTCATAAAAAGCAATAAAGGCGGAGCCTCCTGGTTCTCTGCGTTCAGTCAGAGCTGGGCAGTGTGGCTACCAGTTAACCATATTAATGTTTCCTGTCTCCTATTTATCTGGGAAGTAAGTAAAAGCAGAGATGCAATCCGGTGCAGATGATGCAGAAGAACCCAGAGGTTCCCGTGGAAACGGTGGGAGAACCGCTGCAGAAGAACCAACACAGTTTCCTGTTTCTTTAATTCTATAAAGTTCCACATTGTGGGATAAATAAAGGATTAGCTAATGTTAGACCACTTAGATAACACATTTTAATGGGATAAATGTTCTGGGTTCTTTCAAGATTTTAATTACACTTTCTGAGTTGGCTCTAGTAACATATGACATATAAAATCTACTTTGACAGCTAAAGGTATAGCAGAGAATGTTCTTTTTCCAGGTGGATAATAAAAATAAATGGTTCTAATACAGGTGGTGAGTCTGATATACTGGAAAAATTGCTAATCTACTTTTGGAAAGCAAGCTCGTATGAGCGATGCAAACAGCAAGTTTTCAAAAGAGCATGCACGAGGGAGAAATGGGCCCGTGCACGCTCTCACGTGTTTAATAGGTGTTCCCTATCAAGAGCGGGTACATGGTTGTGCATGTGCATTTCTTTTAAAGTGGAGAGGACGGGTCTTTTCACAAATTCATGAAAATCATTCACTATACCTTTAATATGAAGGGCTTCTGCAGGTGATCACTCTTATCTACTTGGATATTCTCTGGAGGTCTGAAACGGGACAATGAGCGAAGTTTCGTCTCCTCTCCGTTTTTAAACAGAGTAGCGGAGAGAGCTGAGTGGGCAGGCCTGGCTGAGCCTGCGTGATGAGCCGGCGACGAGAGGTGAGCGGGGAAGAGCAATACAGATGAGGAGAGTGGTGAACCTGCAGCAGTTAGTAGATGTGGTAGCGAATAAAAAGGATTGATCTTGTTAAACAAGTATTGTTCAATATCAATACCAGCATTGGTATCGATAGTGTTGATCCTAGGATCAATCAGCCCACCTCTAATTCAGGCAGTATAGTTCTGATTTCTATGAGTCCAGCAGCGAGCTCAGACAGACACACTCAAATGGAGGCGGGTGGTTGAAAGGGACAACGACAAGACATGTTACCAGGATAACTGCAGAACTTTAAACTGCACTCCTTCTAGGAGCAAGGATCACAGGAGTTAAAACTGGCTTTCCCCTGCACTCTGAGCCAAAACCCCGAGGGTTCAGCAGAGAAGAGTTAGGACACAATCAGGAGACAAACACCAAACTCTCTCAATCCACCGGCCTCCGGGGATGGAACAATCAACAACGGACTAAACAGCAACTAACTAAAAAACAGAGAAAAAATGGATAACTAACGATCTTGCCCCAATAGCTGGGCTGAACCGTATATAAATCAGTGGGAGCAGGTGAATAAGATTAATGATAATTATGATTAGATCAGCTACCAGGTCTGCAATCATGACACCTTTGGACTATTGGACTACTGTGAGATCAATAAAGTCAATCAATCAGTGAATAGAAAGCGTATTATTTTCAGGTGCATGATGATAGATGTAGTATGAGTCACAGCAGAAGCTTCCTGCCCATCTTCCTTTTCACAGATCTACTGATAAATCATCTCTCCACGCCTTTAGACTCTAGTTGAAGCTTTGAGGAAGTTGAGATAATATTGGGTTGTAAAGTCTGATAATAAGCCTTATTCTAACAGCAGTAATAAAAAAAAATAATAATTTTGCTGTCAAGATAAAAAACAATTTTTTTTGTTTATTAATTTGCTCAATCCAGATGTCCTTAAAAGGCAGTTTAGCTTCACTTGACTTGATTTCTTTGTTAAATCTTTTAAAAGGAGCTTTTTGCCAATGGATTATTAATTGAAAAGATAATTAACAGATTAACTGACTAGCAAAACCGTCGAAGAAGTTACATTTTTATCTATTTAGGGATGTCATACATTGGGAAAAGAAAACCTAGGAAAAAAAAACATTTTGATTCTACTTTATGATCATGATCAATTTTCTGTTGGTTTATCACATTAAAAACTAAGATAATTTAAAAGTATTTAAAATATTTTGAGATTGTAATGTGATAAAGTGTGAAAATATTCAAGATATATCTTCTCTTAAGCCGCTGGAAATTTAGGCCTCATCGAGAATGATGTTAAAGTGCTCCAACTAAAACATCAAATATGTTGAAAAAAAGCTATAAACTATCCCACCAATAAGTAACGTTCTTTAGTATTTATAGATCATCGCTCATAATCTTTGACAATCTCGTGTTTTTACTTGCATTCAGCATGGCCATTATTCACACCGATACAACACACAGGAAGTAAAGTTGGTGCCAGTTCCTCACTGAAACATCAGGTTTTAGAACATTAGTCATGGTTAGATCTCCTCAGCTTGTGCAATCAGTTAACGGATGTCACCGACGCTCCTGCTGAGTGCCGCCAAGCCTCAGCGAGCAATGCTGATGTCATCAGATTTCTAATGGAAAATAGAAACCAGGAGCCGAGGTCAAAAAAACATACTCATTTTCCAGCCAGGCAGGTTCTGATGAATAGATTGAACCGTGCCAAAAAGTAAAAGCAAAAAAACATTTCTGCCTCTGTTCCTTTCGATTTTCTTTCAAAATCGCAGGCAACTTTATAGAGTAGCAATGACATGGTGAATTAAATCGAAATTAGCCTATGGTAGAGCTTCAGCAGACGTGGGCATAGAGGAGTATTATGCATAGCTGCTCCTAAGTGACCCATTAGCTGGAATTGATTGGTTGATTTAACTGCAGTCAATTGGATGTGGATGTGAAAGTGCGTCAAAAAAAATATGAATTTCCAGCTGAATGTGGTATTTTATTCACAGCAGCACACAATGTGGGGGAAAAGCAACAAAGAGAACTCATATAATGAATAACAACAGAGCAAAAGCAATTTCCAAACTCTTAAATACGCTCGCTGTTTAGTTGAAAAGGAAGTAATCATAAAAGATATAGTTTTAAAGGAAGCAAATAATAGGCTGATAATAATGGAATAAAGCTTTAAATAAAACTTTAGATAAAGAGAAAAAAAGATGCAGGTATTCTTGCAGAGTTTTCACACCGCTCAAACCTTTTCATGTTTTATCACATTAGAAACACAAACGCCGCTGTATTATTTTTTTTTTTTACATGATTTCATGCAACAGACCAACACATTTTACATCACAGTTGTAAAGCAAAGTTAAATAAATCTGAAAAGTGTGGCAGGCATTTTTATTTGGCTCCAAGAGCGTATAATATAAAGCAGGTGTAACCAATTAAAAATCAGCGGGGTCCAAATAAAGAAAACCAACCACTAAAGGTCTGGAGACATTTTTAATTATAATCTGTTCAAACAGAATTTAACACTGAAATAAAATTCAGGCTTTTATGCATCCAGGTTATACATTACATTTTTTTAAATAAAAAAAAAAAAAAAAACATTTTTCCATTTTAAAATCTAAAGTGTTTTTTGAAGTAGAGAACAGCAATCTTTCAGTTTGGTATATAGACAATTCCCTGATTCACATATTTTATAAAACACCTGAACTGACCGTTTGTTTGTTGCTGACCTACAAGGCTTTTAAACCTGGGTTTAGATGGTGACAAAGCCATTCTAAAGCACATATCAAGGTGGTCATTTTGAGCCTGGATCCATGTTTATTTTTATGTTCATGGTGGAGAATCCTGCTTCACAGCAGCAGGTTGAGCCAAACATACTCTAAATGTTCAGGGTCACCTTTGAGCACGTCATTTCACTTTTCTTTCACCAGTTCACCTCAGTTCTTCCAGCAGTCCACACTTCTCTTTTTCTCTTTGTATTCTCCTTCATTCCCATTGCCCGGCTTGCCAAAGGTTTGCCTGTTGTGTCTAACAGTAACTTGCAGCAGCAACCCAGACTGACAGCAGCTCATTGGCTAATTTGTATCATGTGCAGCCTGGTCCCGGTGCTCTGGACGGCTGTACCATATTAAAGCTGAAGTCTGTAAGTTTTTAAAAATCACTTTTTTGTCATATTGGCTAAAACTGTCCCTATGCCCAGACAGCAGTACATGTGATATGTAACCTGTGAAAAAAACTGCTTCAATTGGTCCCGCATACTGCCTGTATTTCAATCTGGAAAGAATAATTCGGGACGAGTCAAAACAACCAATAACAGCCAGAGGAGCGTCTGATGGAGTGTCAATCACAGCTCTCCACCCCCCCACCGCTTCATCTGCCGCAGCAGATTTCAGTCGAAGTCTGCTCTCTTCTCAATGTTACAGACTGCAGCTTTAACAGTCGAAGCGGCGCAAGTGAAGTTAGATACTGTCGTTGGACAACATGCAGTAATTTATAAATGTTTTACATCAGGTTGGGTCTGGATTAGCCAGCAGGTTGGTCACTTAAATGTGTCACTTGCTCAAGTAGTTTTCCAAGGTACATAGAAATAAAACCCTCTAATACAAAGCCCATGATTCCAGAACATCTTTAAGTTTATTTTCTCCTGATTTGAGTGGGTATATATGACAATTGGCAGATGAACTAAGATGAGAAGAAAAAAACTAAATTATCTTATTTCAAGTGCATGATATGTAATAATCTTATTTTAAGGTTCAAACATTTTTTATTAACCCTTTAAGTGCCTGGTCAACCAAATTCAGCAAAATGCAAGTTGGAGTCTAAAAAGGCTGTTACATTTTTTTTTTTTTTACAAACTGTTGTAATTTGGTCTTATGTTTGGTTTAAAATGAAATGTTCAACAAACAAAAGGAAACATGCTGAGTAGTTGTCATAAAAAGACATGAGACAAATAGATTTGCTGTAAAAACAGCAAATAAATCAGTAATTACATCTATAAGATGCTTTAAATTAGAATTTTTTTCTTATTCAATCAAAGAGTTGCATTTGTAGCTGCTCCTTGCCGCAAGTAGAGGCCATTAAAGATGGAGGTATATTATATATATTGTTTGGTTACCTGGACGTTTAGCAGGCCCCTCATAGGACAAAGCTCTATTGAGGTGGTGCTACACATCTCGTGGAGCAAAATTACAAAAATCTAGACTCTGGTTTTAATAGGCCTTTAAATTCATAAATGGTATTTTGGCCCAAAGACTAAATATTAAAAAACACAATTTCAGGAGGGCACTTTTTTTTCCAAGAGGGGAAAAAGACAGGTTCTCTAGCACCAACTAGTGTCTATCTGTGCACGTCTGTGTTACAAGCATGGGAACATGCCCCTTTTCTCAGCTCATCTGCCTTTTTCAGTGCATACAAAGCAAGTCACAAGAGCAGAGGAGGAGCATGCACTCATGCCTGTGATATATAGTCTGCCCATGTTATTAAATTATTTAAAATGCACATGGAGAGTAGTTTTCATGTGTGCGTTTTAAATAAAACTACTCATGTGAGTATTTATTACACATTCTGACTATATGTTTCCCATAACATGCTGCTGCAGCCACCGGTCTTCATGTGGGGATGGCGTGTTACGGCGGGTCTTTTCTCCAACACAACGCATCTGACTTTTCATCCGTGAAGTCCAGATTTATGCATTGCATCAATAATCAGCTCTTCTGACAAATACTTCCCCTCAGCTCCAACAGAGTTAGTATGCATCTCTTCATTGCTTCTTTAACCAAAAGTTATTTCCCAATAGGTCCATAGTTGTCTGTAATTTTTCTTTGTTTGGAATCTGGAAGCAGTTTGAAGCTTAAGAAGTTATTTTGCAACCTAACCCCTCCATAAATTTATTTACTGCAGTGTTCCTCAGGGCTCATTATGCTTTTTGTTTCACCAATGCCGTCACATTAATATATGTGCACTTTAGAGACCAACGGGATTTATGTACGAGATAAAATCACACACATGTCGAATTTTACAAATTCATTGTATTCTAAAGGTAGCTGCTGTGACTGGATCATATTGGAGGATAAAAAAAAATGGAATTTTAAAACTGCCGATCATGTTTCATACAAAGCACAACCGTCCTAATACAATCAAACTTAAGTTTCTGCCTATAATGTGACAAAAATCAGGGGTTGTGAATATTTCTAAAAGCGATTCAGACATAAATACTTTTTCATCAGCCCTCGTTATCTTTCTTTTTCACAATAAGAACAGAAGATGTGCTCTATTTTGTAAAAGGATCCTTTTATTAAGGTGCCAGACATTTGTGAAAGCAGTTTGTTTTATCCCACAAAACTCAAAGTGATAAGGAAACCCAGGACACTCCACAGTGTAACTTAGGTGTAGTAACAGAAGCGGAAGATGACCGCTGACGTAGTCCAGAGATAAAATATTCACAGCGTGGACGATGGGATGGGGAGGGGGGTACTGGGTTGTTAAGGCAACACATTTGTGGGTAAAAGAGAACCTTTTCTTTACAAGACGAGAGAGGAAAAAAAAAACAGCACCAGGGATAAATTACACGCCTCTCTTTATCTCCAGAGGGAAAACATAAAAATAATGCTTCCTGTAGCTACTGGAGAAAAACCCAAACTATAACTTCTCATTTCCTCTGCAGTGGAGATCTGCTTTATTGATCCGGAGATGCTTTTTGTTAGAAGTCCATAAGAAAATCTGCTTTGCCTCCTTTTTCTATGAACCTATTAGTTGTTGCAAAGGAAGCTGCTGGTGCTTTGAAAGAGGAGGATGGAACCAAATGTTCACACGTTAGTATATATATATAAAAAAAAAAATCTAACATCAAATGTCTTGTTTGTGGTTGTTAGCTTGTTAGTGTCGAAGCATCTTATTTTCAATAAATACCAGAACACCGCTTTAGCAACAAATGTGAATAATAAAACAAAAAACTGTACAAAAAAAATTAATGTTCAATTAAAATGAAATTTCACAGATAATTAGTCCTAAATGGTGCTGAATAAAACCACCAAGATTTCATCCAACTGAAAGCGCAGGTGTGTCCGGTCACAGTTCACGTCTTTGGCTGGCATCCAGTCCTTATCTGATGGATCTTTTTTTGCATAATATTAATTTTAATAGGGTGATAAAACACAATGCAAGAGGCTGCCTTTTAGTGACAGGCGATATCACAGGTTGCTTAACGCTGTAGGGCCAGACGGGCCGTCAAAGTTGATAGCTCCAGACAGCTGGGCCAGCTCATTGGCTGAGGAAACTAGTCCATCATTGTCCCTTACCTCTTTGTGAAGGACAGGTGCTTTGTGTTAAAATTGGTTTCAGTTTGACGTCCCTTTGGTAAACTTGAAGCAGAGTCCGGTTACTTTAGAGATGAGACACGTGGAAGCTTCCAGGGAAGTGCCTTTCTATATTAAACTACATGTAAACAGCAAACGGTTCATCTATGCGGGTCTACCTCAGAGGGAGAAATCTTTCACAGGATTTTAACTGACGTACAAACAGAGGAACCATTAAAAACAGGTCAACCATCATAGAACCTCGAGTTAACTACTTCTAAGGTGTAAACAGAGATGGTTCCCTATGCTCAGATATCACCCTCACCACATATATACACATTCATGTCCAAAAACAATACAGCTTACAAAGAGCATAAGCTTCCCAACTTGCTCTTCATGTCCCTTTAGTCCTCTTCACTGTGCAAGAGCGGGTATTTAAGTGGCCTCGACCTTTTCTTAATCAGTGTCACACGGAGACAAAGACGTCCAGGTAGAGACGGTCGTAGGACTCCCTGAAGAAGAGGACGGTGACGAGGCTGAAGAGGCACGAGCCGGTTACGCACCAGTTCAGCCACGACAAATCTGCACGAGACAAAAACAGAGGAAGAGCAGATAGAAGCTTAGATACTAGGCATTTGGTCCAAGTTTATTTAAATGTGTAAACATAAAATAAATAAATAAAAAAAAAATATATACATATATACATATATATATATATATATATATATATATATATATATATATATATATATATATATATATATATTAGTTGCCCTAAAAACAGCCCGACTTCCTTAAGTCTTTTGGACTTTTTGGTTAAAGCTTCCAGACATGTAACACCATCTGTTGCCTTTTAGGTTTTTTTCTGAAAAGCTGTTTTCCTTTCCTTTTTTTTCTTCTTTTTACTCATTTCTAAATAAATACATTTTTATGTAATTGTATATGCAAATCCCTTTATTGTCCCACAATGGGGAAATTCACTCTACTCATTTGATCTATCCCCTTGGGGAGCAGTTAAGGGTTTTGCTCAGGAACCCAGAGTGGAGGCTGTGGGGATTGAACTGAAAACCTGCAACCTTCTGAGAGTACAAGCACACTGCTCTAACCACTAGGCCAACACTCCCCCAATGTGAAAGACATTCATCTTTTCATTTAGCTGCTATTAAAAAAAATATTAATTTTAAAAGGTACATACAGGTCACTTCAAGTTTAGTATTTCTTCATTTGTTTCACAGAGTGAGACTCGTATAATATAAATATTTAATTGAAAAGAGAACAAAATATTTTATTTCTTGTAATTTGCCAAGCCTAGATAATGAAAACCCAAAATTAAGCATCTCAGAAAACATGAATATTAAATAAGATCAATAAAAAAGAGATTCATAGAACATCTGCTTGCGATATTTAATAAAATCCATTTATGCCTCCATAATGCTAAAAAGGTTCGGCCATACAAGCTAAGAAACCTTTAACACGACCTACGTTTATCAATCAGACATATGAGCTCGCTCTTCTCTTATCTTTTCTTTTCTCTTCTCTTCTCAGTTCAGACCACAGGTTTTGGACAGGATTTTGGTCTAAAAATTGAACAATAACCAACCAAATATCCCTTTTAAGTTTCGACAGATCTTTGACTAAATTGTACAGATAGAGACTCCATGATATGACACACTTCAATGGGGGTTACTGGAACTTTAGGAGAAAAAAAAGCACTGTTCAGGTAAACTGGATTACTTTCAGATGTTGTGAAGTGTGGACATAATGTGGTCAGACACTAATATTCATGTCTTTCTTTCTAACAAGCTTGCAATATTTGCAGAAAGGAGGAAAAATGAACACACCCCCTCCTGACAGGGTTTACACGTTTTCTTGTGCAACTAGACACTGTTGGAGAGGCCAGATTCAACGAGCATAAATTCTTGTTAAGCTTGAATCGAGCTTCATCTGCCCGTGAGGTCCTTTTTAGCTTCCATGTCCCTCTATGTGGCATCCATTTGTTACCACACGGACAGATCCACATGGGAAAACATTCAATTCAATTCAGTAATACTTATTAATCCAAAAGGGATATTCAGTTTCAGTGCAGCCCTTCGAAGAAGACAAAAACACAGACATAACAGACGTAGGGGTGGGGGGTGTGCTGCCCATACATTTGGGAAAAAGCAAAAAACAAGAGATCACAATGGGTAATGGGAGGGAAAAAAATCATATTTTACACTTTATTTTTAGCAGGATACAGTTTGAAATTGCAGAAAACCTCAGCACAGAAGCAAAACGGCAACATTGCAAGCAAGCAATGGCTCCTACCGGCGAGGGTTCGCAATGTAAACATCCAGAGACATGTTGATATTTAGCTTATAATATCAAAAACTTTTGCAAAGAAATGACTGTCCCTCTTGGGTGGCACAATGTGGCTTTGATTCGTTGTAAACAGCTGTGTTTTTCTACTTCCTGTGTTGAGTGGTGTTTTAAGCTTGCCGTTTTTGCTGAACACACCTCCCTGGAGTCGTCCAGAAGGAGAGAAAAGCAGTTTAAAGTATAAAAGCTGCACCTATTGGCAACTCTACATGTTGCCAATGTTGATTGTAGAAACAAAAATTATTATTCTGTTGACGTCTAAAGGTTGTTTTGGAGAATTGGCGACGTTCCTATCTTGCAACATGCTGATACCCTTTCAACCTTCTATGCATCCTGCTTTGGGTGATGGAAATATCGTCAAAAGCCATTGGCTAAAAGAAATGGCAGGCCTTAACTTTCAAACCGCTGGCATTACCATTGGTTTGCATACTTCTTAGTGAAAATAACCCAATTAGTTATTTTGAGGCTACAGAAACCTTACTCTATTATAAAAGCTGTGCACTGATTCATTTAACTGAATCAAAACTTCCTTTAGATTTGTGCCAATAAAAGATAAAATGAAATATTTAATTAAATGTTAGGGGGGTAGTACTCCCTTCTGTTAGATACTGCAGGTGAGCCAAATTTGCGCCATGATTTTCAAGATTATTGGAGGATTTACTCCTGCCAAATTTAATTGCATTGAGAAGTATTAAGCAAAAGCTGTGAATGCTTATGTAGGCTTTGTGTGATTTCTAGTTTTTTTTTTCTCCCAGTAAATCTGCAGAAATCTCTCATTACTTTTCATTGTGTTTTTTGCAGTCATTGGAGGGAGAAAATGAATTTAATTAATCTTGAAATAAGGACGTAAAATCACATTTATGGACAAAGTGAGGCTCTATGAATAATTTGTGGAAGCACTGTCTTCAGAGTTATGCAGAATATATCCTGGGGTAAATAAAAGGATCAGGGAGGTAAGTCTCACATCAATCCTGAGCTATAGACCCCAACATATTGATGTATACACCTTTATAATGAACTATGACTCATCAACATATATATTGAAACCAAATGAGAGTTGGTTAGAAAGGATGTAAAGTGATTTATTACCTGGTCTAACATATAATCAATGAGAATTTCTAATATACCATAAAGTAAATAAGAGCTTGCACTCCTGTCTTTTACAACCATTCTAAATAATTCAGTAATATTGGCAGTGTTCCCTGATACCACTGACCTGCACTTGAACCTAAACATTGGGAAGAATAAGTTGTTTTATTTTCCCTGGTTTGTTCAGGCTCCATTAGGCAGTGGAATATTGCTTTTGCCATCTTTGCTAACGCTGAATCTTTTGGGCACACGAGGAGCTACACCACCGCTGAACCTTTGGTTCCCTATTAACTCAACACCTCTAGGGCACAAGCTCCTCTCATTCAACCTTACTGGTGTTTAGACACTCAACATGTATGACAGAAAGCACAAACCTCTGTCTAATGGAATCTGTATATCTTGAAATGCATTAAATGTACTAAACATGACCCTGTTTGTTGAGACAATCTCAGCCAGTAGAGGTTTGGTGGAAACAGGCTGCTGCCTTGCTCCAGTGAGGATGTAAACTAAATATAGAAAATCAGGTCAAAGACAAAAAGTGTGTTTCTGGGGCCCAATCCTAGAACAATGTCTCACAAATTAGTAGTGTTGCACCGATACCGATACCAGTATCGGGCGGGGCCCCAATCCAGCACTAAAACTGTGGAATCAGTCTCGGTGAGTACCAACAAATAGGGCACCGATACCATTTTGAGGGCCAAAAGTTTATTCAACAATTGTCACCCATTCCAGGCAGCAGCTTGACAAAGCCATGATGGCAAATATTTTATATCCAAGTAATATGCAGTTCTTCATATATATATACACACACACTCCGACCTGCACTGTCGGTCACTTTACACCTGTTTTGCACTACCCCCCCCCCCCCCACAATCTGTGACAGTACTGTTTACATTTCCTTTTAATATATTTATATATTTTTTAACTGTTTACATTTCCTTTTCCTTTTAATATATTTTTATTTTTTATTTATTTCACGGTAGCTGATATGGAAGTCCCAAATCTCATTGTATCCGTTGCAGAATATAATGACAATAAAGGCTTTTTGACTTTTGACTTTTTGACTTTGACACATCAATTTCAAACAGATGGTATTGGCCAATAATGCATAACCAGGTATCAGTGCCAAAAAATGGCATTGGCGCAACACAAAAAAATTATACTGGTTCTGCTTGAAGTACAAAGGGATTTTCATACCGGTTTTGCTACCAGATCTGCTCGGGGCCCTGCCTTTTCTTATTACGTCATATACGGCAACGCCACTCGTACAAACCATATAGCACATGTTTCTTAAGACTTAGATCTCTTCTGGAGTCTCAACATAATATTACCCATATTTGCTTTTTTTTTTACGTTTCATCCGCGATCTAAAGTAGCCAAAAGTAGAAAACCATACTTCTCAGTCTTGAAGGTAAGCAGTGCCTTCTTAGACAGACTAAGCTTTGCCATTTAACAAGTTGACAAAACAGTCTCAGCTTATTTTTATTATTTTTTATTAAGATCTAAGGGGAAGGGGAGGACAAATGGAACATTTTAAAATGACTTTTGTGGAGATGTTAGACAAAGAAAACCAGTTATCCTACTTGTAGAAAACAAATGGTTGTGACACTAAGTTAAAAGTTCTATAGCTTAATATTGCTAACTGGCTGAGCTAAAAGAACCTATTAGCTACTGAGCACATCTAGCCACAGTGCTACCCAGCTCTCTCCCCTGTTACATCATGGTCTTGCAGTCACTTTATTCACCATCAACAATTTTCTTTTTTTCAGTTGATTTTTATCCATATCAGGTAAAATGTCATTGGTCATTAAACGCGCTAACCCTACAGATGATCCAGACTCGGCACACAGAGGGTGCATTATGTTATTATTGTTGTCTGGGCAGCCACAATGTTTTATGTCATGTTGCAACATTCAGCCAATCATATAGTGCAACATCACTGGCATGCGTAGAGCTCGAGCAGATCTGGTACATACACCGGGCCCCAATCAGTTATCATGGTCAGGGCATAAAGAGGAAGGGTAATTTTCTCAAGTATAAGTTCATTTTCTATGAATAAAGATTCTCACATTAATGCAGGCCTTTCAGAGTCTATTTAAAGGGGCCATAGAATGCAAAACGGAGTTTACATTGCATGGTTGAATAACGATAGTTCAGTGGATGAAATTGACATACAAAGAAGTTCAAACCCCATGGAAAGCTCCTTTCTCTGCAAATTTCACAATTCTAAACTTCCATCATAAGACGGGGGAATTCAAAGGAAGCCCTGATTTAATGTCAATTCGGTGGGGTTGCACTGTAGTTGACCAAAAAGAGGACGTCTGGTCACCCTACCATATCAACAATTTTGATGTTTCAGTGAGTGAGTGCTTGTTGCTATGATGCGTCTTTGCTGAGCAGCCTCGCTCGTTGTAAACCAACCAATCAGTGCATCTAAATATTCATGAGCACCATACAAGTTATTAATTAATCCAAAACAATGTCTCCCCTGTGTTGCCACAGGATGACGTAAGAAAATCACCCTGACCCTAATCTCAAATTGCAATAGAATATATTAGTATTTTATTTGATACACCAACCTAACATTTACCTTTAAAAAAGTTGCTACTCTTTATTGATATGCCTCAGTTCATTTTACACATTTATAGAGAGAAGATTTAACCAACTTGTGTTTGGAGATAAAAAGGATAAAGAGTGCCGGAGAACATAAACTTTCAAGTCTCACTACAGGTTGTCACTTGGCTTAGACTTTGACTGGGCTGTTCCAAAAAAATTCTAATAAATTAATAAGACTCCAGCATATTTTCCTCCAGGACTGTCCTTTTCAGGCAAAAACAGGAACTAATGTACCATAATTCATTAAAGTTGAACTCTCACAGCTGCTGTATTCCTATGAATGATAGCCTTGAATTTGATGTCCATATCGTAATCTCTTGCAGAGGCAATTTTTGGGGTCCTTATACACACGCTGTAATACTATGATGAGGCACAGTATGTATTAATCCTAGTTTGTCCTAATACATTTTGACATTGCAGTGCACAGTGCAGTGGTTAGTAAAAACAGAACAAATCCATATATAAGGGACTTGTAAAGGAAAGCCTTATGAGTGTTTTACAGTGCAGAAAATATGGTGGCTCATTTAATTAAAGCTGGGATGAAAAGTTTGTTAATAAGAGGAATGGAGCTTTCAAATTTTCACAGCGAGAACTGGACAGTTTTTATCAACGAACTGCAAAAAAAAATTGTATCGCCTCATTTAGCCAAATCTGAGAGCACTCCATAGCAACCACCTTAGCAACCGGATACTTTGGCTGTGGCCACAAAACAAGTGACGTCACATCAGTGCTGTGCCCAAACGTCCACCCTAATCACTATACAGGCCACAATATTGTAGTTGGATGAAAAAGTAGCAGACTTGAAATTTCCCACAATGCTCCTTAAAAAGTAGTATTCATCCAGGGTCACTAGACAAGCAGATATAAGATGTAATGCTTTGCTAGAGCTCTCCTTGCAAAGCATTATGGGATTTGTTGTGGCACAGAGATAAAATAAAGATGGTGCATGAACCGTTGGGGGGGAGTAACAGAGAGTAAAAAAAGTAGTGGCCATGTGTTTTACCGGTCAGTTTACTGAGCTCACTATAAGGTCCACTAGATAGTACCAGTGTATATAGTGATTGAGGGTTTTAGGGTTTAGGGCGAACCTTTGGACACAGTCCAGGTAATCGGCTCTCGTCTGAAAGGAGCTAAAGAGATTGTGTTTTAGTTCTGATCAACACATTTTTGCTACTATCTACAATGACACGGAGATGTGTAGCAATGCACAGCTTCCAAGAGGGCAGTGGGCGTTTTCAGTAGCCTTAAACAATCATCAAATTTTCTTCATCTAACCAGGAATCTGCCTCTAACATTCGGGACAGCAGTGTGTGTGCATCCGCCACGTTGGCTTGCAAATCTCCCGCAGTGACATCGGACATTGCTAAAAAAAACTTTATCTTTATTTTTAATCATTAGTATCTGAATACCTCAAGACTGTTGTTGGTAATTAATGAGAGGAAAGAACTTTTAATCAAACATTTCATCCCATCTTTACGTCAAACTTTTTAACTGTATTATTGTTGTGTGTGTAAAACACCTTAATCTATAACCTGATCTGCTCTAATTGGCATATTTTCAACCAATATGATATTTATGATTTATCACTGTTCCTCTTTTTAAGTCTCACGCAAGTCTTAGTCAAGGCCGAACATTTTGTTTTTGCAACTCTGGTCTAAGTCACAGGCTGCTGTCCATATCTATAAATATACAGATGTGTAGTCTGTACCAAGAGCCCAGCTTGGTTTGAAATTACAAGCTTAACCATAAACTTTTACACACTTGATACTCCTGTTCTTCTAATAATGAAAAAGCATTGGGTAGATGGCGTGAAGATGAAAGTAAAGTTAAGCATGTGGTTTAAGAGGAGAGGGGTTGAGGGAATGGGATGTAGGTGTCTGCTGAGAGAAGTCAAGCCTCCAGAAGCTGCCTCATTAATCAGGACTGTGAGTCGGACAGCAGGAGACCGGGTATGGAGGTAGGTTAAACGAGTGTATTTATCTGACGAGCCTACTCCATCTCCAAATCTCTCCCTTTCTGATTTTAAACTCATCCATCTAAAGTTGGAGAAACTCAGCATGTTTGCACGTTTGCTAGGGAGAGGCAATAGCGTTAAAGGAATGCTAATATGATGTTGAAAGATCTGGGAGATCCCTGTTTTCTAAGGACAGAGCTGACAGCTGTTTACTTAAATACTTCGCAAGGGTAAGGCAGGGTTGGGGGAAGGAGGGGGAGCAAAGACCAACTGAAAATAATTTTTTATATTGAACGGCTTTAACAACAATCTTTCATTTTGTAGGAAAAAATATATAATCAAAGCCATGTACGTGTTAATGTCAGAAGAGCTTGGAACATAGAGAAAATCAGAACAAAAAATTGTCTACATGATCACCAGCATAACCTTAAACCACTGATCTCCTTATATGACAAGAAAAAACTAAGCTGATGGGGTTTTATTACTCCGACTCTAATTAGGGATCCAGAATGGGAAGATTATGGTAACATGTTGGAGACCAAATGTCATTACTAGCTGCAGGAGTGTCCCAGAAACAAGGATGGCTGTTTTATAAACTTACATTGATATGTTGTGTAGACTGGATGCTGAGCACTTTTATATGTTTATGCATGTGGATAAAAATACATCTCCAGAATACAATGGAACTAAGAAGGAAAATTTGATTAGTAAGTTCATTTTTTTACTTAATTTTTGAGGACAAAAAATGTACAATTCAGATTAAAAGATGTTTTAGCTACAATAGAATAGGATTGGCGAGCAAAAATCAAAGACGTAAACCTTTGAGGGGTGGTTGTCCAAAAAGATTATGTTTTGCACACTTGTTTAAATATTGAAAACATTAAATGATCCTTAAGTAAACTCTATAAATTGAATAAATAACATAATTAACATTCATTGTTATCATCATGCTATTTTTGAAAAAGGGAGTTTCTGTTTGAAAAAAAATTAAAATAGATCATGAAGTAATTGTCTTCTAAAGTTGGTTGTAGTTTGTTTAAAGGTCTTACATGCTCTTCTATTTACTACATAATCAAAAAACACCAACACATCAAATGTAAAATTATAACACAACATGCAGAAAAACAAATAAGACTTAAGCCCCGTCCACACGAAGTCAAAACGAACACGAAACGCTAATATTTTCCAGAATGTTTGCCATAAAGACGGAGACATAAAATAAATGTGATCGTACACACGAATGCATGAAAACGCTGCAAAATGTATGCCAGGCCTGTAAGTGGCGCTGTGGTGCCAAAGCAAAAATAGGCGACAAAATGTTGGGCATGCGCACTATTATTTATACATGGTTGCCCTGCGGGTCCATTTTCGTGGTTACGTCAAATTCAGGTGCTGAACTATGTCGTCGATATTGCTCTGTTCTTCATGGAGATATTCCAGAAGAAGAAGATTCTGTTGTAAGCCCGACAGCAGGGTGAGCAGCATGAGCAGCAACCATTCAACACAGTACGGCGCCATTGTTGTTGTGATACTGTGTCGCGCATGCGTGTTTAGAGGCGACGCTATGACGCATGTGTGTAAAAAAAAAATGCGGTTAGAGCTTAAAGATGGAAACGCAAAAACGGCATTTCAAAATCTTCCCACTCTGAAGGCTGAATAAAAAAAAGATTGTTTACAGACCCCCGAAACGCCGGCTCTGTATGGATGAGAGGCTGGTTTGGTGAAATATTTGTGCGTTTAGGCCAGGGTTTGACTTCGTGTGGACGGGGCCTTAAAAGCTGTATGATAATTTTAAAAGATGCTGTTGGCAGGTGGAATTAGAGGACTTAAAAGGTCAGATAAATGACGTGGAACAAAAAACAGACACTGTTCATTGCTGCTAACGCTTTGGTCATGAGCTAAACATGGGTTTGCTGTGAATATAGGTTTACATTAAGAGAACAACGGTGAGAGGGGCGACGGTACGATCATTAAAGGAGAAGTTCGGTTTTTAACACTTTTAGCCCATTTTCTGTAGTGTCCAGGATGAAATCGAATGATCGACACCAAAATTTTGACAATTGGTCCTGTCTCTGCTTTTTGGCTCATGCAGAATCCCCCCTGGCTGCTTCAGAATGGCTTCCATAGAGCATGTCCGATAATGTCCTTAAAACAACCTTAAACGTTCTTTTTTTTAAATATGCTACTCACCGGGTCGTCAGCGCTGTTCAATGACGTTCCAAAAAAAGTTTTGTGAAGAAAAAACGTTCCTGTAGTGTTTTATTTAGCATTTTGTAAATCCCATTGAGTTCTGTTGGAATAGTCAATATTCCGCTGCCACCGGAAACGGAAATGGGGCCTGTTTACACAGTTGTAGTCTTTTCGCTTCACTCTGTGTACTCCGACGTCGAGGTGCTAACGTCTCTGTTAAACACTTTAAAAAACTCTGAAAATGGAATACGAAAGGTGGATTCTTGATTCTCGACGTCGGAGTACACAGAGTGAAGCGAAAAGACTACAACTGTGTAAACAGGCCCCATTTCCGTTTCCGGTGGCAGGGGAATATTGACTATTCCAACAGAACTCAATGGGATTTACAAAATGCTAAATAAAACACTACAGGAACGTTTTTTCTTTACGAAACTTTTTTTGGAACGTCATTGAACAGCGCTGACGACCCGGTGAGTAGCATATTTTAAAAAAAGAACGTTTAAGGTTGTTTTAAGGACATTATCGGACATGCTCTATGGAAGCCATTCTAAAGCAGCCAGGGGTGGATTCTAAATGAGCCAAAAAGCAGAGACAGGACCAATTGTCAAAATTTTGGTGTCGATCATTCGATTTCATCCTGGACACTACAGAAAATGGGCTAAAAGTGTTAAAAACCGAACTTCTCCTTTAAGAGGCTATGATAACTGCTTCCAGACTCAGCAGACGGTGCTACAGATCAGCAAAGGAAAAGGTGTCAACAGCCTTCTTATGGCCTTTATGAGTCTTAATTGAGGTCAGTGTAGTTGTATGATTAATGATGCTCACTTATTTATGACGCTGGCCTTTGATTTGAAAGCACTGGGGTCCATTGCCAGCTGCTGCTCTCGAAACAGGGGAGGCTCAGTGGTGTTACTAAAATCCAAAAGTCACGTATTGCATTAACAAATGTTGAAATGCATAAAACCCATCACTATAACCGGTGAAAATAGCTGTTTTGAAGCACTCTGAAATATTAAACTCCTGAAACTACGACAACAGTTCAGCACAAGGCAACTGTTCTGACTGAATGATTACTTTTCCACTTGACTCATGAGGAAAACCTCCTCGCTGTCTGGCCACTGTCAGTCAAATTTCTTTAAGTATGTTTGCGAATCAGCATCGAGCAGCCAGCTTCACAACCCGCCCTGCTCCATAGACATTCCAAGACATGTGTCAAATTCAAGGCCCGCGGGCCACATCCGGTCCGTGCAAGATCATTTTATATATCTATTTTTAGCGGCCCTGTCATATGAACTATCACTTAAGTGACGCACGTCCTTTTAGACTAGGACATAGCGCTACACACATTACAGATCCCATGATGCAGTGTGATAATCGCTATTGGCAAGCCGGGGTTCAAGTTTGTGGTCTTTTTTTGTATACAATGCTGAGCGGCTTCAACCGAAATAATATTTGAAGGCAGGATGGTAATCTGGTTGAACTGACTGCACTGACGATGTTTTCAGGTGGACTTTCTCACTTCAAAATAGATTCTACTTTTTACCCACTGATCACAGCAAATATAGCTGCCATTGTTACAGGCAAAGACAGGATAGGGTAGCTCTGACCAACGCGCATCAGACCCACTTTTTCTTCCGAGCAACTAGAGCAGCAAAGATGCTTCATCCGTGCAACAGAACTAAACTTGTACAAGCATAAAAAATGAAGCAGCACGTGCGTTTTTGCTGCTCTTGCTGCTATAGGTGTTAACGTAGCATAGCACTGGCTAGCTTCCAGCCATGGCGTCCTGCACGAGCATTGGGGGGTCGATTCGTTCATGTGTCAGGGTACGCGCACAGGGGGCAGGGACAAGCAGACGACCATGATTGACGTGTCGGGAACCAATAGTGTACGACAGACCGTGTTTTGTGATTGGTTGGGGTTACTCATTGATTTCTCACTGTAGCAGGGACCATTTATTTTAGTTTCAATCTCAGACCTTCTATTTCACTGCTTGCTACAGTAAGTGGCTGTGGGGAGATCTTTAAGCCAAATGGTAAAAAATGTGTAAGAAAAGATCTCCTACTGCACCTTTAAATAACATGCTGCTCTCTTTTTGCACATCTCACTTTTCACATATCTATTACTGTAAAAATGTCCACAGCTGTTATTTTTATACACTTTCTAAGGTCCACATTATGTGACCATTTCTCCTATAATCTTTTGCTGCTGTAATACCACATTTTCCTAAATGTGGGACAACAAAGGGATTTTCTATTCTATTCTTTTACAAGAGTTCAGGGATTGTATGCTTAAAAACCTGACTTTCTAACATGCATATGCCACTTCTTTTCTTTGGTGGTTTTAGTGATTCTTGCATAAAACAAATCATTGGCAGCGTTTACACGATTACCATAGGATCTAAATAATCTTGCATTTTTGTACATATTTCAAACCTTTGCTTTAAGCACTTTTCTTTCTTTTAAACGCTCATTAAATCAAAAGTTTGATCCAAAACATAAATATGCAAATGTATTACTTTTGGTGAGAAGTCAAGTTAGAAAGAAAATGAAAAGGTTCCTGTAATTCTTGGCTGGAGACTCCTCAACCCTGAACTAAGATGCCACAAGAACTGATTATCCTTAGGCCATAGAGGCAAACACTGCCAGCTGTGTATCACCAACACTTGTCATCAACCTGAGCATGTCGTCCCAATAGTGATAAATGATGGTGACACCAGCATGCAGCGACGGGCATTTATCAATGACTGGGAACAGGAAATTCTAGAAGCTTCACTATTTAGGATAGCATTGACCCTAAGCATCTTTGTAGACGGTCTGTCTGTCTGTCTGTCTAGTTGTGATTGAAAGTTTACATACCCTTTCATTAAAGACAGAAAAAAATCCACTGCCAGTAAAATACATTGAAGTTGACAAAAGTAAAAATTAAAAAAGATAAAAAATGTAAATCATGACATTGATATTGACTGGGTTGGGGGAAGCAGAAAGAAGGGAAACAATGCGGCGTTGAGAAAAACTGTTGAGAGACAAACAGCAGACATTTTATTTGGGGATTTATATATTCATAGAAAAACTAAAAAAGGAAAACACGTATAGTAATATGCTATGATATGCTTCAGGTGTTAATTTACAGTTTTAAGTTCCACATAATAATTTCAGAGAGAACATGCTGTGAAAAAATACTTTTAGACTAGGGCATGGGTAGTAATTTCATATGCAACATACAGTATTCACAACTTAACAAAACTTTTCAAATCGCAAGAGCACGCAATTTCAGTAATGTTACATTTAACAAGACTAAAGCTACATTCACACCAAAATCAGCAAAGACAGCAGGAGCAGCTAGTTTACATGCAAAGTCAATGGTTGACGCACATCAAGGCGCAGCAAAACGTCCTGCAGCGCGATTTGAGCAGCTAGCACAGCGCGTCTGAGCAGCTCAAACAGTGCGTTGTGAGCATTTGAGCATCTGACGTGCGGGACGCGCCGCAAACGCAGCTGCTCGAGTTGGAAAATTTTAACTTTTGCTGCTCGACGCACCACATCAACCAATCAGAGAAGCTGATCTGGGAGCTGGCAGAGAGAGAGACACATCACTGATGATAAAGATCACTATGATCAGTCCTCTGAAACAGTTTATTAACGCCTAAATTAACTTAAAATGCTGAAATCTGCCGGCAAAACATGAAAACCGCTTTCGAGACGCCGCGGTAAACCGCGAAGAGGCGACCGGGCCAGAGGCTGCTATTGAATGGGATTCCTACTGACAGCGCACCGCCGGTGTACGGGGATCTGAGCGGCTCCAAAAGCTAAATATTATTTAAAGGCAGGAAGGTAATCTGGATGAACTGACTGCACAGATGAAGTTTTCACGTGGACTCTCACTTAAAAACATATTAAAAATACTTTATTCCCACTGATCACAGCAAATATAGCTGCCATTGTTACAGGAAAAGAAAGGATAGGGTAGCTCCGCCCAACGTGCATCAGACCGAAAAGCTGCTTCAGCTGCGCATATGAACTAAACTTGTAAAAGAATCAAAAATGAAGCAGCACGCGTGTTTTTGCTGCTCTTGCTGCTTGCGGTGTGAACGTAGCATAAGAGACTAATTTCTTCTCCAGCCTTTTAGATGGCCGTTAGATGTTTCAAGAGGGTTTGCTGCCTCAGAAAAGGTAAAGAGAAACATCCAGTTAGCAAATAAATCTATGCATGTGAGTAGAAGTAACCGCTTTTCCAACCAAAGGTAAAGTCAAAGGAAAATAGAAATATCGCAATGTTACTTGAAAATAATCACAACTTATATTTTTGGCAGAATCATTCAGCCCTATTTTAGATTTTATGCAAGTAGAAAGAAACCAGCAACACCACCATGGTAGCCATGAAGGTACGCCTGGAGCTATGAGAAGACTCGAACAAGAAACCATGGGAGCATCATTATCTATTTATCAACTTTAAGGTTGGAAGTGAGGAAAAGAGACATTAAAGCCTCCATCTAATGTATCTGATATTTTTAATTCCTGTCGCACAGGTTGTAGCGATCCATCTCAACCCCCTCCCCCATAAACACACGCACACATACGGTATACAAACGGTTGTATGTACATGTAATGAACTCGGATATCCAGAACCCTGCATTCAACCGCACCATGTAGTCAATCATTCAGAGCTGAGAAAAGCACTGTGCAGAGGAGGCATCATGTATACTTTATAAGTCAGGCTCTGGCGGCAGTGTGCCAGTGTGGGCCTGCAGTAGATCAATGCCCACCTGATATATTTCTGTCTCATCCATGATTCACTATTGCACTGGCAAGTGGTCATTTCAAAATAAATCAGAATACATTACCTGTCAGATGGATCGCAAATTTCCAACCGCTTTCGTTCTGATTGAGCGGTTGCTTAACTCTTCCTGCTGCGGCGAAAGATGAAACTACGCAATATTTTACGAGTGTTTAAACCCTTCATATAGTGGTTAAACGACCGGAGCCAAGATGACAATAAAACAGGGGATAGCCTCAGTTTTTTATTATCTTAAAGTGAAATAATACAGGGAGAAAAGTTCCTTAACCAACAATATTGTCCAGAGTTTTCATCAGCAGCAAATTACATCATGATTGAGCTTTCTTTTTTCTTCCTCTTTTTATTTTCACTTGCCTGCAAGAAATGCAGAGGACAGGCTGCCCTCTCTATTATGGGCGTAAATTACTGCCATAAACTGGTTTATTGAGCTAACTTTGGGACAGAGCAGGGGGTAAACTGCAACAAATAGTTTTTATATATTGCTCTGGAATAGCTTGCCCTGGAAACCATCTTCCTTTAATTCCACCCTTCATCAGCAACAAAATAAAAGCTCAAACTGATGATAGAATCCTTTGGGAGGAAAAAAGAGCCAAAAGCAATCTGAAAACAGCAGAAAAAAAACAAACAAATCTTACACTTTAAACTAACAATGAAAAAAATGAAAATATTAAAGGGATAGTTCGGTATTTTTGACATGAATCTGTATGGCATCCCCATCACCAGTGGCATGCAATCACACTGACTTACCCCTGGCAGCGTCCTGTGAGCAGAGTTATCGTCCAGTTTTGGTCAAGCCGAAAGTAGTCCGGCAGGTTTTTAGGAACAGCGAAATAAAACTTTTCTCTTCCCAAAACATTGTGTGTTCAAAAGAGCGATATTTTTGCATCCCAAAAACATTGTAGTGGAAAAAGTCACACGTCGTTATCACTTGGTCCTATTTTCTCTCTGTTCGTATCAGTGCGCGCCGTCATTCAGACAGCGAGAACCTGACAACAGCCATGTCTCCCTCCGCCTAGCTGGGCGGAGGGAGACATGGCTGTTGTTGAGCCGCCTAGCTGGGCGGAGGGAGACATGGCTGTTGTTGAGCTCGCTGTCTGAATGACGGCGCGCACTGATACGAACAGAGAGAAAATAGGACCAATTGATAACGACGTGTGACTTTTTCCACTACAATGTTTTTGGGATGCAAAAATATCGCTCTTTTGAACACATAATGTTTTGGGAAGAGAAAAGTTTTATTTCGCTGTTCCTAAAAACCTGCCGGACTACTTTCGGCTTGACCAAAACTGGACGATAACTCTGCTCACAGGACGCTGCCAGGGGTAAGTCAGTGTGATTGCATGCCACTGGTGATGGGGATGCCATACAGATTCATGTCAAAAATACCGAACTATCCCTTTAATGCTTGTAACAGTAATGAAATATAATTCTGATGCCAAACTGACTAAAATTTGGAAATACTATAAAATAATGCTGTTATAAAATACTTTTAGAGAGTAAGCAGGGCTTAAACCTTGGGGGAAAAGAAACAAAGGAGTGGTGGGACAATAATTATAACTATTACTAAATAACTCCTATTATTATAACTGTAATAAAAACATAATTTCAATCTAATTATGGTCTAAGACTGAATCTGATCTAATATTATGTATCCTGATGATATACTTCAATTAACAAGTGATCACTGAAATCTGACCAGGCTTTCATGCTTTGGTCCATCCCACAGTAAATAAACTGAATAATAAATATGCTGAATTTATACGGCATTTTTCTTAAAGGTCTCTACATTTCAGACACGGTCATTCAAACGCACAAAAATCAGAGTATAGAATGAAGTATTCTAGGGCTACGTTCACATAGCAGCCTGAAGTGACCCAAATCAGATTTTTTTGCTCATATGTGACCTGTATCTGATCTTTTCATGGCTGAACAACACAGATGTGATTTTTTCGAAAGCGACCCAGGCCACTTGGCTATGTGGTCCTGCATCCGATCAGTATCAAATCTTTTCAAATGTTAACCTGTGTCTGAATGGCCAGGACGCATCCATCCGATCTGTACGCCAATAATACTCAACAAAGGTCACCATTCTGCGTCTTACTACGCAGAAGCGGGAAGAAGATGGTGGTCAAAAATCTGGAGAGCAGTCTTTATTTTCAACATTCTTGAAAAGATGCGTTATTAATGCACTGGCTGAGATTGGGAAAGAAATAAAAGATTCCAAGATGCGCTCCAGCACTACCATCCATGTTTACTTCCGTAAACACAGGACACCGTTGCTTTTGACATCATTGCGTCCTCTACTCTGCATGCGGGACGTTTAAGTTGTGTGACTGCAGTTCACACAAGAGATCACGTACAAGTCGCATATATTTGGAAATGTGAACGGCAATGCAAAAGATTTTACACAAAGAAAAAAAAAAAATCGGAATTGAGCATTAAGGCCTGCAGTGTGAAGGTAGCCTTAGATAGCCGATATGATACTTAAGCCTGACTCCTCTGCTTCCTCATTTAGTCCAGGGCTGATTTTTTAAAGTTGGGATGTTTCCTTTTAAAGCTCTTAATGGTTTGACTCCTTTGTATCTGAGTGATGCTAAAACTGTTCATACTCACACCTGCAGGGTCTTAACCAGCGCCTGCTGAAAGAACCGATCAGAGGTGATTCAGCGGTAAATTTAAACTGACCCGCCTCGTTTTAAAACAGGAATTAAAACATATTTATTCAGGATGACTTTGAAGAGGTGATAGTATAGCACTATTTTACAGCTATTTTTCTGAGGTTCTTATGTTTTTTTTTTCTTCATCTTAATGCCTTTTTATTTCTTACTTTTAACCTAAACAGCGATACAATATAATTGGCAACATTGTCACAATGCACTCCAGATATATAAAAAATGACTTTAGACATGTAAAATAGAAGGGTTTATACACAGTAAATTTCTTTATCATACTATGATGGGGGGATATAAGTTGTAATATCATAGTTTTTCATATTGCCATGTATTTCATTTATTGCCTGGTTCTGCTGGAGGTTTCTTCCTGTTAAAAGGGAGTTTTTCCTCTTCACTGTCGTTACAAGCATGCTTAATGTGAGGGATTGCCTTCGAGTCAATGTGTCGATGCAATCAGCTGGTTTTCCTTAGATAGAAAACTTCAAATCAATTTGATTGTATGATCTGGTTGAACTGTAAAGTGCCTCGAGATGTTGTGAATTGACGCTACAGAAATAAACTAAACTGAATTTCTTAATTCTTAATTCCTTCTGTCACTGTATGCTTACGAACCTGAACTGCGGCCCGCCTTCTGGACAGTGATGCTGCTATTTCGTTTCCCCCCAGCCTGACAATACTGGAATCTGATTCTATTTATCGTTTCACTTCACTCATTTTAGTTAGGAAATACTTTTCATGTGTCTGTTCTCTGTCTTCTCATTTTAACACTGGCTGAGAAAAAACATTTATGATCCAAAGATTTTTGGTGAAAATATTTTCTTAAAATTTTTCTCCACGTAGATTGAAAGCTGCAGACATATAGATAAATGCCTTTAAGCACAAATCCCTACAAAAACACTAACCTGTAAAGTTAATTATATTTAAAAAATGCCTTTTTGCTTCACCTAGACTCATATAATCCATTGATGGCAGAATATTCTGAGCTGTATTTACATGCACTGGGATCTATGATAATTATCCACCTAAAACAGTCATTCACGTGGCATATGTGTACAATTAAAACTTCAATATTTTATTATTTAACCTAAATTAAGATAAGAAAGTCAAAACCCTGTAATGAATACATAAAAGCTTTCAATAAATAAAAGAATCTTTAGACCAATGAAATTCTACATATTAAAAATGTGATTTAATTTTGTTAAAAAAATGCCATTAAATTTTAATAAGAAAACTAAATTCATTTAATTAAATAATGCATTAATTGTGTGCATTCTTTAGAAATGTTGCTCATTGCAGGTGAATTCAGGCTTTCTGTCTTACTTGTGGGGTAAAAGGTGAGGAAGAAGAGCAGAAGACCAGCAGCCAAGTTCCCTAGGAATGTGACGACTCCACAGGTGATGCCTTCAGGGACCGGGTACACCGTCTCAATGAACAGCTCGAAGAATATCGGCACACTGCTGTTGATGAATACGCCAACCAGGATGCAGGACGTGTAAAGGATGGCTGTGAAAAGAAAATGCAAACACCGGAACCAAATGAATCACAGTTTGTTTTAATGCACCAGATTAATAAAAAAAAATCTAACTGAACAATTCTTTGGGAAAAATGACAAAAAGGGTCCAGTTTATAGAACAGCAGTGATGTATTCAACCTTTAAGGGCTTCCTGCTCAACCATATTTTTTACCAGCAACAGATTTATGATGGACTTTCACCATGAAACAACGCTCCATTTAGTAAGGTGGCCCTCAAGGTGGCAATTTAGCACAAACAAAGTCAAAATACTCTGGGTGTTTTCAGAGCAAATAGTCATTTTTTTCCAAACCCAATTCCAGCATCTCCTTCCCTCTTTTCTCAGCATGAAATTATTAGTTTGTCATTTGAAATGTATTTTTCTGGCTAACTTTCTAATTATGATGTTTCTTTTTCATGAGCTCTGTATTAGAAATAATTGGTAGAAGGCAAAAGGTGCAAAAGCTATTAGAACATGTGAGTATAAAACATTTCTCTACAGAAGGGCTTTGTATTTTTTCTGCAGACATTGTATTATCTTTTTTTTAAACTTTAATCTGTAAAAATAAATAAAAAAATCTTAATTTTTGGTAATTATTAACTAAATAAATGAGAGCACGGAGACTTAAATGCCTCACCCCATCACATACCTTAAGTTAAAAGTCTTATTTGTTGTTACTACCTGTAAAATAATAGCAAAAGAGTGATAAATCCATCTCTATTTCTTATACTTCATCTTGGAGGGACAGTTTTTCCCAGTCAGACATGAACTGCAACAGAAACATTGTTGATTGCCTGGGTCCACCGGTTCAGTTTCAATTTATTTTGCAATATATCACTGGTTTTATTATGCCTGCACACATTGCATTAAGATGCAGCTCATGTCACAGATACCACAGTACATAAAAAAAAAAAAAACATATTTCTTATTCTTTTGCCAAAATACACAGGTGTCCACTCAGTTAACAGCTTGTCTCATTTGGTCCTTGTGCATGGTGAGAATCTTGGTGTTCAAGCCTTATTTTCAGGGTATCACTAAATTTTGCTGGGATTTCCACATTTCCATTCGAATATCTTGTGTTTTTAGTGCTAGTTAATTTCTTACAATGATTTGTTGAAGGCTTTCATGAATATGTTTGAAAAACAAGTTCATAGGAACAAGATGCAGTAGGTTAAACATTTATTTTTAAAGACTTGCAGGAAATGCTAGCTAGCATGCTTTTTCACGGATTTAGCCTGAGCCCATGTTTGCACATGAACCAAACCCCGGAGTCCTCCTTTTTTACCCCCTAACTTCTGCTTAACGCCTGAAATAACGTCCCATCTGTCTATGTCCTTTTATCTGAGCTCCCCTGAGGACCACGGCATTCATGCTTACAGGTTTGCAACTGGGGACCTTGACCCCAACAGGCAGCCTTCAAAAGCTGCCGTGTTTTTTGTCTATAATACTATATAGGATTATATCCCAAAAGGTAGAAGGAGACCCTTTGAAGGATGCCGACTAATTATCTCAGCAAATGACTGTAATTATTAAAAACAGGAAGAAAAAAGGTTTCCTTGGAGAAAACAGGTGTCCAATCAATCATATGTGAACCTCACATGTTCTTCCTCTGTATTTGTAGTATTTCCATAAGCAATGCTGCCCCCCACAGCTCAACCACAGTAATGTTTGAAATATAAGTTAACCATTTGAATTGTTTGCTCTGCAGGTACGTTTTGAGTCGCAACCCGTCTTTTGACATTTAGCTATAATGTCTTCTGTATCTTCTTTTTAAATTATTGCTTGAGTAATGTTTACCTTTTGTTTGGAAAAAGTAATGACAGACCTCAAGGTACAACAATGTCTAATGGAATTGCTGACGTTATCCTTAACTTTCCTACATCTGCCACTGATTGCTAAGTTTAGCTAAAGGGGAAAAAAATGGCTAAAGCACATTCCACTTTTTCCATGTAAAAGACAGTTAGCACTTTAGAGATATATTTAACTTGATAAAACAAAAACTCAACAGTTATATTTACATAAAAAAGGAGCAACACTTTTTCTCTTTTAAATTCAGTCTGTTTAAACCTAAATCTAGGAAGTCTGTTCAGAAGCAGACAGGAGGCTAGCTACCAGAACACAACAGCAATTATTAGCCTGTTGTCGTTGTCTTACTCTTTTAGAGAATAATAAAAAGCAGCAAAGTTCTGCACATAAAGCAACTGAAGATTCCTACCAAAGGAAATCTGTTTGTTCTATAGTTATTCCTTAAGTCTGTAGCTGCGTTTAGACCAAACCGCTCAGGCACGGACTGGGAACGATTTTCCATCTGGCATTTTTCCGTCTACACCGGCCCACTTATGGACGTAAGACTGGAAATGATGCAAATCCCCATCATGCAAAGCAACATATTTTTGCAAAATATTCAAACATAAATTCACCAAATATAAGAGGAACATTGTAGTTTGGTTTAAAGAAAGCATTTTAGTTTTATTATACATTTTAGTTTTATTATAATCTAGTTTGTTGCAAGGATTTTACAGTTGAAGAAATAGAAAATTACACCATATGCCAACTGTCACAAGGATGTGCATGACAATGAAGGGCTATATATACTACATGCATCATTTTTATAGTTAACCTTGTATTACTTCATGAGCTCCTTGAGTTATTTACTGTCCCAGGTTGGTGGTTCGGCCAGAGAGTAAGTGTTGGTGCCAGGAGGTTCTAATTGAGGCTTTTCACATGTTTTCTGTTCTGCGTTTGCCTTGAAGGTTAAGCTCAGGTTTAAGTATTTAATTTCCTTTTTGGGATCAAAGACATTTTTTTTTATTTGAGTTTAATTTAAGCTTAGGTTAAGTGCTTAAGCATAGCAAATTAACGGAAACATGAATGAAAGTTAATGTAAGGTCCCTTTTAGAATAAAAGAGTTAATATTCAAGTCTTTTTGTTTCTAGGAAAAAGCATTTTGTTGTGATATCCCATCAATCTGTTTGGTAAGACATCAGACAAACCAAACTGGGAGCCGACTGCATTAGGAAGCTAATATCTGGGATATGAGGACATGAGCTAGACAGACAATAATAGCAGTGGTCGGGAGAATGACGATAGATGATTATGATAACAATCTAAGGTATAGAAATACATGACTGAGTGCTTATTAGATGACTTAGGGAAAGGGAAGCTAAATCCACTAACATCCCTTAAGGTTTTATCTCCTGACGTGAATTGATTGATAGCCCACCTTGTGGCAGCTAGTTTCTTTAATCGCTTTGACTTTGTACTCTAACACGCACGGTGAGACAGTAACTACAGGGATGAAAAGTGACTAAGCTTCAGTGGCTCAAAAATCAAAGAGTCACCTTGATGGGGATGTTAGCGTGGGCCTACCTGCGGTGACAGGGAGGTGGGTGATTGTGCTCAAACAGGTGAGAGTAAACCACGTGGAGGACAGCGAGGCTCCGGCCAGCATCAGCACCAGGATCAGCTTCAGCATCCCACGGATGGAGTCTGCAAATCTGGGTTTCACAAGAGATGACACAAAAAAAAAAAAATCAAAAACAAAATCCCAGCTGTGTCAAAATGTAAAACGCTGACACAAATTCAAAGATACAAGCTGACGAGATTAAAGGCGGCTGCTCTGGAAACAAGATGCATCCTTCATAAACACAAGATGATACGCTGCAATATTTCAGCAACTCTGTTTCTTCTGTGTGAAGCGTCAAAATATATTACAGAGGATATGCACTGCTTCGCAGGAAGGATAGATCATTTCCGTCTCCCACTTGTTTCTGAGCATGTCAGTTCTGCTTCTCATTAGACTGAGAGGCCAAAAGTGTAGAGTTGATTCAATTTGTTTCAACAACTCAGCCGGCAAAGTCAAGACATGTCATAATGTAGGGAGAAGAGAAGCCATTGGGCCATATCTACAAAGACATCTTTTAAGTTCTGGGGCTTTTCATTGCAGCCTTTTCTAATATCTATTTGAACTGCTTTCTTCTCCTTTGAGACATATGCATATTAGAGGGAGATCGGATGAAGCTGTAGAAGCTCGTATTTAGGATAGACACTAATTGCTTTAATTTAATTGGTTACAAACAATAAGCGGAAGAAAATAGGCTGACAAGTAACCAAATACAAGCATAAAAAGACCCGCTGCACATGATTGATTGGTTCAGCTTGGGGGTGAAATTCTGTCAATGAGCTGAAAGCAAGGGGATGGCAGAAAACATCTTTTGCTTTGACGGGGGGGAGCATTCACACACTGTTCTCCTGTGGCATTTTTACGAGACATAAATGTCCTCCGATGTTGTAGAAGCTGTCTTTTATAGGCTAACAAATTAGCTCTATGTTCACAGAACATGAGACACATATGAATAAGTCCACAGATCGCAGGGGCAGGAAACGGGGCAGAACCTCATGAACTTTTATCTCTCCTGATGAAATCACAACTGAAGTGCTCATGGGCCCACATTTGCCAAAACACATGGATCCATCTCATGGTTCCCAGGCTGCAACTGCACCCCCTAAAATCTGCATCCACCATCTGCCACAGGCTGGCTCACATCCACAACTCTTCATCCACTCCTGGTGCCAGAGAGACGGACAAACACATTTCCCTCAACCCTGCACAAGCCTCTCAACCCTTTGCAGAGAAGATCACAGACAACTCTGTGAATTTTAATCGGCTGTTTTATTCAAACTAAGCAGCTTTTTCAGTTGTTTCCTATCTGGTCCCAAAGTACACTTGACAAAGATGTTTCTTGTTGTTTTCCAAATGTCAGTTTAGTTTTAAGTGTTTCGAGACAACTGGCTCACAGTACTCAACACAGCAAAAAATTTCTTAAATGGTAATACTGGCAAACCAAATTCCAATAGAACAGTTTGTCCATTTTAATTTGGTTAACACCCCTGTCATATAGTTGCATATTACCCTTTGGGGCACAATATTAACATTGCTACATCACTTTATAAGAAACTAATGCTACCGCACATACACACACACACATTGTGACAGGATTGACACAAATGCAACTCAGATACTGCAGCGATAATGAGCCAATAATAACATTGCATAATCTCATGGTGATCACTGATATTTGGTCTGACTTAGAGAACAATAGCTACCCTTGCTTAAAGGTAGCTACTGTTTCCTTTTCCCCACCACAATATGCAGATGGTTCATTCAGCAGAGGAATGCGGTCGGCAATTGTAGGAAGTTTCTCTCCTTTTTTGAAAACCTGATTTTAGTATTTTACCGGAGAGGAAGTTATCAGTGATTCTTAAAAGTAAAGGAGAGGATGTTCTTTTTCCGGGTGGATCATCTAAGTAAGAGGTCCTCCTAATTTTCAGTCATTCTGGTGATATGCTTAGGTAAGGCCATCCTATGTGCCTAGTTATGTGTGGTGAGCTACGGTTTCAAACAGCCATTGAAGCTCACCTTTCTCAACGCCGTTCTTTGAAAATGACCGAGGGTCGTGAGAGAAAAAGTGTCAACGAAGCGTATGAGAAGATGAGAAAAGCCTTGGAAGAGAGAAACAAGACCAGAGTGTTTTTGGGAGTTTCTTTCATGTGATAGCATACACTAAAAGCACAGGTCGGGCTTCCCACTGATCCCTTGTTTGCAAAGTTTCTACTTGACAGGTAAAGTTTGGCATGCTATTTGGAGAAATCCATTTCACATCACTGCTAGTAAAACGAGGAGAATGGTTGTTTCTGCATGCTCTCCCACATGTTTAATAATATCCAAGTTTTCAAAAGAAGCAGCAGGCAGAATGACTTCCGGTTCAAGGGTCAAACGGCGCCGTCGTCCAATCAGCGATGTCTCATGTTTCCCATTGGTACCTACCTTTTCCGGTAGGTTAATGTAATTTTGTTTTTCTTAATGTAGTTGCGCTTTGCTTTATGTAGTTTTGTTTTTCTTAATGTAGTTGCGCTTTTAGATTTGTAGTTGCAGTTTGCACTTCAGGGCCACCGTAGCAATCCCTCTCGGGAGCAGGTACAGGGTTGTGCATGTGGAGATGATGGGTCTTTTCATAAATTCGGGAATATCCTCCCCTATACCTTTAACTTATGATGGATAAATACACTATTAATAAAGAAGAGCACTCACAGGTGTGCAAAGAAAACGAACAAACCACTTCATGCATATACAGAGGGGTGTTCGGTTAATATGGATGTTTACTTGTGGACTACGAGTTAAATGAAGAAGAAAAAAAATCAATAAATTTGATTTCACATTTTATATTTAAACTTTAGACATATTTGAGAATTAATAATCTTAATAATCATTTTTTCTTTCTGGGACCCCGTCATTCAGCACTTCTAGGGATCGAAAATGTATTGCATTTGTAATACATGCACAATTTTAAAATTTACAATTTCCCAACTGCTGGTGCCTTTTGTTTGTTTTTTGTTTTTGAGGGGGTCAGCTTACATTGAACAAGGGTAAAACATGTCCTAGGAGGCAGTGATATGATAGAGTTTGCTGCCACACAGAAAGGAAGAGAGCAGCCAGTGCATAAATCCATGCATGTCAGCTTAGAAGTAAGCACTTTTCCACGTAGCAGTAAAGCCCCATGATAATGCACTCAAGAGTGAGCAATCAAGGCCATGAAAACAATAAGGAGCCAAACATGTACATCCTTGTGGTTGGTAAAATTTCTGTAAATATTTTGGTTAAAAAAAATAAAAAAAACAACCTTTTAAATTGAGCCAAAAAGCACACAGCCATTCTCAGGAGAACGGAATAATAAATTAGTCGAAGGCCATAGCTTTACCAGTGGGCCGCTGCAGGACGCTCTGGACAGATTATGTCCCTTAATGATATCATAAGGGGAATGTTTTTCTAACAGAGCGTTTTAAGCACATATCTATCACATAGTAAGCTGGAAAAAGTTAAAGAGAGAAGGATGAGGAATTTGTAGAGCAGTGTGTTGATACCGAGGCTGGCTAACTGTTAGCTATTAATGACTTTACTGCTTTCTATCAAAAATTAACGTCCCTGGTTTCTAGGAATCTGGGCTATACCTGATATAACCTGCACTACATTCAATCATTCATTCATCAAAACAGAATTTAACGCCAGAAATGAGGAATGAGGTGATTTAAATAATGAAAAAAAAAAGGCTCATCTTATTTCATGTGAATAATAGCTAATTATCTTATTTTAAAAGCAAAAATACTCATTACAAATATCTGCTATGGGCAAACACACAAGTTTTAGATCAGGTTTTGCAGTGCAATTTAACTTCAACATTAGTTAGGGTAAGTTATCAAAAGAAAGTCAGCATATCCCAGCTGCGTAACAGAGCTAATGTGTTCTAATGTGCCAAGCGCAGAGCAGAAATAGAACAATATGATGACCAACATGGAGTCACAGATCTTCCCTGTTTACAGATAAAACCCATCAATCAGGAGCTTATAATCATTTGTTTTTGCTCCATATCATCCCATCAATCTGGAGCTCTGCACACCTCAGGCCTCCGTGATCTGGAGGAAAATTAGCAGGTTTAGTTTGCTTCCAACTACTTTTGACTCGCCTACACTTCTCCAGGGTATTGTAATGGGAAGATAATTGATGAAGTTTGTAAGTAGAAATTCTGTTCACTCCCTCTTTTCATTTCAAGAAAAAAAAAGGTGCAATATGTCAACGTGAACCCACCAGCTGACAAAGGGATACTCATTTTCTGCCATCTTTATTTCAAAGATTCAGACTTCAGTTGGTTTAATACCCCCATCCTGCAATCGCATTGCATTAATATATTATGGCTTTAAGAGGAAAGATTTCTTCCAGTTCAAGAAAATAATTTAAAGGAATACTTTAAAGGTTACGAGAGCTAACATTAAAAATAAACCGATGCTCAGATTTGGACCTCAAAGATGTTTTCGAAGACGTCTTATGCTGTTTATCAAGACTTTGTTTAGTGTCCTACAGTCTTCTCTCTTCAGGAAACGGACTTTTATGGCTGGATGTTGGCATGATGAAGTTTCTTTGAACTCAAGCCAATGTATTTCAGAAACAAGTTAATAATGCAAAGGGAAATAAATAGGGATGCACGATATTGGGATTTTGGCCGATATCTGATATGCGATATATATTTTAAAACTCATGTAGCCGATAACCGATATCGATACCGATGTTAAAGCTGGACAAAAATACGTAGTCATTGAAAATAGCAGTTTTGTTATCCATTTCTGACACTTTGATAAATAATATACTCAAATATATTTTCATATGCTGATATCAAATTGATTTTTAAAAAGGCGGTATCGATCTATTTTACTTTCAAAATCTCGTGAAATTTCATCGTTCTGTTACAAACTCTCGTGATATTTTGCAAATTCTTGTGAGATTTTGTTAGTAAAATAGATCGATACCGCGTCAATATATCAACATATAAAAATATGGCAAAATTTTGTGAATTTTCGGGGGATTTCATAGGATAACGATGACATATAGCAACATTTCATTAGTAAAAGAGATTGATATGGTGTTTTTAAATGGCAATATATCAGCATATGAAGATATTGGGATATTTTAATTTCATCTTTAGAAGTTTTTAAGTCTGTAAAAAAGAAGTTTTTGAGGAAGAAGAAGAAGTAGTATTTTTTTTTTTAGACTTTAGAAACTCAGAAGCTGATCAAATATCGGGTTAAATATCGGTGGGGTGGCCGATATCCGATATTCAGTTTTAATGCCGATACAGGCCAATACCGATGGGGGGCCGATTATATCGTGCATCCTTAGAAATAAAGCATTGTAATTTAATCTTTTAGGGGTTTTTTTTTCTAATAAGCAGACCTTCAGTGATGCCCCCCACCGGCAGACTTTTGTCTTTACACTAGAATGTCTGATTTCACTTTACACACATCTGTATATACCCAACTAGATGCATAATCTGCTAAAACCATTTTTCTCTTAGCTTTCCTGTTTGAGACTTTAGTCCTTTTCAGTTTTAATAAATGTTTTATGGTAATTGGGACATTCAGGACAAATTCTATTTTAACTTAAATGTATTTTTTTCAGCTTGAAATATTGAAATTCAGTAAAAGTTTTCTGAATTGTTTGACATTTTTGAACATGTCCCCATATCTGCTAGGAAAACACACAGGTTGTGGTGTTTCAGTTTACAGATTTTTACTTTTTTTTTTGCCTCAGACCGTTTGTGTTTCCTGTGAATTCTGTGAAAAGTGCACACACGCAGTAAACACGTATACGAAAAGTTATATTTATTAAAAAAAATGTGAAAACTAAACTCTATGTAACTTTCAATTTTTTTATTTACTGTTTTCTTCTTAGTTGTAGCTAATGACAATAGCAAAGCTTCATCGTTTAAATTGGACTTCATATGCAACGGCCATCTCTGTCATCGACTGACATTTTATAAACATGATGCTAGGCATAAAAGGAAACATGTTTAACAGTTGATGCTATTTGATAGTAAAAGTTTGTCTTAAACTATAAACAACAGTTCATTCAGGCCTAGGGTTGCCAACTACCTGAAAAAAAGGGACACTTCATGTGCGTGGCAGCTGACCCGATTGCCTTTACCCCTCCTGGCGTGGTGATTTTTTTTTTTCAGCCCCGTTTGTGTGTGAAATGATTTTTGTAACTGTTTGACTCAGATCTGCATTGAATTAGATGCATATTTGTGAGTGACATGAACAAGTGGAAAACAAATTATCCAGTAATTCACTTTAATACAGAATAACAAGCTTTGCTGAATAAAAGAAGTATTTAGGCTGTCCTGCTTAACTTCAAACTGTAAAAATGAATATAAAACAATAAATAAATAGTGCATATTCTTGGTGCAACAGCAACTTTGTGCAAACATATTTGTGCCTTAAATTCAATGACTTTAGGCTA
Source organism: Cyprinodon tularosa (assembly GCF_016077235.1). NCBI lineage: Eukaryota > Metazoa > Chordata > Actinopteri > Cyprinodontiformes > Cyprinodontidae > Cyprinodon > Cyprinodon tularosa. The sequence continues at coordinate 1,253,492 of NW_024038158.1, forward strand.
CAGCTGCAAAACATTATGTAGCGATAGTCTGTTTTTTTCATTTGTATTTCCTCTGAGCTCTTGCAGCAGTGAGGAGTTGTTTGTCTTTGAGTGCTCCATGAGCAACACTTGGCTCGACCAATGGGATGAGGGTATTCTGGACCGTAACATATATGTTGTCAGCTCATTGGTCACACAGGACAGGGCGTTTTATATCTAACCAAGTTTCATTTTCCATTAGCTTTTTACTGACTATTTTGTTACTCTCACAGTAATATGGGACAAAGTGTGTTCCTTTTCCACTAAATACGGGACAGGTGCTTCTATTTCTAAACGAACGATTCCATTTTTCAAGGGACGTTTGGCAACCCTATTCAGGCCTCACTTTTCTACATATAAACAGTGAGGGTGTGTAGCAGCCTAGTGGTTAGGACATAGGGCTTTGAATCCTGAGGTTGTGAGTTTGATCCCTCACTCCCACAGACTGCCACTCTGGCTCCCTGAGCAAGACCCTTAACCCCACACTGCACCCCGGCACTGCACAATGGCAGCCCACTGCTCCCCAAGGGGATGGGTTAAATGAGAATTCATTTCGTTGCTCTGTACTTCTGACAGTGTAATGACAATAAAATGGAATTACTTTTTTTTTTTAAGCTAACGTTAGCTTAGCTCATACCAAGTTTCAAATTTAACAATCATTTTTAGACTTAAAGGCTACTGATGTCAGAATGCATTCATGACCGAGGTACTGAACTAATTTATTTACTGAAGACTGTACTTAACCAAACTTTAATTTGTGAAGAGAACAGCTATTCGCCTGAAGATGCTTTTCTAATGTTACTGATAAGGTTTGAGGTATTGAAACTGCCCGGTTTAACTCCACCTTTCAAAACTTTCAGGTCACAAATCTTGCATTTAGCAAATGTACTCGCCGGCGTTTCTATAACCAAATACTTCCACACTGCAGACGTTTTCTTCTCCTGGTTTGTATTCCCACCGCATGAAAAAGCTGCCCCGGCATTGGATAAGAGCGTCTATTTGCCAGCTCTCATTGGTCTGGAGCGGGCCAACAGCGATAGTTAACACTAGTGAGTGTCGGGAGAGAGAAGGCTGCTCTGAAGTGACATATAAACATCAAGATGATATTAGTGCCCTATCTGTAGGTACGCGCCGATGCCAATACCACCATTTTAGTGCTGGATCGGGGCCACATCCAATACTATCAACTAGGGGTGTAAATAATAATCGTTTTGTATCGATGCATCGATCCAACAGCCGACGATCTGATGCATCGATACATCCGCAAGAGTATCGATTCATTTTTTTTTTCCTCCGGTCTATTTTTATCCATTTGCTCCTGGGCGTAATTCTCCCTCCCGTGCTGCAGTGGCGCTAAACCTATTTTGCCCTCCTACCGCGCTTCCTGGTTATACTCATACAGCAGTGTGTTGTAGTGAGCTTGAGACAGACATTTTTGATTTATGCCCAATATTGAAGCGTGGTCTTTGCTACACGCTGTGGGTCTAGATACGGCCGAGGAGGTGAGGAAGTGGGGGCGAGTTTAGTCCGACGACGGAGGGACATGAGGGCCAAAAAGAGCGGAGATCCAGGTGGAAAAAGGGTCCCTGCGTTCTCGCACACCTCGCTCTTCTAGCGGGTCAAACTTAATGAGTTGTTTTCCGCAATTTCGGTCATAAAAACGAAACAAGCCGGCCTCCTGTCTGCGGTCAGCTACAATTTGGGAGAGGTGCAGCGGAGCGTCTGAGGAGGGGGCAGGGACTTCTGGAGCAGAGGTATTGAATTGCACTCATTGCACTGATTTTTGCAGTATTTTTTGATGCAACTTTTCTACTTCTGTTATTTGCTGTCGTTTAAAAAAAAAAATGCATAACGATATTACAGCTTTCATTGATTTATTTCAACTTATAAACATTGTCTAGCCTGTAAGGTGTAAAAAAAAAAAAAGAAAATGAACCAATTAATCGAATCATATCGTGGTGTATTCTTGAGTATCGAAAAAAAATTGAATCGTTGGGTCAGGAAATCGATACTGAATCGAATCACCATGATGGGTGTGATTTACACCCCTACTATCAACCACAAACGATGAGCAGGAGCATGCAGTCATACTTGCGAAATATCGGGGGACAGATTTAATCTGTACACATAAAATGTTAACGAGCATGTAGAGCAGTTAAAGCAACTTTCTTTTCTTTTCTTTTTTACTGAAAATCTAAGACAACTACTGAAACAAAAATTTAAAATATGTAAGACTTTTTACCCTCAAATTACCAAATTGAAATTGACAAAGTTCTCTAATTTAAATGAATGTAATGTGAGGCAGCAGATGATGAACATAGCTCTGTGAAATAAGAACTGCAGACCCAGATCCTTGCTGTCATCTTCAGCACATTTCAACCGTGTGAGCAGCGACGGGATAATTGCTGAAGCCAAAATTCATTTGACTATCAACTAATGCACCAAAGAGAACGGAATAATTTCCTCCTTTGATTCTCAGACTGCATAATCTACCAAACAATTTATCAGTTTTGTTTACAAATACTTCCATCTGATGCTGCAAACAGCTACATTGATTAAGACAGGGAGTTATGGACCCATTTCCCTGATTACAACTTACAAAAAACACAAAAACTGCCCGGAAGCGACGATTGGACCACGGCCCACATCCATCAGCGCGTGAACGAGTTTCTCTTGTTCTCTTGTTTTGCAGACTCCACGCTTTGTCTTCACCATGTGGCTCTCTACCCATCAGCGAAGGGGGAAGAGGTACTTGCATCAGCATCAATTCCACTCCCTCTTTTGTCACCAGGCTCTGCTCTCATAATAAAAAAGCCAGATGACACGAGGGGAACAACAGAGACATATCCTCTTTGCTAAGTTCAAGTGGACCCTCCACTGCTCTTCATATGAGATTTATCGGTTACTACTGATGTTATAAATAATGCCGCTCTAATGCAGAAAGAGAAGTTCCTAATCTTACTGATTAGACAGAACACTGACAGCCACGGCTTTTATAAAGAACACAAATGTGTTTACACGGCGCCTCGCTGACAACATACTGCTTTGACAGGGTGTCGCATATGTCAGATTTGAGGATGTTTTGAAGGAAAAATTTTTATAATTCACATCTTTTATTTTCCTCCTCATCTTGAAAAACAATGTAAACACATCCCTCTTGCTGCCAACCATTTCTTATGCTCCTGTTTCATGTTTGTTTGGTTTAATGTCAGTTTTAGGTCAAACTGATGCTGCAATAAATTTTAATCTAAATAAGTCTTAAAACAAGTGCATTTTTTCTTAAATCTAATTTAGACACTTTGCCAATGGAACAAGATTATTTACTTTTAAAATAAAAAACGACTGCAGTCTCTTATTTCAATCACATAATATCTAATTATCAGATTTTAAGAGTAAAAATACTCTTTCCATTTGCAAATCATCTTATTTAGATACTCAAATTAAGGTCAAATATATTTAATTCAAGAATTTTTTACTTGTTTCTAGCTTGTTTTTGCAGTGTTAACGTTCTGTACAACTTATCAGCCTCAAATGGTGATTTTCGTCACGTATAAAACACATTTCTAAAAGGATAGCCTATTTTTGTTGTAGACAAGCCTTTCTTCTGAATGACTGACGCAGCACGACACTGAGGATTATACGTGGAATATGTGTGCAACTGAGCTGCGAATAAGGAGTGCAGCTGTTAATGAGGTGTTACAGTGAATGCTTATTTTCTAATTTAATGCCTCAGTGGCTCCATCAAGTTTTCTACCGAGCTGGCTTGTATTAGCTTAATAAACAAACTGAACTGCCATTTAAAAATCAGATATGAGGGAGGCCAGTTCACTCGTGAGCTTGCATAGGGCAGCGTTCAATTTGTGTTTTCCAAACATATTCAGCTCACTCTGCTTTAGAGTCGTGTAGCTCAGAAGAGAAGGGTGTTTTTTTTTTACAGCGCTCTGGGAAAACAGCTGTGATCTTTTTTGCTAATCACACATTATAAATCGAAATTATACTGCAATTTCTTGGTGGCATCTCTTTTAAGGAGCATTGATGTCAATCAGAAGAAGACAGGGGCGGAGCTAGGGGGTGGCTTGGGGTGACCATGGGTTGCAATTCCTCTCTAGACCAGTGGGTAGCAGCAGTGATTCTCTCAAGTGTAAAGTCCTACTTACTAATAACTACTTAATTATTTTACATTCTAATTATTAATCATCATTAACCATAAACTGAAAAAAGCAACAACAACAAAAAAAGCTAATATATTTACCTATCAAAATACTAATATTGAAGCTTAAAAAGTACAGATTTTTTTCTTTTAAAACTATTTTTTGGTTTCATGTGGAAGAAAGGAATGTATGCGTCTCTGCGGGTCATCTAGAGTTTTCTATGTATTTAAAAAAAACAGCTCAACCCATTTAATGGGTATTATAAATTAATTTTAACAGATTTGTATATTATGATTAATTTAGACAGCATTAGAAAAGGCTTCATAAAAATGTTGTCTGTCCTGAGTGTTTTAGTAGGGAAATTTACTTGTGTGTCTCCATTTTCCTGCTGGTACAGTATACATAGACTCTTAACTGGTTTTGTCTTCTATTAGTTTACGTATTCATATATCAGTCCACTTCAGCATCATCAAGTCTTAAAAAAAAAGAGATGAACCTCTGTAGAAGAATCTTTGGATATAATTGTTGTATTTGCAAAGAGCTCAGTGATCTGCTGTTATAGCTTTACTTCTGTTTAGTGGTTTTAGCCACTCTTCATGCTTTAAAAGACTTTTTTTTTTTTGCCATGATAAACATTTTTTTTATCATGTGGGAGGCAGATAAATTGTATTGATGGGTCTGGATTTGGTTTGCAGGCCTTGAATTTGACACATAGGCTCTAGAGGAGCTCCAAAGATCCGTGGCTCTGGTAGTGAACCCATTAACAAATTGAATATTACCAAACCGCTTCAAAAATCTGATATTGCAGGAAGAATCTCTGGTCAGATGGGACCAAATTTGATCTTTTCAGGCTTAACCACAGAAAACTAACACCGCGCAGCGATGTGACCACACAATCCTCACCATGACACGAGGCAGATGCAGCATCGTGCTGTGGCAACGCTTTCAGCAGGGAAACACAAGCTGGTCAAAACAGATGGAAGGAAGGATGGAGCTGAGAACAGGGCAACCTTAGAACCTTAGGCTGCTAAATACTAGTGACTGAGGCAGAGCATTGCCTTCAGCAGGGAAATACTGAACATACGGCTATAACTACAACAGAACGGTATAAATCTCAATGAGGCTCAATTCATGTCAGGATATAAATCTAATCATTTTTTGAGTAGAATTTAAAAATTGTTGTTCTCAGATGTTCTGGGTCCAGTTAAATTAAGGTTTAGCTATTTTTACAGGACAAGTTGATGCAAACATCTCCGGATGTGGAAAGCATGTAGAGACCCACGCTAAAGGCCTGTTATAAGGGTTGAATACCAATTAGAGTTGTTCCTATTCTGAAACCAGAATCAGAAATGTCTCTGTTAGGATAATTGTCATTGATGATGTGTGAGTTTAGTCAGAACTGATGTTTTCCCCAATAGTGTATCTAATTAAGACAGTTCCTCTGTCTGGATATACAGATATAATCTTAATTCTGCATGTGGCAAAAATTTGGGAATGAAATGAGAGCGGTGTCCTTCAGCTAAGAACAGAGTGTAATATTGTGATAAGGCTGGAGTCATGATGTCTACTCATCTGCTAACGTGTATGATGTAATGATGTATCATACTAGAGATGTATAAAATGCTTCTTTAACTGTTAATCAGGGCCACTTCCCAAGAAGTGAGCCCGGTTGGTAAACAGCTGCCTTCTGTAAATTCTAAACAACTTCTCTGATCAGAGTAAGATTACAATTTCTTTTAGAATTTGTTTTCATCTCTCCTGGTTATTTAATACATATAAGTTATGATTGATCTCTTTTCAGGAAAAAGAAAAAGAAAAGAAAAATGTAATTTAAAATAGGAACTAAAATAGGAATCTATGTACCTGTTAGTTCTGGTAGTTCTGACACGGTTCTTGTTCGGCACTCTTAAAATAGTTGCACTGTGCAGGCATAGTAGGATTTTATTTTTCCTTTTTTTGGTAACTCGATATCAACCGACAAGTTGCCTTTTGTATCTCTGCTTCTGTCTCCTTGAACCCCAGTCGGCCTCGGCAGACGGCCGCACACACTGAGCCTGGTTCTGCTGGAGGTTTCTTCCTGTTAAACTGGAGTTTTTCCTCTCCACTGTCACTAAAAGCATGTTTGTTTGTATTCTTGTGAGAGATTGCCTTAGAATCAATGAAATCAACTGTTTTTCCTTACATAGAACACTTTAAATACATTTATTGTATGATCTGGTGAACTGTAAAGCGGCATGAGACGACGTGTTGTGAATTGGCGCTATAGAAATAAACTGAATTGAGTTAAAATTAATTTGATTGATTCTCGCAGCACAAGTATTGCAATCGTATCAAGAGAAAAAACTAATGGTATCGGAACATCTCTAATAACAATGCATGAAGCACTTTACAGATAAAAGAATAAATGGCATTAAGAAATCGTTGCCATTGTCTTTGTAAGGTTGCAGTAGTTTTTTAAGCCTCATAAAAAAATCAAATTGCAATTCAGTCAAAATCGTAAAAGGTTTAAGGGGATTAAAACCTTTATAAGGCACCCTATGTGAACTACAGAGTCTTTGGCAACGTTCACACTGCAGCCTGAAGTAGGGCTGCAACTAACGATTATTTTAAAAATCGATGAATCGGACGATTATTTTTTCGATTAATCGATGAATCGGACAAAAAATATTTTTTATATTAACCTCTTTATTCCAAAATAAACATTTTAGACAGAACAAACAAGCACACAAGTACAGGTTGCCCATTAACTGTACTGGTGCAATATGAAAAATAAATGTTTGTGTTAAAACTACGCAAACTTACATGAGAAATGTAGCTGTACATCCACAAAATATAGGGTACTTTGTTTCATAAAGCGCAAAAAAAGACATTTTTGTTTTTAAAAGCCTCTAAGGGGTTCAAACAATAGGCCCCCCATTTCAACAAATGAGTTTTTTTTAGACTAGAAGAGTTCTGCCTTTTAAGACAGGAAAGTACAGCAGTTAAAGTTGCTACTTGAGAAAATACTGAACCATAGAGATAAAAATAGCCCTGTGATTCAAATTATAAATTGTATTTGGAATAAAAATGAGAGAACTAGGGGTGCTAAAAAACACATCCTCCAAAGACAGATATTTACATGGGAATGTGGCATATAATTAATTGACATATTACTGATCTTGCTGGATTTTATTCTGCTTTACTTCTATAAATTGCAGGATCATCTTTACTTTATCTTTGCCAGAAGATTTAAACTTTAAAAGTCTTGCCCTCATAATTTGCAAGTTAATTTATTTATAAAGTAAATATAAACGCTGCTTAAGCTAATTCAAATGAAATTAAAAGTAAAATAAGTAGCCAACCTTATCACTGTCTGTAACCTACTAACACGGTAAGGAAAGCATCAGATGAGCTTCCTGAGAAACTAACGTTACGTTTCCCCACTTTAAAACCAAACAAACATGGTGGTTCCGTGCCATGTTAATTTCTTTTGAAAAAAGTTGCATGTTATCACTTTTTTCGCTTTACAAAGCGCAGGCTATTTTAATTATTGTGATCAATTTGCGCCGTCAATCCCGGTGCATGCGCGCTTCATTTGCAGTCTGGACACTGAGGCTCTGACTGAGAGGGACTCCTGCGGGAAAACGCGGTTGGGGTGGGGGAGGCGCCCCACGGCAGAGTAGGAACATGCATGCTTTCACGTAAGAGTCTCCAAAAGCCGCCAGTGACACCGAAAAAAGTCGCCAGATTTGTCGCTAGTCGCTTTTTTGAAAAATAGTCGCTGGAGGGGTCTGAAAAGTCGCGGAGTTGGCAACACTGCACCTGCGGCGCTGACTCGCTCTGCCGTATTTTTTTTTCTTCCTCTTTCAGTCAAGAGGCAGTGATGACGGCGCGGCGGATGACGCAATAATCGCGCGACACAACTAATCGATGATGAAATTCGTTGCCAACGCTTTTAAAAGTCGATTTTTATCGATTTTATCGATTCGTTGTTGCAGCCCTAGCCTGAAGTGACCCAAATCCGATTTTTTTATCACATATGCGACCTGGATCTGATCTTTTCATGGCTGTCTGAACAACACAGATCTGATTTTTGCAAAGCGACCCAGGCCACTTGGCTATGTGGTCCTGAATCCGATACGAATCTGATCTTTTCAAATGACCTGTGTCTGAATGGCCAGGTCGCATTCCTCTGACCTGAATGCCATTAAAACCCAACAAAGGTCATTATTATGCCTCTTGCTACGCAGAAGGGGCAAGAAAAACAACAACCATGGCACATGATGATGTGGAGAGCAGTATGTATGTTTAACCATATTGCAAAGATTGTGTTTTTATGGTTGGAAAAGACCGCTAGATGCACGCCGACGCTACCATCCATGTTTACTTCCGGGAAAAAAGAGCACGCTGGCCTGTGACGTCACTCCGTCCTCTACTGCGCATGCAGGACACTTGCGTTGTATGACTGCAGTTCACACAGGAGATCACATACAAGTCGCATATATTTGGAAATGTGACCAGTAACGTAAAAAGAAATCGGATTTCACAAAAAATGGGAATTAGAGTGCCCATAATCTAAAAAATGAGCAAAGAATCTGGTTGGGGTGTGTGGAGGTCTCAGAAGACTTAACGTGTTTGTGCAGATTAAGAGCAGTGATTTCATTTCAACTTAAAGGAAAAAAAAAACTGCAGGAAAAACTGGTAAAAATAGAAACTTGCACTGCAAATTTGGCTGAACTTACCTGGCCATTGCTACTCCAACCACACATCCGCCGACAATAGACCAAAAACCTATCCAGCCTGCATCCACCTGTGAGAAAAAAAAATGAAAGGTGGGTTAAAAGCAAAGTTGAGAGAGGGAGGACAGAGAAAGGCAGAGAGCAAGTGTTAAGTGTTTGAAACCTACTGAGACCTTTCAGTCACTATGTCTGCTAAATTGCCTCGTCTGACAGTATGCTGTGTGTACGTGTATGCTTGAAGAATTGTTGTCCTTCTTCTATTTAGAGGAATGGAAGCCAATCCTGGAACATTTGCTCAAAGTCAGGAGACAGGATGTTACGGCCAAGGGACTGTCGCAGAATCAATGGCGGGTAAAATGCTGCATGTGTAACAAACCTACACACAAACACACAACCAATCAGGGTGAGACACCCAGATGAAAACAAGCAAGTGCCAATGGCGCCGTTTAGTCTCCCTGGGGCTATAACTCACTTTTTACCAATTCCAACCAGATGGAGGATACACAGCAAGGGAACAGAGTCAAAACAAGGATACTGGAGCTTTTTGCTTAATCATTCTCTGCACCCAAATGTCATCAAAGGCAACAATAAATAAAAATGGACAGCCAAAGTTATTAATTATAAAATGTATTTTGGCTTAGTGAGTGATGAATGCCAGAATGCTTTTATACCTGATATAAAGCACTTCCTTCGGTGTGTCCTTCTGGAGACCCAGAGTCCTGTGATACGGTAAAACTTTGACATAATCGTCAAGATTTATGATTCTAGAATTGCACTACTCAAGATGGCAGCATGTTGGAGTTGCTAAATTAGCTTGATTCTCATTTTATTTTTTTAAAGAATTTCGTTTCCTCCATTTTGTGGAGAAAGGTTTCATTGATCTGAAGTTTTTTAGCTCTGATTTTGGATGCTGTGCAGCTGAAAGGATTTTTATTATTATCTTTCCAGTTTTGGATATTTGTAAGGATATGTAACCATGTCAAGTTATGTTTTTTTTTGCACCCAGGAGCTGCTTATCTCAAAAGCTGAAATAAAACCTCAACTGCTACTTAAGGTCCCAGCTGAGTTGAAAACAAGGAGCCAATGATGCAGAGCAGGAGCAAGGACAATAGAAAGGAGGAGGAAATTTAAGGCAGCTCTTCCATCAATCATTGTAGACTCTAGCAAGGACAAGCCTTCTCCAAAAGCCCGCCACTAATGACAACATCTACAGCTGCTTGAGGAAAATCTTAAATGTCTAATATATGATTTCTCTTTGGGATCAATAATTACCTAGATGTACTGAACATCAGAACATGTGAATCATCATAAAACCATTCAGTTGCTTTTAATGACTACCTAGTATCATCAATGCAGGTTTGTGCAGCATTGTTGCCAAGCTTGTTAAATTTCACTAATTGAGGTAGCAAAGTATAAATAGGTCTCCGAGACATTTCATTTCCTAAATCCGAGTCAACGTGCACCATGTGCAGACATGGAGTTAATTAACCGCAGTACTGTTACTGCCTTGGAAACCTTAGAAAAGGCAGATTTGAAGCCTAATCATCTCTGCTATATTTAATTCGTGTAATACGCTGCAGACTGCCGGGACTATAAAAGGTAAACCCAATGGTTTTTATGTTATGTTTTCTTTTTATTAACTCTCCAAATAAGCCAATCAAAACAAAAATGTCAACGCTCAGCTTTATTCCTACACAACATTCTTTCTCTTAATAACTTCATGTAATCCTGAAAGCCTACAAGTCGTATTTAATAGTGAAACATGAGTCGAACAGCAAAGGAAGGTAGCTTATGCACTCTGGTGGAATTGAAGCTTGCCAAGACCTGAGGATATTAATTCATTGGTAAACAAAAAAAAGAGGTAATTAAACTAAAAGATGCTCGAAACACTGGATCAGCATTCCAGGTATTGGAATTAGAAACGCACGTCCATTAAAGCAGTGAATGCAGATGACTAATGAGCACCTGTTTGGTGAAACATGTTCATTAGGATGATGGGAAGCTCTGTGCTCAATGGTTCTGTCTACAGGTTTCACAGATTTCCCCATACAGAGATCTTATATGCTTTCATACACTTCGAAAAGATTCTTCAGGATACTAGTTGCTTTAGTAAGTGAGCAATCACTGTCACTTTACACACCTTGAGAGGCAGTAAGAGCAAAATGCATATGAAAGAACCACTTTGAAACTTTATTACTGTGTATTCATTACTTTGTTTACTTGAAAAAGAAAAAGGGTGGCTAATCTTGTCTTTTTAGTGGACATTTATTTACTTTTAGAAATATATTGCATTTGGGCCACTATCATAAAAGTGAAATAAAATGACTAAAATGATTCACAGGAATACTGGAGCCTGTTATTCTACTAGATAAAATCCCAATAATTACACTGGATGCCAAGTTAATCCAGGTAATAATTATAAAGCACTATTCTAACTTTTAACCCAAGATGGTCAGGTATTTAATTAGTATGGGAGAAGGAAAGCATCCTTTGAGATTCTGTAAGATGCCTTGCAGCAGCTGTTGAAAGCGGTGTGACTGTCTGGTGGCGCAAAGCAGAGGTGGGAGAAGAAAACGTTTCAACCTCTGCTCTACTGTGTGCAATTTCCCCACAAGCAGCAGCCTGTCTGATAAGAATCGTGGAATAATGCTTGTTTTGACATGGGTTGAAAGCAGGGAACTACAAATCAGGCAGAGTATTTTTTTCATTTTCCCAGAAGCTTCACAACAAACAGTATCTACACCAATATGTCCGAATTCTGGCAAAGTCATAAAAGCATCATGGCCGTCTGATGGGTTAGAGAAATGTAAACAAATAGCCTGACAGGAAAACATTTCAGAAAAGGACAAATAAGTACTAAATCAGGGTTTACACAGGAACGTGTAACTGATTTAATGCTTTTTAATGCTCTAAGAAATCATTTTAAAGCCATCAACAAATACCCATGACTCTCATCAAAACCCTTCATCATCTTTACCGTCAACAGGCTGCAATTCCTCGATTTCCAGCCACTTTTGTTTAAATTTGCATTTTCCCCATTCTCTAGCTTTTCTCCGCCTCGAGCTTCTTTTCCAAACATACGATCAACCGGAAGCAGTTCCGCACAAATATATCTCGATTTAATATATCTGACGAAATTGTTTTTAGAAACTTTTTTTATAAAGCATTTTAAATGCCACAATAATAACATTTAATGAATTTTAATGCCAAATATTTAATGACTTTAAAGGATTTTTAATAACTGGTGGAAACCCTGTAAACGAACCACAGAGCACTCTAACAGTTCAAAAGGACACATAAAAGCAAGTCAGCTCAAAATAAATGTTTCAGTGCCTAAACCTGGAAGGTCTGAGTAATTTGAATATCTAGATCTTACCTGGCTGACGTTGGCTGGTGTAAGAACCATGTCCAGGACCCCAGACCAGCCAGCGATCACTCCTGTAGGGACTGCATATGCCAATGCAATCATCAGGAACCGGAAGTTGCTAAAAGTTAGAAAAGAAACAATTAAAACATGAAAAATAAACCACTCGGAATTCATATTTCTATTTCCTAGCATGTCGATTTTTAAAAAATGTTCCAAAGTGTCATCCTAGAATCTTTACATAAAACCTGTTGGATTGATTGGATGGTTGTCTTCGTTAAATGTCTTCTTTCTGCACGAATCCCAGCTGATGACAGAGTTCTGCAGCATTAGGTGCCTAACAGCTTAGGTATGCCGACCATGTACCCACTTAACCTTCCTCTTTAGAGTGTGCGGCACCTCTCCGCTCATATGACACCCCAATACAAACACTTGGAAAACAAGAATCTAATCTAATCACCTTAACCCAGTGAGGTGGCAAACTAATCTAAAAATCAGAGCCACCTACTCAGCCCAAACAATCAGATTAGAGACACTAAGCAGTTGACAAATGAGGCGAGTCTGGCAGAGCAGGCAGCGGATTCTAAGGTAGTTTTCTGTTTTGCTCAAGTAATTTTTCTAATACAAATAAACCGGTATTTATTGAACTTTGCTTTGCTGGAGTAAGACTCTGTGGCTTAAATGTCAAAAATAGAAAGATTTTGAACCTCCTAAAAACCCCTAACATGCATGTTAAATGCAAATTTCTGGAAAAATGTGCATACCTTTTACTTTGGCAAACAGTGGTGGACCTCACTTTAAATCATGAATGACTCTATAGAAAACTCCACGTCTCTCCCTGCTGCAGATTGCACAACCGTCCTCAGTAACACTAGACTCCTTGGCCTTGATAGCAGCATGGAGGGACAATCATAAAAGCCTTCTGATGGAGAGCGCTGAGGAGTTTTTTTTTTTTGTTTTTTTTCCCTGAGCACCCTTTTCATTAACCTTGCCACAACAGTGGAAAATCAATAGCCAAGCAGCTTTATCTTTAAACATGACCTTATATAGACATCCCCTTCAAAGCAAAAAACATGCTAGGTATGCTTTCACTTTTCAGGAGTGATGAAATGTCCCTAAAGAAGTCTCAAAGCTGATGGTGTCATCAGCTAAGTGCCATTCGTCCTTGGCCCACCAGGTTGGAGACAAATGCATCAAGATGACAACTTTCAAAGCTAAAGGGAGTCTGACCGGAAAGTACGGAGGATCAATACTCACGCTTTTGGTCTTTGAAGTCTGATCTCCCGCGGGGGGGAGGGAGGAAGAGAGGGGGATAGCAATGAAAATTGTACAAAATGCGAGGAAACATCCAGGGTCCTAATTAGGTGGCTGCTGTGGAAGCAGATGTGAGCAACTGGAAGCTCTCATCAAGCTGAAGATCATTAGCGTGTGCCTTAGCTCCTGACAGGCTAAATGGATGAGCAGATACATCACTGGGAAGGTGTCAGGAATACTAAGTGATCCGCTGCTCGGCACCTGCCTTCAAACTTATCCTGTGCAGTTCTGCATTTTCCAATTTCCATTTTTTTGAAAGTGAATTCTGCAAGCTCCAGCTGTTTTCACTTCTTCATTCATGATTGACCAAGTACATTTTCATATTGACTCGATGGTTGTTCATGTATAACTGATGTGCTTAGTGAGCAGCTGGAAATAGATCTAGTGCCTTGCAGAAGCACTCATCTACCTTAAATCTTTGCCTGATCTGACACATTAAATTCCCTACCTAAGGACAGCTTTTGATCATTTAAACCGTTATGAAAAAGTGACAAAAACAGGATGTCTGGGCATCTCTGCTGAGACTGAATGGATGGATGGATGGATGGATGGATGGATGGATGGATGGATGGATGGATGGATGGATGGATGGATGGATGGATGGATGGATGGATGGATGGATGGATGGATGGATGGACCAATACTTCAAAAAACACTCAACAGACATCATCTCTAGCCCCGTTTGCCACTACTGAACACGACAGTGGATGCATCATGCTGCGTGGAGGTTTCTTTTCAGCAGGGACAGGGAAAATGAAATCCTGAAGGAAACTCTTTTAAAGGTGGTAAAGACTAATCAGGTGGAAACGCAACTTTCAGGAGGATAACGGCCTAAACAGACCCCCAGATCTACGGTAAGGTGGTGTTAGGATTCATGTGTTAGGATGGCCCAGTTAAAGTCCAGACCAACAAATCTAACTGAAAATCTGTGCCATCTTCAGCTACACAAGTACAGGAAAAAGTTTCCTAAGCTAGCTGTGACATCATCCCAGAACATTGCAGGTTTAGCTCCAGTAAAATGTCACCAAATACAGATGAAAAAAATGCTTTTTACAATTGTATTAGTGAAAATAAATACAAAACAAAAACAAAATTCGATATGCTCTGGAATCGTCAATTTGTTTAGGATTATTGGGTAGGTATTCATTAACATGTAAAAAATGTGTTTTCACCTGTACCCCCTTTCTTTGTTGAAACTGTATCTCGGTAACAAAGTACTAGATATGGAGATTCATTGCTTTACATTTTATTAGCAGCAGGGGAAAAAAAACAATGAAGACTGGATCACGTTGTACAAAAAAGCTATATAATGGAAAAATTGTCCTGATTAAAACTGCACCTGGACTCCTTTCATAGGATTAGATCAAATGGATAGAATATATCAAACCTATAAGATCTGATTTTACATAAAAGTGCTTTTTAAACAAGGATGATTGCTGAAGAAGTCGATGCTTTGTCATAAAAGGCAGCCCCAACTGTTTGTGTTTAGCTCTATTGTTTGAAAACTGAGGAACAAAACCGCATGAAATGTTTTCCTCTCATAATTTCCTGTGCTTCATCAATTACATAAAGTACAGAAAAAGACAAACAAAATACAACTCATAACTATTATTTCCTCTTGAAATTCATGCTTTTTATTTGTTGGTAAATAAAATATCCCAAAGACATGAATGAATGTTTGTGACTGCAATGTGAAAAGTTAAAGGGGTGGGAATATTTTTTGAACAAGAGAAAACGATTGAATGATTAATCTGTGGACGTCTGTCACTTAGTTGTACAGTTTATGGATGATTGATAGAGCTGCTTTTTTTTGTAAACAAGAAAACTAGAGCAGACAATGTGTCGTCATTGCAAATGTACAATTAAATTTCCTAAATAGGTTTTAATTTCATTTTATTTCCCTTTGGGATAAATCAAGTAAATCGCAATGATTCCATAGACCAGAGGTCACGGATTGGTGCACTGCGGTCCGGATCCGGACCCACCTGCTGGCTAATTCGGACCGAACCTGATTTAAAACATTTATAAATTATCACATGCTGTCTGATGACAGTGTCTAATTTCACTTGCACAGCTTCTCCTGTTAATATGGCAAAGCCCTCCAGAGCTTCCGGGACCAGGCTATACATGATACAAATTAGCCAATGAGCTGCGTCAGTCTGGGTTGCTGCTGCTAGCTACTGTCAGACACAGCAGGCAAACCTGCGGCAAGCCGAGCAGTGGGAAAGAAGAAGACGATGAGAAAAAGTGAAAGAAAGTGTGGACTGCTGGAAGAACTGCAGTGAACTGATGACAGTAAAGTGAAATGGCGTGCTCAAAGATGACCCTGCACATTTTGAGTATGTTTGGCTCAACCTGCTGCTGTGAAGCAGGATTCTCCACCATGAACAGATTAAAAAATAAATATGGATCCAAGCTCAAAATGAGCACCTTGATATGAGCTTTAGAATGGCTATGTCACTATTTAAACCCAGGTTTAACGCTTTGCAGGCCATAAAAAATAAAGAAAAAAACAAAAACAACTGTCAGATCAGGTGTTTTATAAAATGTGTGAATCAGAAAATTATTTATATACTAAACTGAAAGATTTTTGTTCTCTACTTAAAAAAAACACTTTAGATTTTTTTTAATATTCAATTTTTTTTTATTATTTAAAAAGTCAATGTATAATATGGATGCATAAACACCTAGTTTTATTTCAGTGTTAAATTCTGTTTAAAGTAACAGATTATAATAAAAAATGTCTCCGGACCTTTACTGGTTGTTGATTTTCTTTATTCGGACCCCGCTGATTTTTTATTGGTTACCCCTGCCATAGATTTTATTTGAAGTCATTTTTTCCCTGATCTCTGGCTTCAAGTCTGTCAGCGACTGGCTGCCCCCAGCAGAAGCTCTCTCAGCTGGATGGACTAAAACTTAAGGGAAATGTGTACTGATCTGTCCAGAACCTTGATATCTGTTGGGGTCTCCATCATCTATCAACAGGAACTCCTAGAGGAGCTGAGTTTCTCTGAACTGGTCACAAGCCTCTGAAAATCTAAGCACCACAGCGGAGTGATTTCTTACTCAAGGGGGGACAAACACAGCCAAAAAAAAAAAAAAAAAAAGTTAATTCAACTCCCTGACTGCTACTGCCCAGTTTTTCTTCTTCCTTCTCCAGCCTTTATTCCCTGGCCACAGCTGCAGGCATCATTCCTTAACAAGCCAGGCACCAGTTCCCAGACAGTGCTGCTTCCTGGTCGCCTAGGGGATAAAAATCACCCTTGATGGAGAGTGTGATGGTGTGAAGAGATGTGGAGGGGGGGATGCACGAGATTAAAATAGAGTGAGATTCAATTTTACCTCCACTTCTAGTCTCTTGTGGGTGGAAATACACAACAAATAGATGCCACCAACATCCAGGACCTTGTCTAAATAGACCATCTCTCTCTGTGAGACAATTCTTCTGGGAATATGTTTATACAACACAGCAAATACTTTATCATGATTTAGTCGGGAATCTAGAGGGAAAGCAGGGAGATACTTTACTAACAACCAAAGCAGCGTTTGAGTGGCGGACAATCTAATGCTCCTCATCTGTTGCTGGATTGAATCATTTAACTCTCCAAGCCAAGCAGAGCCTCCAGCATTATTAAATGTGATGCAGAGAGAGCTGAGGCCACACACATCTGTGGAAATGGACTTCAGTCACGGATAAGGGTTAGGAGGGCTAAATGAAGCAGATGAAGGATACTTTCAGCTAAAAAAAAGGGTGTCTGTAGGTCTGTGTTGTTGTTTGAGCATCAGCGGTTTTACCTGAGGAGTCTGCAGATGCTGCTCCTGTAACTGAGTCTCTGGCTTGCCGCGGCCACGCTGGGGGGCATTGGCGGGCGCGATGGGAAGTAGATCAGGACGGTCGCAAAAAGCGCCGCGATGACTGCCAGTTCTGCCACAGCACAGAGATGCAGGAAGTTATTTTCACAGTTTCAGTAAAACATTGCCCGATGTGACATTTTGAAAGAAAAAAAAATTTGAAAAACAGGTCAACATGACTTCTTAGAGTCCTCTGAAGACTCTTTGCGATGATAAATTTGTGGCCTGGAAGACATGACAGTAAAATGAATGTGTCTGAGGAAAATCATCCAATCTGACTCCGGTTGACACTGCAGCTGGCTGCTCTTGGAGGAGTAATACATTTTACACATATGGGATTAAGAAAGAAAGAATGATGCATTGTTTTTATGTCACTTTAACACAAGGCTAAAATGGAGCAGTGGAGTGCAGAAGTTTTCCCACACTTTGAACCGCTTCCCATTTTTCCACATTAAAATTCCACAAACCTCAAAATATTTTCCTTTAATGTTGTAGACCAACATAATAGGGCATACACTGTTATTATAAAAGGGAAGAAGACAATTTATTTTTCTTACAAATAGAAAACAGAAAAGAATGTTACCAATTCACATGTAGTCCTGTTTGATTTCATAAGCCTGAGTAAAATCTAGCCTTGCTGGCACCACTCAGTTCAAACACTAAGTCGTTTTTCCTGAGTTTAACTAAGATTTTATTGGGGTGGGTTCACGAATCTTTAAACGTAATTCACGTGATGCAAAACATAAACCACCTAGAAGCGGCTGGATGATATGGCCAAACCTTCTACTGTGTTATGTTTCTTAAACTCAGGCAAACTGATTTAATTACCATATCAATGTCAACAAAATAAAAGCCTCTGACATTCTCCACATTTCAGTCTTTTCTCCAGTAAGTTGATGAAATGACACATTTTTTTGGTATTGTGCTGCTGTGACCGACTACTCTGTATTAAAATGGAACAGCATATATATTTCACATTGCCAGTTTTAATAAATTGACCTCTTTTACAAGAGACCTGGCAAAGGTAGCCGCCAAATCACAAGAAATACATACATAGTAAACACCAAGTAACATTTTCAAGATTAAAAAAAAAAAAAAAAGCAGTTTTCATGTTGTTGCAACTCGTGGCACATTTAAAAGCATCTGCTGTGGGGAGCATAGTGGATCGGTACCAGAGCAAAGTGAGAAGGTGTCTTCCAAGTCATTTAAAACTTCCATACATATAATGATATGTTTTTTTAGGGGGTTACCAGTCTCTTGCATTGTTATTTTTGACACAGGTTGATATATTTGAGATGCGCTACTGTATTTGTGAGGTTTGAACTTTTTCATTCAAAATGAGTCAAAGGATTCCTCATATTATAGGAAAGCAAACATGGAGGCGCCTCAAGGCAGCGCCCAAGAACATCTTTCCACAATGTCACCGATTCTGCTGTTCAAAACGCTACAACCCAGGCATTAAACCCGCAAAAGCGCTGAATGTTGAAAACATTTTATCACTGCTTGAAACTTTAAAAACAGAATGTCTTGAGAGCTGTACTGAATGAAATTTCTTTTTGTATACACTCTGTGTGAACAAAATGACAATATAGTCTAAGTCTAAGTCATATATAGATAGATCCTAAACTTTTGTAAAGTCTAAACAGCAAAAATGTTAGAACCTGTGGATAAAATAAACATAATTAGCAAAGACCATGAGTAAGGCTTTTATTTTGATAAGTCAGAGGTGTCTAGAGAAGAAGATGTTGAGGGAAAGTTTGTGTTTTGTCGGTTTTGGAACAACCTGCTGCTGTTAAATACACCGTTCAGCTGGAGAGACTTCTGACTTATTTAGCTCTACAGCAGACTGCTGTAAATCATTAATGGCTGACAGTGTTTGAGTGTCACCGGCTAATAAATCAGGACCCACCTTCACAACGCTGCAGCTCACACACTGCCTTGTTTTCATGCCTGATCACACTGTTAATAAGACCCGAGTGTTTTGGCCTCATGTATTAAAAGCAAAAATCAACTAGTTCGTTTTTGTGGAATAAGTATGAAATGATTTTGCTGCTGAAATCCAAATTATAATTTCTTGCTCAGGGTGATAAACTGTGATTTTTTCCCACATCAGGATTTTTTCATGTCTGTCATGCATTTCTTATTGCCCTCATTAACATAACTTTTTCTCGGCACACTGTGCTCCTTAAATAGCTTAAGAAAAGCTGCAAACTCCTTGATCCTTTTCACTCTTCCATAGAGACCAGATTTGTGGAGGGACCTGTCCTGTTTTCTCACCCGATCTGTGGCTCTTTGGTAGAAGAATCGTTTTCACCTCCTCATGATGTCCAGTTGATAAGTACGCCTGCCCTTTCCTTCAGAAATTATTAATACCAGCTTGGATTTAACAAAGCCAGTGCTTCAGTCCATCACAGCATTCTTGTTTCCCTTTTCATCACACTTTTAATTTTCTGAATCAGTTAAGCATAACAGTTGGAGCAAACTAATTTACAGAGGCCCAGTTATGAGGATTATAGCAGGAGCTCTTGACGTTTGTCTAAGACTCTTGAAAACCCTGTTGCCTGATTGTATTTACGTCCCCCGACAGCTCTGACACCATGTCGAAATAATGCGCCATCGATCCTGAGTGTGCCTTCATGAGTTCCCCCCCCTCTGTATATACCTGCATACAGCACCATCTGTATCCTGCTTCGGATGAATGTGAAGGACAGCGGCGCTGCAGTCGTGGTGCTCGTCTGGGATTCATTGGGAGCCGGAACGATGAGAGGTCCCACGATGAAGGAAGCGGCGCCTCCTAGGTAGGAGAATAGTGAGGCCACAGCGGTGGCCGTTGCTCTCTGATCAGGGGCGAACCATGTGGTGGAGAGGAAGGGTCCGGCACTCATTATAGTCGGCCCGGCCAAACCGTTTAGAAACTGGCCTCCGTGTATTAACCTGGAACAGAGAAGGTGTGCTAGTTAAAAAAAAAAAAAAAGAATAATCGGCATAAATGAAATTTAACAGCAAAACTCTCTGCACCCACAGACAGAAGCTAGAGTAAAACAGCTTATATGGTCATAATTTTGCACTGAGTGGAAAGGTAAAGCTGCATGAAATCAGGAAAACATGTAATTACTCTACTTTTGATGAATGTTGCAATGATGAAAAACCTTTTTTTTTCCTCGTGTACTTTAGCAGCTTAGCCAGCAAAAACGTACATTCACTGAAGGTGGCGACAGTCCGTTCAACAGGCCAAATTCATTACTGCTAAGAAGTTTGTAAAGCAAAACCAAACACTGCATTCTAGCAGTCCTCATACATCCAGTAAAAAAAAAAATATTCCAACCCTTAGTTTGAAAAGATATATTAAAAATGTTTAAAATCATAAGTCCTGCCTTTAATTTTCCCCAGAACTAAACAACCTCTCCACAGATGCATGGCTCAACACAGCAAGACTCGGCTGTCCACCCACACCTTATGGACAAAGGACATTCGGACAAAGAAGACAGGGGGTTTGAAAGGGGTGTGAAGGAAGCCTTTAATGTTAAGAGAGAAAAACCAACCTTAAACAGAGGGGGACTCAGGATTTAGCTCTCAAAAACCTACAATGCAGCGATAGAGTCGCTTCTTTTTTTACAGCCATTTTATTTATTTATTTATTCTAAATCTTTTGGTATTGAGAAAAAAAACTTCCTCTGAATCAAGCAAAGAATAAAGAGAATCAACCCTACATGGAGGGCTGTGTGGAGCGAGGGAGTGTTGTAGTAATGACATCTGGTTTGTGTGAATAACAACATTTACAAGACTCAGAAATTATTTTGGAGTCTTGAACGGTGAGAAAGTGAGGATAGTAGTTGAAATCTGTGCCTTTGTGCACATAAAGAACCAGGCTGTCTAATAATAAATACATTTAATTTATACTTCACTTTCCATCAAAAGATGAAAAACTCTCTGTTAATCTTTAGCATTATTATTTTGAAAAGATCCTAAGATGTGAATTATAGGCAAAGTGGCATCAATGTCGTACAACACTCGCTGACTGCAGGTAAAATGGTTCAATAATTAACCAAAAGCGGGATTAACCTGTATCTACTTCATAAGGAAGCTCGCCGACAGCTCATCTTCACAGGCTCAAGGCGGTCTTGTCAACCTCTACTTTATGGTGATTATTTCTTCAACAGAGATTGCAACAAATTTCAAATAAAGCCACCGACAGCCGTAAAATAAAGTTAGTTTTCAAGAATTTGAAAGGAAAAAGGCAAGGAAAGAAAATATGATATAATTATTGTCAAAGATTAGTTTACAAACTTTAGCTGAAAGAGTTCAACTTTGCAGTCACATTTTCAGCCTCAGCTCTGTGAGACAAATGTATTTGGAGAGCCCTCCCTGATGCCGCCGTGGCCCCTCGCCACCCTCTGGACCTGTCTGACTGAGACAGCCGGCCGCTAGAGACGGCTCAGGGCTGATTGATTGTCTCTAAGCTCGGTAAAGACACCGTTCCTTCACAGCAGTCTGAGGTGGCTCAGCAAGGAAAGGGGTCGGGAGACGAGGCAAGAAAGCAACTAGAAAAAAAAGAGGAAGCTGAGATCTAAGGCCAATCTTGAGCTTAGGAGATTCAAAAATATCTCCTATGTTTTCTATCAGAATTTAAAATAGAAAAGAGTTGGATACAGTTAACTTTATCTAAATTAAACTCATTACTTTAGCTATGATTCTATACGTCTGCAATTCTTCTACATTGTTTTAGTTGAAGAAAAAGTCTCATTCAAGAACTATAAACTGCTATTCCACAGTGAGTTTTACTGATATAAAAGCCCACCTGATGTTATAAATAAGGAGAGAAGCTATTTTTTTTCTAAGAAACCTAAAAAAAAGAAGAATCGTGAGCAATACTTTTAACAAACTAATCCCAGTTTTGATTTAAAAGATATACACATTTCCTCCTTCCATTTCTTTATAGCATTTTTTTAGCATCTGCAGCTTCTGGGCGCCACAGATGAATGTGTCCCAGTCAAGCACAAAGATCTGTGGTTAGTGGCAGATGGATAGGAGAGAAACCTGTTCACCTTCTATCTTCTTCCCACATCTTAGACCTGCTGACATCTCATTCTACACACCCGCACCTCCTAAATTACTCTCTGGGCCTCACTTTTCTATTCATCCTACTCCTTTGATCTTGAGCGCCTCTGTTAAAGAGTCTCAAACTCTAAAGCAAAGTTAACTGCTACAGTTTTTAAAATCTAACATGTGAATACATAGAAAAGATTGAATTGTTTTTAATCTCTATTAATTTTGCACGTTTCTGATGTGTGTCCAATATGTTCCTCTGCTTTTTTTAACTGACAAAAAGTTTACTTTATATTGCAACTTAGCTAGTATTTTAACATTTTTCAAAGTTGCATAATAGGTCTTTAAAGAGGCCTGGTCTTAAGTAAATAACTCCAGCATCTTCTTTTATGGATCAGATTGTGTATATCATCTAATCTGATTCCCAGCTAAGCTAACATGGGATATGGGTAAGATATAGGTAAGAGGATCATACCACAGATACACCACAATACACACACACACATATATATATATTTGTGTGTGTGTGTGTGTGTGTGTGGTCTTGTTTTACCTACAATGTGAGGGAAGTATTTTGTAAAATATCCTACATGCGGGGACTTACAGGTACATATTGGGACATTCAACTGGTCCCTATATGGTAAAGTTCTGTTCTTTGAGTTGGGGTTAGGTTAAGGACTAAGGTGTGAATTCAGTTTAGGTTAGGATTAGGTACATCTTGGTAATAGTTAGGGTAAGGGCCTGGGTTAGTCCATATAAAATTAAAGCAAGTCAATCAATGAAATGTCCTCATATCTCATGAAAATTTAGCTGGATGTCTGTGTGTGTGTGTGTGTGTGTGTGTGTGTGTGTGTGTGTGTGTGTGTGTGTGTGTGTGTGTGTGTGTGTGTGTGTGTGTGTGTGTGTAAGGTCATGCTACGTTAAGCAAGCACTCAATCTGCACTGATGAAGGTTTGTTCACTTTGGTTTCCTGAATGGCTTTAGCGGTTCCATCTGACATCCGTCCAAGATTTTTTCAGCTTTTTTAATCACCGTATAACATTCAAACAGTTGTAGACATATTTTTTGTAATGTTGAAATATGTAGAAATAAAATTGACTACAACACAAAAGTGCCCCATCCTAACAAGGCTGCAACATGGAGGGGAAGTTTAAAAGGAAAAGAAAACTAATTTGAGCAAATATGATTTTTAAAACTGCGCTTTTTTTTATGTCTGTGTAGGATATGTTAACATATGTCATGTTTAGTACAGCATCACCCTTTTAGGAAGTGTAAAATACATACTGAAGACTTCGTAAAATTGCAAGACTTTTGAAGCGGTTCTGTTTTTATATAAACTGCCTTCCCAATGCCATCTTGTTTGCCAAACAGCACATCATAGTGCAACAAGGACGTGCTTCTTCATATTCCTCTATTCAACTCTTTAAAAAGGTATTCCTATGGTGCTATAACTAGTAACTGTTGAAACATTGGGTTGAAATTTGATTTGCATTTATATTGCAGAACACAAGATTAAATCCTGAAGAGTTTGTGGCAATAAACAGGAGCCGAGTTACTATCCAAATGTTTTTTATTAAACATACTTGCCTCTTAAACCTCACCTGACTTATAATGATGCCAATGAACCTTGGAAATAGATATTAAACCCATTCTAGAGGGTGAAAATATTGGGACTTTTCTCAACAGTTTTTTGACCAGGCCTTTGTCAATGAATTGCCCCTGTACCATACTTGTTTCGACTGTCATGTCCATTTAACACATCTGCTGTAAATTGAAAATGCCTGTTGAGTAAAATCTGTGGCAATAATACAGTCACGGGACTATTGATTTTATAACAGTAAGTCTAATGCTCACCCAGCTCTATACAGAACATTTGTAGACTGCATAAAAGCTGTTTGCATCTGGAACTAAATGCGTTAAAAGCTTAAGAGTGACTTTTATAGAGCTGTACAAAACCACACATTCATTTTATGCTCCTTACATCTTTTCAAACTGCGTTGCAGCTTAACTAACCATGCTTATCGGAGCATTTGGTAGTTATTTAGCAACAGCTGCAAATCCGGGGAAACTGAAGAGAGTTAATGTCTGATTGACGATGTGCTCATGTCACTGAAGACTTTGATCATTTTAATAGAAACCTACTGATGTCCTGTTTGTCACTCAGCTGACTGTGTGCCCTACCCTACATGTTTACTTGTACGGGGAGCGGGAAACAGATTTGATCACATGCTCAGGTGGTCAGGATACTTTTATGCTAAGTGTGAATGCGCATTCACAGAAAGCTCAGGTTATCCTGAGCTTTCTCAATATTTATGCTGCTATAGCCTTAGACTTCTGGAGGACATAGGGACCCCATTTACATCATTCTGCTTCATTCTATCTCTATTCTCCTACTCTGCAGAATCTGTTAATTCAAAATCTAACGTTATGCTCGCTTTGCTTTTTCTCATAGTAGCTTCAGCCCGTCTGTTCCTTTTTTGGCTGTGACACCACCCTGGAGAAAAATATCAGCTGTGCGGCTGCCATCAACACCTTTGTTAATAGATGTTGGAGATCGGCCTGGTTTTCAGTGTAGTCCTGTTTCTCTGACTGTGACTGGCTGGATGTGCTCTTTTCCTCCTCCGACATGGGAGTTGGTTCAGAGCTCGTCTGCCTGGATGTGTGTTTCCTGAATGGGGCCACCTTTTTACAGTTGCCTTTTGTATCTCTGCTTCTGTTTATTTTAACCCCAGTCGGCCTCTGCAGATGGCCGCTCACACTGAGACTGGTTCTCCTGGAGGTTTCTTTCTGTTAAAAGGGAGTTTTTCCTCTCCACTGTCGCTACAAGCAAGCTTAGTGTGAGGGATTGCCTTTGAGTCAATGTGTCGATGCAATCAACTGGTTTTCCTTAGATAGAAAACTTTGAACCAATTTGACTGTATGATCTGTTTGAACTGAAAATTGCCTTGAGAATGACGTGTTTTGTGAATTGGCACTATAGAAATATAAATAATAAATTTTTCTAGTTCATTGAGATTAGGTCATCACTAAAATCAAAAATAGGGTGCAGAATTGGCAAAATGTTACAATATGTTACAAATCCAGCCTTTTTCTAAATCAAGTATCATTGTTAAGTAGTTACCCAAAAAAAGTCGAGCAAAATTTATTTACAGAGAACATACAGTTCATTTTGTCTCTGTAACTTTTATAACTATGTTGCATAATGTTTTGTAAAAGCCAGAAACTAAGGAATTTCAGTACTTTGAACATGGGCGTAGGTTTGCATAGGGACCATAGGGACATGTCCCTACCAAAAATTTGAACCGACCTAATTGTCCCGACCAATAATTGGATGTGAGCAACATGTTTATAATTTACAGCAGTAGTTGTTGCAGCAGTGGCTTCTTTTCCTCTCGCAGCTCCTCTGCCTGGTCTCTCCTGTCCCTTTCACGTAGCAGCGCATGGAACTGTGCTGCGCTGTTTAACTCCACTCTCATTGGTTGTTCTGGCTTAAGTTCCGCCTTCTCTCTCTCTGATTGGCTGTTTTCTAGTCTGCGTGTGCTTGGAGCACAACATTGAAAATTTATTCACACTAGAATGCAGCGGTTACTACAATTAATATTAGGCTACAAAACAAGTCCCAATTTAAAAAAAAAGGAATATCATGTACACTAAAAAACAAAAAACTTTTTTTTTCTTTTATAAAACGAAATATTCTGAGTCAGCCAGGAGTTCTGAAGACTGCTGGAAAAATGGGCAAATAAAGGCTGTAAGCCATCAACATTTCTGATTCTTAGCCACAGCCAATTAAAAAAGAAAATGTGAAGGTTTCCTTTTTGCCTATATCTAGTTGCTATTACTGTTTTCATTTTTTGATGACTCTTTGATGAAATTCAGGTATAATTATTAGCAGGTGTTATTTCTCTTATACAGTTTAACAAAAAGAAATGGCGCCTATACATCTGCTATTTTTGGTTTAAAAAGCATAATTAGGGTTAAACATAATAATAGTAAGGAAGAATATCAGAGGAAGAATATTAATATTGATTTTATCTTAGATTTCCACACATTCTATAAGTAAATTAGTACAAACATTAATGTCTGGTAAAAATGCTTGAATCTTATTTTGGATATTATTAAATTCCAAATAAAATAGTGTTATATTGTCTTTTATAATTGTTAAAAGTGATTCTATATTTATATTTTTTTAAATCATATATATATATATATATATATATATACACACACACACACACACACTGCATATATATATATATATATATATATATATATATATATATATATATATATATATATATATATATATATATATATATATATATATATATATATATTGTATTCTTACAATCTAAGTGGGTTGCTCTGTCGGGGAAAGGCACATTTTACATTTATATTACTGTATGTTTTAAAGTCTCCATACTCCAGTTAATGATAAATTACATACTAAATTAGTTAACGATGATTGAAATAATCAATTAATACTATTAATTTTTTTTCAGCCCCAGATAAAATACATGAAAGGGGCTATGCAGAGTATCTACAGCCCAGATGTTCAACTTTTATAGTGAAGTTAATATTTTAATGAATGTATTATTTTGCTTGATACAGAGAGAGCATAGTAGGTAAAATATAAGAGTGGGGTTTAACTCTGCACAATTCTATATCTTCAAAAGAAAATACTGTATTTACCTTCTCTCTTAGTCGTTCAAATGAAAAGATTTTCACAGTGGAAAAAAGTCCTAATTCCACATTCATCAGAGCCGGTGATACTTCAAACATTGATAAACAGCATCTAATGAGTGTAGTGCTTATACATTTTTTATTAATGTAGCAAAAGGATGCTTCTCTCTTTTAACAATGAATTCCTCTTAGTACGGATGCTCACATCGAGCTTAAATAAGGGCATGAATATTGCATAGCACCAATGACACTCGACCAATAGTGTCCCTACCAAAGTTCAAATCAAACCTACACCCTTGACTTTGAACAAGCTGCCCTCCACATAGTTTTTTTTATACATTAACTTAGCAAAGAAATAAAAGGCTGTTTGAAACAGAGCTTCACCAAAATGATGCATTTGTTTAAAGCAAGATAAAAACTGATTAGCTCTTTAGAACCACAACTTGTAATGGACTGTTTGATCTTTGTCTTTGATTTGGATTTTTTAATGGTCCTTTCAGGTTTTTCAGTGTCCACTAGAAGCGAATCACCTTCCCCCTTCAATCGATTTCCTCTTTGATCTGTGCTGCTAATGACTTTCAACCCAAAACAATATGTCAACGTTCACCTCGAACTTTGGTTTGAAGCAAAAAAGATACTCCGAAGAAAAGTACTGACATTTATGCAAGTGTGACAGAAAATCTATTGGTACCAAAACTTTCTGCATAAGATGAATCAGGGTATATCTGAAAGCTTTGTGTCAATAAGAACCTGTTTAAAATGCTTTCACTTTTCAGGAAAGTTATGTCTAAAGAATCATCAAACACTATAATAAAACTATTTTCAATGCTGTGTTTAAATTCAAGTTTATCACGTTAGAGTGTTTAACAAATGTAAAATTATCTTGTATGCCTGCTGTCCTCACATCCAGCCCATGTAAACATTTCTTAGCCCTAACCTTTGGGCCTTACTTGGTCAGAGTCTTCTTTACATACACTATATTGCCAAAAGTATTTGCTCACCTGCCTTGACTCACATATGAGCTTAAGTGACATCCCGTTCCTAATCCATAGGGTTCAATATGACGTCGGTCCACCCTTTGCAGCTAGAACAGCTTCAACTCTTCTGGGAAGGCTGTCCACAAGGTTTAGGAGTGTGTTTATGGGAATTTTTGACCATTCTTCCAGAAGCGCATTTGTGAGGTCGCACACTGATGTTGGACGAGAAGGCCTGGCTCTCAGTCTCCGCTCTAATTCATCCCAAAGGTGTTCTATCGGGTTGAGGTCAGGACTCTGTGCAGGCCAGTCAAGTTCATCCACACCAGACTCTGTCATCCATGTCTTTATGGACCTTGCTTTGTGCACTGGTGCACAGTCATGTTGGAAGAGGAAGGGGCCAGCTCCAAACTGTTCCCACAAAGTTGGGAGCATGGAATTGTCCAAAATGTCTTGGTATGCTGAAGCATTCAGAGTTCCTTTCACTGGAACTAAGGGGCCAAGCCCAGCTCCTGAAAAACAACCCCACACCATAATCCCCCCTCCACCAAACTTTACACTTGGCACAATGCAGTCAGACAAGTACCGTTCTCCTGGCAACCGCCAAACCCAGACCCGTCCATCAGATTGCCAGATGGAGAAGCGCGATTCGTCACTCCAGAGAACGCGTCTCCACTGCTCTAGAGTCCAGTGGCGGCGTGCTTTACACCACCGCATCCGACGCTTTGCATTGCACTTGGTGATGTATGGCTTGGATGCAGCTGCTCGACCATGGAAACCCATTCCATGAAGCTCTCTGCGCACTGTTCTTGAGCTAATCTGAAGGCCACATGAAGTTTGGAGGTCTGTAGTGATTGACTCTGCAGAAAGTTGGCGACCTCTTCGCACTATGCGCGTCAGCATCCGCTGACCCCGCTCCGTCAGTTTACGTGGCCTACCACTTCGTGGCTGAGTTGCTGTCGTTCCCAAACACTTCCATTTTCTTATAATACAGCTGACAGTTGACTGTGGAATATTTAGGAGCGAGGAAATTTCACGACTGGATTTGTTGCACAGGTGGCATCCTATCACAGTTCCACGCTGGAATTCACTGAGCTCCTGAGAGCGACCCATTCTTTCACAAATGTTTGTAAAAACAGTCTGCATGCCTAGGTGCTTGAATTTATACACCTGTGGCCATGGAAGTGATTGGAACACCTGATTCTAATAATTTGGATGGGTGAGCAAATACTTTTGGCAATATAGTGTATCTCTCATTTGCTCAAACCCTAAACCACACAATGGAGCCTGAAACAGGCCACTTAAAGGTTGGTGGATTTATGGTTGCAGTTCATTAAACAGACTTTTAGGAATCCACTCGCTCTGTTTTTAAAAGCAGCAGAAAACACTTATTTAGACAAGTATTCCTTTTGACTTCTATCTTTATTATTTCATATTTTCATACTGCTTTTTTTTTTCCATTGATGTGTCTTTGTAATCTCTGGGTTTTTGTGATGATAACCTTTTTTTTTTCTTTTAATCATCTCAATTTGATTTTTAAATCTCTGTCTTACTGTAACACCATGCATTTTTATCTATGAGCAATCCTGTATAATTAAACTTTTCTTTTAAATTTATACTAAATAAACAAACTTAAATACATTTCTATATTTATCGTGTTTTTCTGAACATTCATTTTTATAATAGAGCAGTATTATATACTTTGCAAACAAATTTCCAGGAAGACAAAACAATAAACATATGAAAAAATCCCATTATTTGAAAACTGAAGCTTTAGCAAAACTAAAAGTAAGTTACTTGGGAAATAAAAAGCATCCCGGACCTCAGAGCTAGAAGAATCTTTTTAGTTTGCTCCCTTGCTGTCTATTAAATCACAGGAGAAATATGATCACCAAAATGCCTCTGATATGACAGCGGATGAAGAAAAATGGTGACAAACAAGAGGAATTAGAGGTCAGCTGAGGACACTGCACTGTGTGAGGAAAGGGAAAGTGGAGGAACGGACCAGCCATTTCAAAAAGTGATGATTAATCAAAGCCGATGAACCCTGTCAGACCGAATTTGATTGAGGACAAGACACAGAAGAAAGCAGCCCTATTGAGAAATCATCCTTCTGCTTCTGGTCCATAAGGGCTTATAGACCCGACAGCCTCCCAAAAAACAAAAAAAAAGGCCAACCAGATTCTTGAGCAGAAAACTGCAGCACAGCGATCATTGGTAATATAACAGCCTCCTGCAGAGCAACAGAGGAGTCTGACAGCCAATCAGACAGACTGCAGGCGAAGGAGGAATCAACCTGATTTATACTAATCACACGGCTGTTCTGTATGTTAATGCCAGACGGATAGATGGAGAGAGATTGAAATTACAAGAAAATTAATATCTGAAAACAAAGCAGGCGGAAAAGGTTAAAAGGCTGACCTTTTTTCACTAGAGAGTAAGGTCTAATCAGTGACCGCTGATGCAAGCCCTGATTCTTGACCTAACTTCATCAAAACATTCAGCCTCGTTATCAAAGCTATTTTTCCCCCACCAGCTCCACAAACACTATAGAGGACGTTCCTCTGGTCAGCGTTCACACGTCCTTAGCTCCATTTGAACCCTTAAAAAAAGGAGTCCTGTAGGCAAGAAATAAACAAGAACTTAACTTTCTCAAAGGGCATAAACAAAGAAAAGGGCGAACCTTTCAAAGATGAAACGATGTGCAGAACAAACAGGTCTGCGGGGGGTCTTTTAGGCAACATAACTGTTTCTACACTACAACAGTGATCAGAGAAGCAGAGAAAGATCCCTGCTGAGATTTAAACGTTCATGCAATGCCGGCGATTGAAGCAGATGTATTTTTTGTGAACACGCCAGCTTCAGGTGTTTAGTTTAACATCTGTTTTTTTTCCTCCTGTCATAATCAAAGACATTTCAGCTCCATATGTCCGATACAAAACAAGAAGCCAGTGCTTAGGAGGCAGCAGACTCCACAGCAGCACATATAACAGAGCAAGAGCTCTTTAAAAGCTGCAGAAATTAAGGAAAGGGTGACATCTACTGGTGATCTATTGAGCTACATCATTATTGTGACTTTTCTCCTGATAATGCTGGAGATCATCCATTAAAACCTGGCGTCACAAGCTCTGACCTATTACATTTATTATGCAAATGATTCTGAACTGTGTCACACTAACATTTGCAGTGTGATTAATGTTATCTCAACTTTCACCAGGCTTACTTGTTCTCTCCTTTGAAGAAAAACTCCAAAGAGCTGAAGGTCATGGCTGCCGAGGGCAGCTCTGCCAAAGGAAACAGCAGGCGGCTGTGACTGTGCGCTATTTAGCTTTCGGCTCATCAGATGCCAACGAATGATGTATGGTGTTGTGTAGCTGGACTCAGATAAGGTGAGATGTAGGAACGCTGGGTTGAGGGAGGGAAGAAAAACAACAAAGTTTAGCCTCTGTTGTAATGAAGTGAAAATCCTACTCTGACTGCAAAAGAAAAACAGGTCCGCCGAACCCATGTTTGTCAAAAGGATGCCTCTGTTGAGCTCTCTAAACACTATGATTTCATTTTTTAGGGTTTTCTGAAAAGTTTTACCTAAAATTACAGGATTAAAAGGAAAGTTGAAGGGCATTTTATTTAGTTTATGGCGCTGTCACACCTTGACGATTTAGCCAGCGCATGCTGACATACGAAAAATTTGGCAAAAACCCTGTCGTACGTTGGGTAAGATTTGTATAAGTTCCGAGCACACTGAAGCACGCTGAAGCACGCTGGCACACGTCAACATACGGCAAGTATGCTCAAATTTTCTTGATGCATACAAACGTATGCTCATACGTGGGCCATAAGTTACAGGTAAGTTATCTGATCGTTGACAAACGTTAATTATAAGTTAATGTGTGTAAGTCGTGGTGTCCAGCTAATCCACAACCTATCAAGAACTTATCTTCTGTTTTTAGACAGTAAACAGCAGCTAGGTTAATAGCATGACTGCAAAGTTTAGAGAAATCTTCTTGTGCTTTTTATGCAGGCTGGGCGCTTCCGGGCGCATTGCTGACCCCTCAGTCCGCTGGCTTGTGACATTTCATGGGCATCACGTCATGCATAAGTTAGGCTGTCTTTGGACATATATTCTGGATTTGTTTTGAATATTCTATGTATACACCCAAATTAGAAAAAAAAACATTGAAAGTTCAGCGCATGCCAGCGTTTTAGAAGATTCTTGTACGTCCGGCATACGGTGGTTAAATCAACAAGGTGTGATAGCGCCATAATATAGACTCCAGTGATAGGGCAGCCACTTTCAGCTCTTCTTATTTTGATGGATAAAATTCAGTCAGTGACGAATTGAGGAGATAATGTCTTTGTTTTGTGTTCATATGATCGTGAACACGGGTCTCCAACACCAGTATGCAAGATCTCCTTTCCTGTTAACTTTAGGCTACATTAACACTGCAGGCCTTAATGCTCAAATACATTTTTTTATGAAATCCGATTGTTTAGCATGGTTGCTCACATTTCCAAATATATGCGACTTGTAAGTGATCTCCCGTCTTAACTGCAGTCATACAACTTAAGTGTCCCGCATGCACAGTAGAGGGCGCAATGATGTAACAAGTAGCAAGCGTACTCTTTGTTAAGGGAAGATCTTGAGGACCAAGGTTAGAGACCCCTCATATAGAATAGGAAACTTCCTCCAAATTTGGTGATAATAAACAGGTGGGGGTGGGGTGCACGTATGTAAAGCTGATAGAAGAGCATTAGAAATTGATGTGCTGACAGAAGTAAGATTTAGGAGACTCGATCCAGTTTTAATAGCGGACATCGTTCCGATATTAGCCAAAAAAATAATACCAGCCTGCATCTAAAATCTCCAATGCCAATAGAAAAACTCTGCTTCTGTTGAAAGATTCTGTAACCCATTGGTCAATACTACATGGGTTAGTTGTTCTCACACCTTTTCTTGTTGACTATTCTTTTCTGTTTCACTCAAACCTTTTCTAAAATTCCACTGTATAAAATAAAAAAGTAATAAGAGCATAATGCTTTTAGCACTAAAATCGTATCGGGTCAATATTGGTATCAAAACTGCAATATTGGTATCGATTCGGAAATGAAAAAGTTCCATCACAACAGCCCCCGTATATAAAATCCAGAATTTTTTTAAGCTGTTTGAGAAAAAGTAGACTTTTTTTTAAATTAACATAAAAAAGGTTGTCTTTTTTGTTTGTTTGAATAAATCGAACCATGCAGACTTTCAGCAGTCAAATCTATCAACTTTGCTTCTGCTTTTATAAACATATTCAACATAATCTTAATGTCTCCATTCATGTTTACATCAGAAACTTATAAATAACAGTTAAACATTATAACCTACATCATTCCATTTTAAGTGTTTCTTTTAAACGGTTTCTCATTATTTTCCTTTAGATTTATATTAATAAGAGAAACGAGCAGCACGTCTCTCGAAAATGGGCCACATTTTGTTCATTTCCATGATGATTCTGCTACCAAGTTGGTGTCCGTTGTGATAGACGGGACTCCTGCATCCACCAAACATATTGGTGCACGCTAATGACAGCAGCTGTGAAACTGTATCCATGTTAGTTTGGCGTTTTAGGTATGGATGGATAAGCTTAGTTATATGATTGCAAATAATTTACTATGAAATTTTATTTTTAATGTATTTTTTTGTTGTTGTTGGTTTGTTTTTTTTCCCAGCGTTTTATTGCTATTACACTGTTATGAGTACAGAGCAAAAAAATGAACTCTCTGCATTTAACGCATCCCCTTGGGGAGCAGTGGGTTGCCATTGTGCAGTGCACAAAACTTACTCCCAAAGGCTCTCTGAGCTCTCTGAGCCTTTGGGAGTGGGTTTCGAACTCAAAACATCAGGATTCCAAGCTCTATGCTCTAACCACAGTCTTAATTGCGTGTTTTTAATTATTGGTTTTGTAAAGGCCATTCTAGGGATAAACACTCCAAATTAGCCAAGGCTACAGGCGCTATAGCATTTGACATGTGCCTTATTGCATAAACAAATAAATAGTTATTTATCCTACTGTTAGCCTGACAGATAAGCATGTAATTCTGGTTTACTAAATTATAAATTATGACTCTATTCCCTGATTTGACTTGGTAAAACTGATGGGTATTTAATTAGGATAAAAACAAAAACACATTTAACAAAGAAACTTCATGACACTTTCTACAAATCTAAGTCAAAATAAAGCAATCAGTCAAGAATTAATTTAATGGTAATCGGACCAATTAATTCTAGAGAAAAAGGTGTCAGAATTTAGTTTGCTACTTTTTATTAATTGTTTGAGTGTAAAAAAAATATGCTAGAAAATAAAGACTTGAAATTAACCAAAAAGAAATAAATTGTCACAGCAAATTTTAATAATAAAATGTTGTTTTCTGATTCTTTCTTAGTGTAACACATCAATGATAAGTATTACTTTAATATAACGAAATAAATTTCATGTGTCTGCTTATTATGAAGCTTTTTCTGTGTAGAAGTAGGAAACTGGACTGTATGCAGCTTCCTGTCCATCCATTTTCTGCATCCATTAAATTTTTAAGGTCATGGGAGGAGGGTAAAACTTTAAGGACGTCGACTCTGAACCGACTGCCGGTTCATAGCAGAGCCAACAAAGAAATATAAAAGCAAATGCTCTTATACATTAGGACTATTCAAAAAATAAGAGGAAGCAGGAATACCTGAAATAAAAAACAACAAATGTGAAATGAGACCAAAGAAAGCAGTCTGTCCGATATAAATCTGAATCAACACAACTTGGAGAATAATTTGGTTTTAAATTACTGACAAAATTAAATGTTTGAGATTAGTTTTCTAATTTATACAATCCCAAATCACCAGAA
Source organism: Cyprinodon tularosa (assembly GCF_016077235.1). Classification (NCBI taxonomy): domain Eukaryota; kingdom Metazoa; phylum Chordata; class Actinopteri; order Cyprinodontiformes; family Cyprinodontidae; genus Cyprinodon; species Cyprinodon tularosa. Next base: position 1,288,485 of record NW_024038158.1, read on the forward strand.
CCCATCGATTGGACTATAATAAAAGCTTCAAACACTGATTTTCATCTTAATTTATTATGATCAAAGGCAATGTAACTAATTAATAGGAAATGTAAGAATATCTGTAAGCAGCTCAAATAACCGATAAGATTCTGCTTGGTTTGAATATTTATCAGGATGAACTGTTTAAAAAAGAGGCAATCAGCCCTCTATCATGTGACTTTGATAAATAACCAGGGCTTCCAACATATCATGATAATCTTAAGGAAGTCAGCCACCAGTAATCAGAAGTTAGATTATCAGAAGGTTTTATTTATAACATTTTGACTTGAATGGAAAAAGTCTCCATTAATAGCTTTCTAATAGAATTCCCAATAGTAGCGAGAGAGTTTATTTATTGTTGTAATTGTCAAAGATTTTTAGGCGGAACAACTGATTCTCATTTAACAGAAACATTATGCAGCAGGAGATGACATTTGGTGATATCCTGCCTCCAGGTGGAGCCACAAAGGAAATCAATGCACAGATTACCTACACAATGAACCTCCATTTAATAACTAGGGTGAACTTTCCTGACCTCTTACATTCTCTGAAATAGAAACGATCAAATCAAAATGAAACTAATTGCCTTTTTTTCCTATATATCGACATGGATGTGAAAGGAGAGTTGTGGTTTAGAAACAAGATTGGTTTTCAGTTTGCTTTCAGGTTCGAGTTCCTCTGCGGATTTGCATTTCTCTTCATTAAGTAACAACAACAAAAAGAAACCAACGTGAACTTGTTAAAAAGTTATATTTCCAATGGGAAAATTAATATTGACAATGAGAAAAATGTTATGGTGGTTGTTAGTAGTGGTTAGACTGCAGCATCTCCACAGCAGTTTTCAGCTAACATCTACAACAATTAGTTGCAAAATGGCACTTCAGTTCCTGCAACTTTTAATTTCCTTTTGGGATTAAAAAAATATTTTTTAAATGAATTGACTTGAAATTATGCATTTTCCATGTTTTCCTTCTTGTTCCTGACCTTAATAATCCAGGATTTACTTGCAGTGAACGACAGTCACTGGCTTGAATGGTAGTTCCTGTAATTATGTAAACATCAATATTTTGTTGGAGTTAATAATCTAAAATTAGATTACCACTGTAATTCTATTTAGCGAGAGTACTAAAGTAATAAGTTAAAGGTGCATCGACTATAAATATGACTTTTTCACATTAAAACGTTTGTGTTAATGTTAAGACAGGCCAGACAACCCAGAGTGTGCGAGTAAAAGCGTTTTTTCTTTGTTTCTTTCCATGAGTGCCCTTTGTTTGTACAAAAAAAGCCCACAATTTGGGTTCTCCTCCTTGGCTAACGTAATCTATGGAAGGGTGCTAACATTAGCCACACCGTGCTCTTACCATACTTGCCTCTTTTTCATTAAAAATGGCCGATTCCAACAATCAGAAACTCCCCTGCAGGCAGTTGGTCAGTGCTGCGGAGTGTGTAACCTTTTAACAATTGTGTAAGAGACATTGACATGACTAGGGCCGAAACAATTAGATTAATCCTGATTAATAGACTATTGAAATAGTCGTCAACTAATTTAGTTATTGATTAGTTGTTAATTGGACTATAGAGACTCTCAAACATGCCTTTAGCTGACAGAGGGACCTACTTAGAACAGTAATAATACATAGATTGTAAAACAAAAAAATACATATATATAAACATTTTCCATTTAAGAAAAATTATATTTTTTGTCCACCCATATGCTATATGCAGAAATCCTCAAGTGGAAAAGATTTAATTTTGTTAAAAAAAAAACGTCTTTAAGGAACCTTTGGCTATCTGATCATTAATCGATTAATGGAAAAAATAATCAACAGTTTAATCGATTTGCAAATTAATCTTTAGTTGCCGCCCTAGTCATAATGGTAAACAATGGTAAACTGGTAACGTTGCTAACGCTAAATTAACACACATACATTAACACACAAGTTAAATTTTAATGCAAACCATAAGAAAAAAAAAAGGTATCATATGGGGTGTTAAATTAAATCAAAAGCCATATTAGAAGGACTGTATATGTAAAATACCAGGTAATGACTCCTTTAACATCCAAAGGTCAGCTTCAATCCATTCCAACTGTTTGTCTTGCAGCCAACAGCCATTTTCACCTCTCTTACTTACTTTAAATCTAACAAAGACTCTAGATAAGGGCTGCAACTAACCATTATTTTGAATATCAAACGGTTTCTTAAAGGAGATTTTTTTTCGAAATCAAACAAGGTAAAACTAAAGCTTTTGGATAGAGCATTTTGATGGAATAAAAAAGTTTATTTTATTCTAAAAGCAAAATGTTCATACATTTTTTTTTTTGATCAATTTACTGCTATAAGTGAGTTTCTCTGTCAGCTAAAGGCATGTTTTAGAGTCTCTATACTGCAGTTAACGATTTATTAATTACTATATTAGTTGACGATTGTTTCAATAACTGATTAATCCGATTAATTGTTTCAGCCCTAATCTAGACTGAGCAGCAATGTCTTTCCTGTGCTCCATTGTTCCGTTGTCTTTGTGTTACAAATAAGGCTACATCCACACTGCAGGCCTTGATGCTCAATTTAGATTTTTTTGTGAAATCCAATTTTCTTTATGTTGCCGTTCACATTTCCAAATATATGCGACTTGATATGATCTGCTGTGTAAACTGCAGTCGTACAATGCGAGTCTCCCGCATGAGCAGTAGAGGACGCAATGACGTCACAAGCAAGCGTGCTTCGTGTTTACGGAAGTAAACATGGATGGTAGTGCCGGAGCGCATCTAGCGATCTTTCCCAACTATATAAACAACAATCTTTTCAAGATGGTTCAACATAAACACTAGGGAGGCACGATATAATCGGCCCCCTATCGGTATCGGCCTTAAAACTGAATATCGGACATCGGCCACCCCACCAATATTTAAACCGATATTTGATCAGCTTCTGAGTTTCTAAAGTCTAAAAAAAAAAACTACTTCTTCTTCTTCCTCAAAAACTTCTTTTTTACAGACTTAGAAACTTCTAAAGACGAGGGAAAAAATATTGATTCGTTAAAATATCACAATATCTTCATATGCTGATATGTTGCCATTTAAAAACACCATATCAATCTCTTTTACTAATGAAATATTGCTATATGTCATCGTTATGCTACGAAATCCCCCGAAAAATCCACGAAATTTTGCCATATTTTTATATGTTGATATATTTACGCGGCATCGATCTATTTTACTAACAAAATCTCACAAGAATTTGCAAAATATCACCAGAGTTTGTAACAGAACGATGAAATTTCACGAGATTTTGAAAGTAAAATAGATCGATACCGCGTTTTTAAAAATCTATTTGTTATCAGCATATGAAAATATATTTGAGTATATTATTTTTCAAAGTGTCAGAAATGGATAACAAAACTGCTATTTTCAATGACTACTTATTTTTGTCGAGCTTTAACATCGGTATCGATATCGGTTATCGGCTACATGAGTTTTAAAATATCGGCATATCGGCCAAAACCCCAATATCGTGCATCCCTAATAAATACTGCTCTCCGCATTATCGTCTGCCGTGGTTGTTGTTTTTCTTGCCGCTTTTTCATAGCAAGACCCAAAGTACCTTTGTCGGGTATTAATGGCGTTCAGGTCGGATAAATGCGACCTAGCGTTCAGACAAATGTCGCATTTGAAAGGATCAGATTCGTATCGGTTTCAGGATCACATAGCCAAGTGGCCTGGGTCGCACTGGAAAAAAATTGGATCAGTGTTGTTCAGACAGCCATGAAAAGATCAGATTTGGGTCGCATATGGGCCAAAAAATTTGGATTTGGGTCACTTCAGGCGGCAGTGTGAACGTAGCCCAAATCATGTCACCTTTCAAACCACCTTTCTATGACGACTAAACCCAGATTGAGATGGTACCTCTCAACAACAAAACCTGAATAATGTTAGGGTCTTAATCTTAAATTCTGAAGGGTGACCTGTAACTTTTAGATATGTATTTTGCTCTAGAAACCTGAATCAAATGGCTGAACTTCCACAGTAAAAGCAATCAAGCTCTCAGGTTTTGCAAATGACTTCATTTTAGGAGTCGGTTGTGTTGAAGCAGAGAAGCATCTAAAATGTGCAGGACACATAAAAGAGACTAGCAGGTCAGGAGGGTTAGGACGGAGCAAGACCGCATGGGTTTTTGGGAACAAATGTGCACATATTTATCTCTCTGTTTAAAAAGATTTGTTACCAAGTTTTGTATCCTCTGGAAAATAAGCACTAAGCCCCATATAAAGTGTATACATAGCAGTGGTGACAACAGCATGGATTACCTTCTTAAAGTATCTTAAAGAATTGCCTCCTTTTGAGCCGTCTGTCTCAAATCATTAAAGCCTGAACTAATAGCTGCCAAGCTCTGTGCTGACATTAATACCCAACTATAGTGATGTAGTCAGCCTAGAGGGGTTCCAGTCAAAGATCAACACAGTATGGTTTCATAATCGGCTTAGGAAAATGTTGCCTCCACACAAGAATACACAGCACCAACGATGACGCTCTAGCAAAACCAGTAAATAAAATAAAATACCATACCTAAAGTGACAGATATTATAAAACCAAACAGTCAGATATAAGAAAAAAACATCAGACTGTAAAGAAAAAAACTGAAATGTTCTACATTAATATATTTACTAAAAGTGCATTATTAGGTAATGTAGAGGGAGGTAATTAGCGGGAGTAAAGGTAATTAAATGTAATTAGGGGATGTGGCAGCCTAGTGTTTAGGGCATAGAGCCCTAACCACCACAATAAGAGCAAGTTTGATTGTGGCCAGTTTCTTAGAAGCATCTTGCTAACAAGTTAGCAACTTAGTGCTAGTAGGTTACCAATAGTAAATTCCATGTGGACCAAGTGGCACTAAATTGGTTACTTAGAAACTACACTGTCAACGAACGCTATAGACAGCAGAAACATGCAAGAGGAGGAGACTTTTGTGTCGGAGGTCATGGATGAGTGTCGTCTGTCATACATTTTTTATTAAGAGAAGGAAAGTGGGGACGAAGAGGTTGTGCAACAGGACGCCAGGGCGGCAGAAGCTTGGTTTGGTGTAGAAGGCTTACAGCCGTACATGTTTGAGCCCTTGCCTCGCAACGCTGCCAGTTCTGTTAGCTCTACGCCTGCTGAAGACACAGACGTCCATCCCCGTGAACACTGGGACGGAACTCAATGGTAAGTTAACGATTCTTTTTTCTTATTTCAGCTGTTGCATATATTAGCTGCGACATATGAATCAAGAGGCTATGACCAAAAAACTTTGATTGACAGATGACCGTTGATATATGATTGGTTGAATTTAGGTGTACGGGCTGATGTATAACTAACTGGCCTTTAAGAGTTTAAGAAAATAAATTTTTTTTTTAAATAGAAATGTTGTAAATTTAGGGAAAATATCGTCTGATAAACAGTACATTTATAAACATGTTTAAGCCAGAATGATTTGACATTTAAATGTGATTTCCCTACTAGAAAAGCCTTTATTTTGTGGAATATGAATCTGAGTGTCATCTATATACCAGTGAAATAAATACAGCTTTAAAAGGTGGGTAGCAACTATCCACATTTACTGAATTACATTTATCTGGATACTTTTTCAACAGAAGTACTTCTAGGAATAGTTGTACTTTCCAGTACTTCAATAATATTCTTTTGAGAGTACTGCTTCTCCAAACTGTGTAATATCTCTGGTCACTTCACCCACCATGAGTAATTCACAAGATGGTCTTCTACTGTAAATACTGCTTTTATTAGTTTAAGTTGAAAAAATGATTTAGTAAAGTGTCTTCTGCCCAAATGTATGTTGTTGTAATATTATTATTTATTTACTTTAATAAATTTGAAATACTGGAAATTTGCACTCGGGTGTGATAACTTCATTTTAAACATTAACTCAGAAGTTACAATAATGACTGCCAGTGACGTCTCACGTGACAGCGGATTGGGACAAGAGGTCCAAACTTCTCTGCAGCTTCCTTCCCATTCAGCAGGTTAGGCCGAAAAAAGATATGTTTAACACCTTTAGCTCTGAAATCCATGACTTCTGGCTGCACTGCTTTTCACAAGTTACTCTGTGCCTCGTTTCCACCCACAGCATCACACTGGCCCTCCAAAACCTTCTGTTTCCATTATGCATGCAGGAGTCTTACCATCGTCTGAGGTGCAGGTCGGTCAGCGGGATGCTTCGCATGACTGATCCTAGCAGCATGAAGAAGGCAGAGAGCAGGAGGGAAGCCCGTAAGCCTGGACAGCAAAAAGAAATACAAATGTCAGAGAAGCTGATAAAAGGAAACTGGAAAAACTGGCCGAAAATAAAACCAAACGTGAGCATGGTTTGTTTTAGATAATAAACCAAACAAGCACGACTGAAACGGATCACTCAACAGGAATATTTACCAGGAATTCGTTCAAGACTCACCCCAATAAATATTTCTTTATTAAATTCATCTGCTGCTTTGCTGAATAAAACTGCATCTAATCTATAAAGATATTACCTACTTTTGTAGCCAAAGAGCAAAAAGGTTTTACTCCGTTATGAAAGCTTATTACCCACTGCAAAGGTACTGCTTTACCTTTTTTTAAGGACAATAAAAAACAGCAGCAAAAATTTTTTTTTGATTGCTTTAATAAATGAGGATCTTTCATGATAGCAGGATAGGACATACCATGATTGTGTTAAAGTAACTAAATATGATTAAGTAAATGCCAAAAGCAAGGATATATATATATACATATTTTTTTTTTTTATCTTCTTGATCTTACCGGCATTGGGCTAGTAGAAAATATAAAAAATATCCAAAGTCGGTTTCTAATCGGGGTGACAATTGGTAAGAGTGTTGCCATATAATAGGGTCACGATATATTGCTTTATAAGTGCTTTTTATATGTTCATTAGAGGATATTGATCAAGTCAAAAACCATTTGCTTCAAAGTATCCTATTTATCATTCACACATTTTTTTATTTTTTACACATTTTCACTGAAAAAAAGAAAATTTTACATACACAGCAATCATAAAGTACAAGTTTTTGACTAAAAGTACTGTGCAGACATATCAAAGTAGTCATTAAAACATAATGACAGCACTGTAACTGCTATGAGTAAGAACATTAAGTATAAAGTGCCCCGAGTTACTGAAAATGTACAAAAATGAGAAAAATTTGTTTTCCTTATTGTAGGAGAAATATTTTTTTTTAATCAATACAAGGAGCTGAAAGACTGATTTCTTATCGATCAGCCGAAAATCCTCATATATCATCAAATCCTTTTCCCCGCACTGAAGCAATGATTCGGATTAATCATGAATAGTCGATTATTGAAGAAAAGGTCAGCTAATTAAGTTACTGATAATTAATTAACTGGAGTATAGAGACTCTAAAATTTGGCTTTGGCTGAAAGAGAAAACAATTTATTGCAGTGATTATACCAAAATTGTAAAAAGAAAATCGAAGAAATTTGGCATTTAAGATAAAAAAAACATTTTCTAAAGTAAATATGCTCTATCCAGAACTCCTCAAGCGGAAAAGTTTTAGTTTCATTTGGTTTAATTCTGTAAAAACAAAACATTCTTTAAGGAACCTTTGGCTAACCGATTATTCAAACGATTGATCAATTAACATATCAGTCGATTAGTAAAAGCTTCCTTGACCTTATCCATTCTTGATTGCTGTACTGTATATTCAATGCTTTATTTTTATGCCATTTATTCAAAATTACATCTTTTGTTTACCTAAAGCATGCAGATTATGGCCTGTTTTGTGCTTATTCATTACATTTGATTTAATTGTCTATTTTATTCCATGTGTATAGATCATTTTCACAAAAATAAAGAAAAAGGTTAAATATATCCTGGTGTTTTTTGTTTTGTTTTTTTTTTTATATGTGCTTTTTTGGCCTCAGCATCTGACCCAAAGAATGTTTGTGTCCTGCTTTTAACACGCCTTAAGAGAATGTTTAAGCTTTTACCTTAATAGAAACTGTATTCTGTTAGAATTGGGGGTTCTGTATTTGCTTCTGAACCTTCTCAACAACTTGAATCCTTTTTTTTTTTAAACCATTAAGTTGCAAATTTACAAAATGTTTGGGACTATTGTCTTGTAACCACTTTTTACTTCCAAGTTACACTTGTTTTGTAATCCCTCAGATCCCATCACTGTGAAATAGAACAGAACCTTCAAACATTATTCAGAATGTTCCTGGTTGCATCTTTATACTGTCTCTCTGATACAGTTTTATACTTTATGTTGTTTACTTTCCTTGCACTAAAGTAGATGCTACTGTGACAAAAAAAAAACCATTCCCTCAGGGATCAATAAAGACCTAATCTAATCTAAGCAAGAATGACGTTTGCTATGAGAGGAATGCTCCGTGTTTTTTTCCAAACACGTCTGTGTGTTTTAGATCGACACCAGAGGAAGAAGTATTTTAAGAACTCGTGCAATACAGATATTGTTAAATATTTGATGACAACAGAAGATGTGAAAATCCATGTTGTTATTTTTTAATTCTCTCTGGATCAATCAGTAGTTCTATCATTACAGCCATGATTTATGAGTCCTTGGATCCTTTTCCTTTCCTCTTGTCTGGTGTCAGATTATATATTAAGTGATCGATCAGTCATTTGAAGTAACAAAGGCTGCTGTGGGCGGGACATTCAAGGACTTCCCAAGACCCTGCTTCAGAAGTCTGAGCAGGGAGCAAATATCCTGGGTCAACTTATTCAGCTCTATGAAAGCAGTAAATGAAAGCAAAATTCAAGAATATGTTTAATTCAGGCAAGGTCAAGATATAAGCTATTATGTTGAACCTTTAGCAGCTGAATTACACAGCATTTGCGGCTTTACAGGAGAAATGCAGTTAGTATTATGTAAGGAACTAAAACTTGTTCATTACTTAATATGAAAGAGAGCAGACAAACTGCTAAATATGATATATTTCTGTCTCTACAGCTCCGTGCCAAACAGCTATACAAGAACACATAGATACGTTTTTAATCAAAAAAGAAAAACCTTTTTTTGAGTTCTTTTTTACGGCACTAGTGGCTCGCTTTTTTAACAGTAGGCTGACAGGAAAGGGGGTATGAGAGAGGGGGAGAGACATGCGTCGAGGAATACGGCCTCCGTACATGGGTCGTGTGCGCCAACCACTGTGCCCCCTGCACGCCCAACCTTTTTACAAAGGTATATTCTTTATTTAGTGAAGCAGCAGTGAACATAAGCCACTGTAAAATATGATTAAACAAAACCTAAACTAGGCAAAAGAAGAAGAAAAAAAAAAAAAGAGACTCTTTGATCAGCCCAGTCTGAGTGTGGATTTCGAACCCCATGTCTCGCCCACTAACTGGGATCATTCTCCTCTCTACTAATGAAAAAGGTTGATATCATAGATAATTTGGGATAGATCCATAAATTGGGATGGACCTCATGGATAACTGTACAGTTTAATGCTACATTCATGACAGTTTGTCTAAAGTATAAAAACTGAGTAAAGCATAAATACTTTGTTATGTCATATGAGTGCAGTTTCCTTATTGACTCTGTTAATAACGGCTATGTTAAAGAAATATTTGAATCGGAATCAAAAATCTAATAAATCTAAGAAGCATAATGAGCACGAACAGTGTTTACTCCTCTACATCTTCAGGCTGCTCCAGTAAAAGAACATGGCATTTACTTTCAGGTCGGTCAAATGTGCGACAGACTCAAGATAAGCTTAAAGGTAGTCGGGGATTTTAGCGAATTTTTGAGAAGATCCGCCCTTTCCACTTAAGAAAAAAACCTTGCACCTACTGCCAAGACGGGAAGTCTATTAAGCCGGGCATTCACTATACATTTTTTCCCCTTTTTGGGCCGATTCTCCAGTCGTGCAGGAATTTTTCAAGTGGGCCGAGTTTCTGCTTCATCGTGCGCTGTGCGTGACCACCTCTCAATCAGAAACCGAAAGGTTGGGAGAAAATCAAACATGTTTGAAATTCAGTTGAGCATCGTAAGATCACATTAGAGCGTCATGTCGCACGGTGTGAGAACATGCATTGTGAGCTGTGAACTTTAAAACCCAACGGTTTCGTCATACAGTGTGAGCTGTAGCTGCGTGCAACGATTGATAATATCGCAATGTATGTTCGGCTTTAAACGTGTGCGAGGGCGTGCACAAGCCAATTTTCTCCTCATGCATGCTCTGTTTAAGAGTTGTTGTTTGCAACGCTCATGCAAGCTTACTTTCCAATAGAAGATTTGCACTTTTTCCACAATGACAGACTCACTATCAGTAAATAAAAATACGGACGAGCACATTGGACGGCCTTACTTAACCCTGTGTAATGGGTAGTTAACAAATAAAATTAAGTTTCTTTAACTATTTAAACTTGTAACTATTTATATTTAACTATTTATATTATATATTTATTGTAAATTATTTATATTTAACTATTTATAGGATATATTTATTGTAAATTATTTATAGGATTGCAGATTGTTTGATTATATTTGTCTGTTTTGATTACCACTGTTTTGTATTTTGTTTTGTTTATTGTAATCGCATGTTGTAAAATTTCCTTTGTTATGTACCTCACGGGCTGCCGCAGCTTAATGAGGACAGGCCCTATAAAGGCCGCTGTATCAATGTATGCTGACAATAACCCTCAGAGCCGTGCTTGCTTTGTGATCCTTAGCGTTCCCTGGTGAAAGCAGCGAGGTACGTTTAATTTTTTTTGTGTGTTGTAAGTTTATGTTTATATTCTAATATTTGTATTTGTTTAGTTTTCACGGTGACATTGATGACTGAGATGCTCCGCATCAAAGAAAATAAACATTGAAAATCACCTGTTGAGACCGCTGAAATTTCATTCACATGCTGGGGAGCTGCTACACCCTGTAATGCCAAATGTATCATATTTGATACATACGGTTTCTGAAATGTTTTGCATCTGATACCTTTTGCATAATTTAATGGTAAAAACTTTGCTCAAAATCCTATTGTACACAATCAGATATACATGATAACAGAGGGCAGAAGACTACCGGTACACAAAAAATAATCTTGACTTATCGCATAGTAATAAATTATTAATATCAAAAATATATTTCTGTTTTTTCTTTTTACATATTTTGTTAAAAGGGCAAATAAGGACTTCAAACCAAAAAAAAGTTATTTTCTGTTTTGTTTTATTCTTGGATCAGGCTTTAAAGGGTTAAACATATCACCAGAATGATTGACAATTAGGAGGACCACTTCGTTTGATGATCCACCCGGTAAAAAACATCCTCCACTAAACCTTTAATAAATCCTGCCAACAACCAGAGTTGGTCCACAGAATAACTTACAGTAGCAACAAAATGTAAAACTATAAGTTAAAAGGATGGTATGTCGCTCTGCCATACTGTCAGACTTTTCTTCACTTTGCATTAATGAAATGGACGGTGTAACTGTGAAGCAGCTCTCCTTTTTGCAACTATTGGAGTAGTTCTGTTTAAAGATGAACAGCTGGGCTGTTAACAACTAATCATAAGTCTACTATTGATTTGCCTCCCTATTTGATAAACTAACAATGAAGATTTGCTGGCCAGAGGTTCAGTTCCAGGCCTGGTAACCTTTAAATATCTCTCAACATTAGCTAATGTTCTCATAGAGAAAGAAAAAAGAAAATGAACCAATGAAAGCAATAAACAAGGAATTATAGGTGAAGGCGTCTAAGTTTTTTCCATTTTTTTTTTGCAGAAGTAGATGTTTTAAGAGGTATATAAATAGTCACTACAAGCCAGATCCCATGTTATCCAAAGTAACCACGGGTACTTTCACTTCCTTTAGCGGCATTTAGGCACACGGTGGTAAATAAAGTCACTATATTAATGAGAAAGACAATATTATTTAATTAAACTCATTAAGATTGTTTTATACTTTTTACATTTAGTTTCCTCTCTATTTTCCTTGAATATATTATATTAAAAAAAGGTATACTTAAAACAGAAAACATGACTATATTAAAGAGACATTATGTAAGTTTTTACTAAATAGAACCATTAAAATAGCCTTTTTATTTAACCCTTTACGACTAAAACATTGTCTGATGACACCTCAGTAGCTCAGCACTGATGCATCTATAATCCTGTGGCCTATTTTTCTTTATTTAGTTCAAGTATGAAGTTTCCTTGCTGTTCAGCAGATGTGAGGTCCATGTTAAATGTGCCCGACCAGCAGAAAAATCAAAATGTTATATTCAGGATTTGTAGATACCGTAAATTCTCTAATATTGGCCTGTATTCCATTAGCGGCCGGGACTCTAACATTGGCTGTCAGAGGAGGTAAATAATGGCCGGTCTCTAATACAGGCCGGGGCTATAAACGTTTTTTCTGGGCATACCTCAACATTATACTTGTGGTAGTAACATACAAGTACCACAGCCCTGCGCTGCTGGACGACAGGCCCTGACTGCTGCCCGTCTGCGCGAGGAAGAGAACAGACACGCAGCAGAACATGAGGAGGAGCGCGAGTGATGAGGAGATTAAAGGGAGAGATGAAGAGGAGGAGGAAACTGAGGAGGAGGATTAAACAGAATTGGAGGAGTTTTTTTTCTTTTTTACTTCAAACCAAGCGAGACATGGTAACTGTACTTTTTCAATAAATGAACCTAGTGTTTTATAGGTTCAAATAGAAACAAAATCTCATTTTTATTCATTCCACTGGTAGTCTGTTTTGCTCAAATAGCAATAGAGGCCTGTCTCTAATTCTGGCCTCTTTCCAATAAAGGCCTGGACCGCGATGCACTTGAGTGAAATAAAGGCCCGGGCCTATATTAGAGGATTTACGGTACTCAGGAGCGACCGGGATTCAGCTCAACTCAGACACTAATGGCAACTCTGGTTAATGCCTCTTTAAGGTGTTTAAAATTAAGTTCTCTAAGGGCCGGAGTGACCAGCTATTGATACATCAGTCTCATATTTCAACAGGTAGTCGTACTCTGATCTAAAACTACCTGAACACAAGCAAATTGTTTATGTGCATAGGTAGATGCAAAACGTTTTATATCTGATTTCCTTCAAAGAATCCCATTAAATTAACTAAATGCAGTCAGAATGTTACAGCTTAAATGTAAGGATCAGAATTTTAGATGAGTCTATAACTAATTAAAACATTTTAAAAATTAAAGTTTTAAATGTTTTCTTATTACTTCTTCTTTGCAATGTCCCAATAAACACCTTTTCTCTTTAAAAGGTAACATCTCCCTCGTTAACAGACTGGTATCTACCTCTGGGGAAGAGCAAAAGCCTTTTCCCTACAGACACGCCTGTCTCTGAATACGAACATATGCAGCAAAAACATCCATTAGGACAAACATAGTTTAAGCCAGTAGCCACTTCTCTTTTAAGCAAAGTCACGCAATGTGATAATGCAATTTGGGAAAACTAGATTTCTTGTTCTCGCTGGATTAAGTCACTCAGTTCGTCTGGATATACATATGAGCCTTCGTTCTGTATGTCTGACTGGGTCATAAAGAATATTAACACTTATAAAAAGAGGGAAAATGTGCTGACTGTTGCTAACTTTAGCCAAGCAAAAGAAATTCTCCTGACTGCTGATGAATCACGCTCATGAGACTGGAGAAAACAATTTCTTTGCAACCTTTTGCACGCTTGCAATCAGTATAATAAGCAAAACTTCAGTTGGTGGTTTTTGTCATCACACAGCTCGGTGTGGGATGACACACTGTGTGTCAGGTGATGCAGTGTAAACTGGTTAGGTGGGGCACATTCTGACTCACAAGCTTAAGTCAGGTTCTTCAACTTCCCCATAATAATTTGAAAGTTCTTCCCGAAAATGAACAAATGTTTCTATAACCGGAGCTTTCTAAAAAAAAATTAAAGTTTTAAACTTTGCATACGTTTCTATGCAACATTAATGTTGCAAACCCTCACATAGCTCCAACTACAGCAACTTAGCTTTATGCAAAATGCTATTAGTTTACAGATTAGTCTATATATATATTTTTTTATCTAATAATAGGGCAGTTTTTAATATGGTGCTTTAACCAGGGCAGCAGATCCCTCTCTTGCTTCCATACATGTCCTGTTGATGAATAATGGACATCCCTCAGTCCTCTGTGCAGTTTAGTTTTTATATTACATTTTATTATATTTAGCTCAAAATCTAAAGGACGGGTCAAACAACTTAATATTCTATAATACACAATATATTTTACAATTAAGTAAGTATTACGCCTATTTTATTTTTTTTTTTTAAACAGTGTCCTGTCTGGCGATGTGGCAATAACAATAATTGCCTTGATGCCAAAGAAAGCCCATCAGATTTTGCTTTCACTAGTGGAGCAGATAATGATGATAAAACATCTTCAGTCTGCTTCATCCCCTGCATAGAGATGTAAAAAGAACAGCAGAACCAATGGATATAGTATAAGAGATACAATAGACTAACACCTTGATACTATCGCTGAATTATAAGTAGTATTATTTAATCTAACATGTATACTGTGGTAGCTGAAGATAAGATACACACATTTTTTCAATATTTTAGTACATGATATGTCCATTATCTGAACAACCGATTGCCACTAGGTATTAAAAAAACATCAAGTAAAGTGCAGTGATTGGAAATATGTTTTTAACAAAAGATTTTATTCAAAACCAGTAGAATGGGTCTCAAAAAATAATAATGTTAATTATTTAATTTAAAAAGGTTTTAGTTATCCTGTTAGGTATATTTAGTCCCATTTTGTATCCTATCATTGCATGAACAGCAATCTGAACATCAGCTAAATTGTTGCTTACGGAAGAGGATTAGGGACACTGAAAAAAAAAATAAAAATCAGTTAATTTATTTTTTTTATTTTATTTCAGTTTAATGTGGGGAAAAAGTCAGAATTGTAAGAAAAAAGTCAGAATTATGAGAAAAAGTCAGAATTTAAAAAAAAAGATTGAATTCCGAGATTAAAGTCAGAATTCTGATATTAAAGTCAGGATTCTGAGATTAAGGTCAAAATTTTGAGATTAAAGCCAGGATTCTGAGATTAAAGTCAGAATTCTGACATAAAATCAGAATTCTGAGATTAAATCAGAATTCTGAGATTAAAGCCAAGATTCTGAGATTAAAGTCTGAATTCTGACATTAAATCAGAATTCTGACATTAAATCAGAATTCTGAGATTAAATCATAATTCTGAGATTAAAGCCAGGAATCTGAGATTAAAGTCAGAATTCTAAGATTAAAGCCAGGATTCTGAGAATAAAGTCAGAATTCTGACATTAAATCAGAATTCTGAGATTAAATCATAATTCTGAGATTAAAGCCAGGAATCTGAGAATAAAGTCAGAATTCTCACATTAAATCAGAATTCTGAGATTAAACTCAGAATTTTGATATTAAAGTCAGGATTCTGAGATTAAAGTCAGAATCCTGAGATTGAAGTCAGAATCCTCAGATTATATCAGAATTATGACTTTTTCCCCCATATTAAACTGAAATTTAAAAAACAGTTAACTTTTTTTAATTTTTCAGTGGCCCTAATCCTTTTCCATAATTACTTTAACATTTTAAATAAAATAATAATATAATAAAACATTTGAATTTCTAATCAGGAAAAAGAAAAGATATCAGTAGGTAACATTGTGGTATTTAAAATAACGAATCACAAACTTTAAATGTTTTTTATCATCAAGATCTCAATAACAGACGTCTGACTATTGACCAGGCTGAAGGTCAAACTTGAGCATAATAGCCGATAGAGAACACACAGTACCGAATCAGAACCACTCACCCCTTTTGTCCATTAGCCACATAAACAGCAACCATGGGAAGAAACCCACCGGGCCCCACAGCACCAGAACTGCAATGTCAGACTTGGTGAAGCCGTAAGCTTTAATAGCCGAGTTTTGAATGGGGCCCCAGAAGTTCCAAACCATCCCCTGCATTAGAGCCAGCAAGGAAAACTGGGTCAGAACCAGCCATCTTCTGCCATACACCCGACTGTTGACTGGCTGGCTGTTAGTCGTCCCAATGGGCGCAGGAACAAGAAGCGGTTCCCTTTCTGCCTCGGTGCTCGAAGCGGCACCCATAGTAGCCGCTGCGTTTGTCAGTAAAACCCGAAAGCTGAGCTTTACGTCGGTTTACGAAGGGCAATTCAGCGTGACGCTCAAACCCTAATGTTGAGCAAAAAAATAATAACAAGCCGACAGCCCCTTGTTTTTCAACTACACCTACTGCGCATGCGTAAACGGAAATAGTAGATTTCCTGGAAACCGTGGCTGTGCAGTCGCCATTTTGGTTCAACATGGCGCGTTAGCTTTCCCGAGGTTGAAGCAACCGCGCGTGAACCAAAATGGAGTAGTTGCACTGTGGAGAATGCTAAATGTAAACGGAGAGCTCATGGTGTCACGTGATATTTGTTTACATCCGCAAGAAGTTCTCTTGCACGTGGAGGGATAGGTGAGTGTCTCGATTCCATACAAACAACATATCCTTTGAAGCTTGCTGGTTCTAAATTTTATAGGAAGTTTTAACTGTGAAATAAAAAACATGAATTTTATGCCTTAAGATAGACGTATAATAGCTAAAATCATTAGCTGCATCGTTTCAACAAATACAACCCCTCAGAGGTGACATTCTCGGTTTGAAAGCAAGTAGCTTAATAGTTTAGGTGCACGCCTGCTGTAAAACGAAACAACTAGTGATGGTGAGATGAAGCCTCATGAGGTGATCTAGTTCAGAACAATCCAGTGATGAGCAATCCATGAGAATCCGGTTCACTTAACAAAAACCATCAATAAACTTGTTGGAGAAGTCAGAGGTGCCAGAATTCTGTACAGTGGAGACCTGCTAATTAACTGCAGAGACAGCGCCCAGCAAGGCAAAGCAATACGAATCAACAAAATTGACGGGATAAGAGTTCAGTGCAGCCTAATGGAGAACAAAAAGATCAGCAGGGGAGTCATTGGAGGAGTTCCTCTAAAAATTTCTGAAAAGGAGATTCTGGAAAACATAAGCGGTGCAAAAGTAAAAGAAGTAAAACGGTTAAAAACAACAAGAAACGGAGAAAGATCTGACAGTTTATCAGTATTAATTAAATTTGAAGAAGAGCAATTACCAAGCAAAGTATTCATCGGTTACATCAGCTATAATGTTAAAATCTACAATCCTCCACCATTGAGATGTTTCAAATGCCAAAAATTCGGTCACATTGCAGCAGTTTGTAAAGGGAAACAGAGATGTGGAAGGTGTGCAGGAGAACACGAATATGGTAAATGTGGAAAAGAAGCTAAAATAAAATGCTGTAATTGTGGTGGAGAACATACTGCTGCTTATCGCGGTTGTGAAGCAAGCAAAAGGTCTGAGGAAATAAAGAAAATGAAATTTGAGCTCGGAATAACCTATGCTGAAGCTGCAAAAAGGTTCCCATCTCAGTCAGAAAAACCCAAACCTACAGTTCAACACACGGCAAATTTCAGACCTCTAGAGAAATCTCCAAAAATTGATGAAGACTCACTAATTGTTAAAAAGACAAATTTTGTTCTTTTCATGGTGGAAGTGATTAATTGTACTGCACAGACAACAAAAAAACTGAAAAAATCAAAATAATAGTGAAGGCTGCAGAAAAATATCTGGACATTAAAGATTTGAACTGGGAGATGGTTGGAAGCATGATGGGAGGACCGATGGGACCATCAGAAACTGGCAGAGTTACGATGACCTAGAGTTAAATTAAAATTATATGGGCAAATGTGATTTAGTATTATGTTGGTTTAAGTTACACTGTTTTTTTTTTTTTTTTTTTTTTTTTTTTTTTTTTGGGGTGAATCGTTTCCTGTTTTCTTGCTTTACTCCATATCAGTTGGTGGCGGTAATGCACATTTCACAAGTTTGCCAACCGCCATAAAATCTCATAAGAAGAAGAAGGAGCCTCATGAGGTGAACCCCGCCTCTCACCCGTTGACAGCTGGAGATAGGCACCAGCACCCCTTGCGACCCCACTTGGGATAAACGTGTTTGAAAATGGATGGATGTTTTTCTTGATTTTAACCCTTATAAATTCCTTTTGAAATTGTTCATGATTGGCCTGTATAATAAAATGATTTGTAAGTTTTTTATGAGTTCAACGCCATAGAAGAGAAAAATCAAAGTTTTTCTGCCATTTTAGTGAAATAAGCTCAAACAGACAGTGAAAGTGCTTGTGCAAATTTGGCATTTATAAACAAAATGAAAGGAATTAGTCATTTTATTCAAACATTATAGTTTTTCTAGAGTTTTTGGTCTTATTCGGGTTGGACGTTATGGTTTCAACCAATCTTTTGGTCAAACCAACCAGTCTACCAATCTAACTTTGGCAGTGTTTTTACCCAATCTATATTTGTACTAGGGCAAACCAATACAAATTAGTCACTATAGCCAAAAAATAAATATGATATATATCACAACTTTAAAAGTCTGATGTGGGTCTCATCAACCTCAAGAGTGGAAGTCCATCTCTTACAGCTGACCCCACTAGCAAGATGACAATGTTACTGAAAGCAATACTACTTAAAACCCATGACATCTGTAACCAGTGGTTCGCTCAGATTTTGATCATTACATTGTTTAATCTAACTAAACTAGTTTTAAGCAACTAGATTGGTTGGAAAAGCAAACCAATCTATTCTTAGAATCTATCCAACTGACAGCAAGTCTTCTACAAACTCCCACATCTTGACTGAACACTGAGGCTGTTTAAATGCCTGCCGAAGTTCTGGGTGAGCTGAACCACTTGCCGAAGCGGTCACGTGGTATAGCGGGGTAGCGAGGCTTCGGACATCTTCTATTTTGGCTCCTCCCTCAAATAAAGCGAGCCCTCGATACGCGCCTCGCGAAAACAGCCCTTCCAGTAATCGACGCACGCCTTGAAGCCTCGGCCCATCTCAGAACATCACTAGAAACTACATACAGTCTGCACAATTAATTTGTGTCTTTAGCAGAAATTCAAAATTGAGTTTAGCTTTGCAGGTTATTCAATTTATAATTTGTAAGACTGGTTTACGGTAAATGGAAATCAAAATCAAGACTCAGCCAGAATGAGCTGAAATAAGCAATTATTATTCAAGAGGTTAGATGTTGTAAAATAAATTTAATTGTTTCAGAATCATATTTTAAAAATGTCTTACATTGAAGTGGATAACACATTGAAACAATCATCCAATAATAAATATGTTAAATTACTAAATGTAACGCTAACTTTATTAGTAGAAGTGGTTTCCCCAGTTCTGGTTGGAAAGTGATAGAAGCACACATTACTAACCTCCCGCCACCATGCCTGAGACATTATGTAAAAATTCTGGGCTCACTCATTTCATTTTATTTGCTCTAATTGAATTTTTTATTGCTTTGTTTTGTACTTTGGGGGTCTTTTAGAACCTGGTCCTGGTTTCTTTTTTTTCTTGTTTGTACTTTATTTGAAGAGCAACAATTTAAGATATAGGATATATTTTTTTCATCAATTACAACTATTTGGTTTTTACTCCTATGTCATGCCAATGTTTTAAATCCATCCATCCATCCATCCATCTTCTTCCGCTTATCCGGGGTCGGGTCTTGGGGGGTAGCAGCTTCAGTAGGGAGGCCCAAACGTCCATCTCCTCAGCCACTTGGGCCAGCTCCTCCGGGGGAATCCCAAGGCGCTCCCAGGCCAGCCGAGAAACATATTCCCTCCAGCGTGTCCTGGTCTCCCTCTTGGCCTCCTCCCGGTGGGACATGCCTGGAACACCTGACCAGGGAGACGTCCAGGAGGCATCCTAATCAGATGCCAGAGCCACCTCAAAGGGCTCCTCTCAATGTGGAGGATCAGTGGCTCTACTCTGAGTCCTCCCCGGATGACTGAGCTCCTCACCCTATCTCTAAGCCCAGACACACTACGGAGAAAAGTCATTTCAGCCGTTTGTATCTGGGATCTCATTCTTTTGGTCATGACCCAAAGCTCATGACCATAGATGAGTGGTTTTAAATACAGATTGTAAATGTAAAGACAAATAGGGTCCAAAATTTCTTTAAAAAAATATTCTGACATTTATAAGGAATTTATATTTTAACCATCTATCTCCACAAGATATATAGACATTTCCCTACAAAACATAATAAATTATTAAGACATTGCTTAAAGGAACAGTAAAGGTTCTTGTAGATGAAGTTGTGTGAACGTTCTCAGTCAGTAGCTGAGATGTAACCGTGTCCCACCCTCACCAAGCCTCCTTCTATAAGAAAAGCCTGGTAACTTACTGAAAAAAAAAGCAGTTCCAGTTAGTGTTGCACCGATACCAGTATCGGGCGGGGCCCTGGTACAGCACTAAAATAGTGGTATCGGCATCGGCACACCACTATTTTCTTCATATATACACACACACATCAATTTCAAACGGATGGTATCGGTATGGTATCGGTATTGGCCGATACTGACCAGCAAGGCATCAGGCATTGGTATCGGGGACAAAAAATTGCATCGGTGCAAAACTAGTTCCAGTAAAGTACAGAAGCACAAATTATTTTCAAGCTAGAACAACTATGCATGTGTCTTATTCTATTTCAATGATTTTAAAACATCCTAGAGCTATGTCAGACCTTGATATCAATCAGGACTATTTTTTTGGCCGCTATCACTCCATCAGCTAGGTGCAGAAGACTAGCCTAGTAGTAAATTAGCCCCACCCGCCAGCGGCCAAAATCATTTTTGCCTGCGAGTGGTCTAGCCTCGATCAATGCCCCAGGTCCTAGAACTGGCGGGACAATCACAACACAGAGATGTGTTTTGAATTTCTGGATGCAAAGCGGGCAGGGTTTGAAGGGCGGGACAACAAAGCTGCCTGACGCTGGAGAAAGCAAAACAAGGAAGATGGCAACAACGATTGAACAGTTCTCGTTTGACTCAGCTTTGGAATCAGTTTTGAAAGGATTAGACATGGGGTTTTTGTTGAAACGTGAGCAGGAAGAGGCTCTACGCTCATTCATCTTTAAGATGGACGTATTCGCTGTTTTACCGACAGGCTGTTTTTTTACACTCCCCCACCAGCTTTCTGTCGCGCTTACTACGTCACAGTCAGTTGCGCTCATTGGTCTGAGCGTTGGCCAATAGGAACAGACATAGTTTGAAAAACAACGGGTTGTTCTCATCAACGATCTTCTGATGTCTCATTTGTCGGGGCCGGACTAAATTACACATTTAATCTCACATTTAGTCTGGTTTATCAGGCTAGCAGAAGCCAGTTCCTGTGAACACAAATAAACTAAATAGCTTACCAATGGCTGACGGAAGGATCCACTGCCAACAACAGAGGGAGCATGAGATGGCCTTCTGGAGCTCAGAGAAGCTGCTGCAGATTGGTGTCTCCGCTGGAGGTAGGACAACAAAACAGTCCTTTTAGGGCTAAATAAATAAATAAAAAAAAGCCATTTACAGGCCTCTTAAGAGCATTCAGCAATTCATGCTTTGTCAACACTATTTTCTCTTGCTTTAAAAAAGCTTGTTTACAACAGCTGAGATGAGGGTGTAGTGTAATGTGTCCTGAGAAGGTTTTCATGCTGTAGTTATATTCAAACAATATATACAGTATGTAGTTGTATTGCATTAATGGCTTAATAATTCACTTTTATAAGAAACTCTTAACTATTCGGCATGTTTAAAGCAATTTGCAAGACTTGCGGAAAGATCTACTATGGACAACAGAGGGAAGGTGAAACATCTGCTTAAACTGAGAGTCAGAAAGCCATCTCACCTCCCCTCCATTGTCTGTACTGAGTTCTTCCTTCTGCCGGCCGTTGATGAGCTGTGTCGTTTATTTCTGTTCGCAGAACCCGTCTTCCCTATATATGTACACGGTGGAGTGATAATGCCCAAAAAAATTTTCCTAAGTCATATCAAGGTCTGACATAGCTCTGGGATGTGTTGAAATTGTTGATATAGTCTAACAAAAGACATGCATAGTATTTCTAGTTTAAAAACCTTGGATTATTTGTGCCCCAGTGTCGTACTGGGACTACTTTTTCTCTGGTACGTTACCTGCGGTTTCTCATAGCAGAAGAATGGTAGGGACACGGTTACATCTTAGCTACAGACGGTGAACATTCCACGCAACTTCATGTCCAAAATCCTGAACTATTCCTTTAAATCAGCTGTGTTTTACAGTTTAGGTCTTTTTGTGCCTGAAGTTTTAAGAAGTATGGAACTAGGCTGTTATATTTACAGCTACATTTTACATTATATAATCACTCATTGTGTCATAACTGTTGGATTTGCTATCAGTTCCTTTTTAGAGCAGATATTTTGTTGCAGATATTAAATGCTGACTCAGCTAATATCTTATTTTTTTTCTTCCTATATTGCAAACTGTTAATAGTGTGCACCTCTGGCAATGGCTGCCATAACCCCCATTAAACCCTTCAGCCCAGAGGAGACCAGATGGGTTTTGGATCATTTGCACCATCCTGCAGTTTTCCTGAACATGACCCACGGTTGGCCTGCAATGCATTGGACTGCAGAGCATCTGTCAGGCTGCCTCGGAGGGAGGCTCATCCGATTCCGGCTTGGTAGAAAAGAGGTGACCAACGGTAAGAATGGATGATGTTCCTTTCAGGTGCATGGTCCTAATCCTGAGTAATACATCATGTGGATGTTTAACATTAAATCAGTTGGAGCTGAAACTGCAGTGGGCTTACTCTGGTTCTTATCAAGTTAAAGCTGCTTGCAGAGGAAGGTACAAATATAAAAAAAAACACTTAATATGTATTTATTTTGTGGCACCTATGTAATTATCTTTTTTTTTTTTTTTGCTTAATATGACGAAGATTTTTTGCACATTTAACACAATTTTTGAATTACCCGTTTTTAGAAGTTTGTATAATATAACTTTATATTATGTTGGCCAAGCAGTCCAAGAAATTTTGCTTTTAAAATCAAAAGATACTTTTTTGACATAATAATAATACTTGATATTGTAGAAACAAACTTGACTTGATTTATAGATAACTAAAATTTTGTACATATAAAATAAAACCTTAATTTGGATTCAAGTTAGCTAGGCATGGGTGGATTTGAGATTCTAATGCTATAATAACAGTGATGTAAATACTGCTATTTCATGAAATCATTGTATATTGTAAAATGGGTTATTGTATTTTATTTTATTATATTTTATCATTATATATTTTTAAAAATGAAAAAATTAGAACTGTAAATGTACAGGCATATGTTTATATTTCTGATTATATATATATATTTTTTTTTATGTTCAAAGGCTGCACTTTAAAAAAAAAAGATTAAATTATCCAGAGTGATGTTCCAAAAAAAATCTGTTTTTGTTTTACACTTGTGTAAACAAATTACAAATAAATCTAAGTCTTAGTATATATAAAAGTATAAAAGTTATAATATAAGACCATAATCTGTTTACTTTTATATAAAGAAAGGAAACAGCAAATATTAAACATAGTTGCTGTAGCAATTTTCTTTCAATTTTAAATGTTTTTTTTTTCTTTCTCTTTTTTTTATTATATCATGCATGTCTTATCAATAAACTGGTGATTAAATCTCAACTTGATTTAAAAGTAGTTTTCAATTAAACCTTTGGACTGCATGGAATACTATATGATTTTCTTTTCACTACATGTATATATTGTGGGTTCGATTTTGTTTCATTATTGCTGCAAGTGAAGAAAATATTTTCTTATTGGAAATATTAAAAATAAAATCCAGAACATAAACTTTAATAAACTTAATTAAAAATTGTTTTGAGATTGATTTTGCTGTTTTATTAGATTTTATTTTTATTCTGAGTTGATATTTTTTTCTTTTTTTTTTCTTTTTTTTCTCCTTTTTTTATAGTAAGTTTAATTGCTTTGTTTTAAAGAAGTGAAGAAAATATAATTAGTAAAACATAGTTTGAAGAGAATGCAAATCATAAAAGACAATCTGAAAAAGAGAAGTTTGTTAAAAATAGAAAACTTTTTTATTTTTAGTCAAATAAAATGTGAAAAATAAATTTCGGCTAAGTGAAAATCTTTTTTATTATTTTTTTTAACCATGACATTTTTCAAAGTAACATTTCTGGATCGCATTTTTATTTTTATTTTTTTAAATATCCATAAACTAAATGGGTTTGATTTTTAAAGAACGGATCTTTTACCTGCAACAACAATAGAATAAAATTAACTCCATAATAAAGTGACATAAATTATAACAAGTTGCTACCTGTGCTCAGTCTGGGCTATAAATACTTTCTTAAATGTGATTCCTTACCTTTCTGTTTGCAATCAATTGGTAATAATCTAAAAAAAAATGTGTATAATTTCTGTAAAATTTTAGGAGTAATTTGATGCCATTTGAAAAAAAAAGAAAATTCCTACTCCCTATTGTGAAACATTACTACTAATATTTTTTTTCTCAACACTAAATTTTTAAACTCAATATTGATACTCAGGAAAATATTTGATACTCAGTACCTTTTTTAATACAATTAGAATAAAAAAAAAAGGGGGCAAATAACGGCATAAAAAAACTATTTATTAACATGAAAAACCCACCTTTTACAATCTCAACATGCAACTTGCTTTCTGAACAGAATCACAGGTTCTATTTGTTAAATAAGTCTACGAATGTAAAATAACTCAAAAATAACACAATTTTACAATATTTTTAGGTTGTTTGTTTTTATTTTTTATATGCAAATAATCTAGAAATGTAGAAATAACAGTAACAATATGCAGAAAACATAATGATAATAGAAATTAGTATTTTGTCTGGATACACGATTGAGTGTTGATACTTTAAAGCAGGTGTGTCAAACTGGTTCCAGAAAGGGCCGAGTAGCTGCAGGTTTTCTTTCCAACCAAGCAATAGCACACCAGACTCCAGTCATTTCATAATGTCATCATGTTCAGATTGCACTCACTTGATGAGATGATAGGAGTCTGGTGTGCTATTGCTTGGTTGGAAAGAAAACCTGCAGCCACTCGGCCCTTTCTGGAACCAGTTTGACACCCCTGCTTTAAAGGGTATCAATCATTTTTTTCAGTTTTTATGGCACTAGTGGCTCGACTTTTCAACATTTAGCTGACAGGAAAGGAGTATGAGTGAGAGAGAGAGAGACATGCGGCAAAGGACCACAGGTCAGATTCGAACCCGCGAGGCCGCATCGAGGACTAAGGCCTGCGTACATGGGTCGCTAACTGCGGCGCCACCTGCATGCCCAGGGTATGAACCGTTGACAACCCTGGTAACAAGGGGTGAAGCGATGTCCGTCACTGATCTTCAAAAGGCCTGACAGACCCATAGCAACTTTAACAGTTGATACGTTACACCTTCAAGTTGTAAAACACATCGACATTGGCTGATTTTCAGACCTTTGCAAAAGTCTATAAGATGAATGGATAAGAACGGTTTAACATCAGACTATCGACTTATCTCCCAAAATTAAGGAGATCTGAGCCAATTGGAAACTAAATTAAACGTGAAGAAGTGCTGATATCCTCTCATATTTAATATTTTATGTAATACTTTTAACATGATCAGTTCAGTCTCCAGTGCTCTCCATTGATTGCCTTTCCCTGTCGTGTTTATTTGCTGTTTCACTCTGCAGCTCCCCTGTTTGAGACTCAGTGTTCTTACGTCGAGGCAACAGTGGCTCAGTTCCTGCGCTGGACTCAGCATCAGACAGATGTGGGGCCTTTCTCTGAATACCCCTATACAGAGTATTGGGCTTATGCTGACTACAAGTACATCAGCCTGCTGTTTAAAGAACAACCTTTCATGTTTGAGGTAAGCAACCTGTCCTGTTTGTTTCTCATTCCTCAGAATCCACTGTCCTAAGTGTTCTAAACTGCTACCTCCTCCACCACTGAGGGCTTCAGAAGCCTCTTACTACTGTATTACAGTCAGGTGTTTGGCAGTATGGAAAGCATAAACATGCAGTACAGTGGGGTAAAAGGCCACTCTGTACTGTTTGCATGCTGATTACCAGGTCTATTAATATTTAACTTCCCTTTAAAGATGGAAAGCAGCAACCTCTGTATGACCTGGGAGCTCCTTTGCTTCCTTCCTTATGTCAACACCCGACTCAAAAATGTGTCCCATCGTCACCCTTAGTTTTTGTTCTGTTTTGGCTGAAAAAAAAAAAAAGAATCCTGAAAAAGAGCCATTTCTCGGCTTTATCTCCAAGCTGCCAGAATCTGGCAATGCCTGAGCTCCATCTTATGTGGCGTGATGCTGTGGGCCTTTTGCTTTTCTTAATAAACTTAAAGTTTCTGGAGATTTTAAAGAACATTCTGGTGGACTCTACCGGTAAACTGATCTGACCGGATCAAAGCTGAAACGATTACAAAAGCAACCTTCTTACGTGGCGATCTCAGTCTCCAGGCCTGGAGAATTTTGAAAACTGGGGTAAATTGTAACAATAGACTTTTATTTTAGAAATATTTATTATTTTATGTAAATACAATACAGTAAAAATACTGTATTGTAAAATACTAAAAGTTTTTCAGTTTTAATACATTTTTAAAAATGCCACAAGTATGTTGCCATGTTGTTTACATTGCAGTGCATTCTGAGGAAATGATGTGTGCCAGGTCCTGTAGCGCTACCCCTGTCCAGTAAAAATAGGAATTAGTATTGTTACATATTTTCAGTTTAAACCAGAGTGCTTTTAAATTGATGAGAATGTAGAAAGAGTTTGGCTGAAACAGTTAGTCGGATTAATCATGATTGAAATAATCCTCAACTAATTTAGTAATCGATTCATCGTTAACTGTAGTATAGAGACTCTAAAACATGTCTTTAGCTGATAGATAAAACCCAATTACAGCAGTAATTTATGATTTAATTAGTAATTTAATAACATTTTGCATTTAAGATAAACAAAAAAATGTTTTTGTGTGTCAGTATGCTCTGTCCAGAACTCCTCAAGAGGAAAAGTTTTAGTTTCATCTGGTTTAATTTAGAAAAAAACTCTACTTTAAGAAACCTTTCGCTATCCGATTATTAATCCATTTGTCGAAAAAATATTCCTCAGATTAGTCCATTTGCAAAATAAAGGGCAGATTAGACTTCTGCAACCGCTCACATCAAATGTCACGTCTGGTCGCGAACCAGTTTTGCTGGTTTGCTTCTGCAGCGTTGGTCTGGAATTTCTAGGGACTCACAGCAGTTTCCCGCCAAAGCGCAAGGGGGAGCCTATTCGAGAACTCCCGAGAACTTCGGCGTATGGTCACGAGAACTACCAAGGACCTATCACAGCTGCTTTTTGTCTGCGCACTTCCGCTTGAGGTCTGTGCGGGTTTGCGACCTTCCCACGCGTAGTCAGGATTTTTTTGAGGTGCGCGATGACGGTTGTAGAACAGAGACAGATTTGACGGTTGCAGAGGCTATGCGTCAGAAGCATAAATTGGCCTTAAGGGCAGATTATACTTCTGCAACCACACACATCAAATGTCACTTGTGTCTGGTCGCGAACCAGTTTTGCTGGTATGCTTCTGCAACATCGGTCTGGAATTTCTAGGGATGCACTGCAGTTTCCCGCCAAAGTGCAAAGGGGGAGCCTATTCAAGAACTCACGAGAACTTCTTCAGCGGCACCGAGGGGAGTGTTTATATTCAAAAACAACATGTCTGAGGCATCGTACAAGTGGCTGTACTTCCGAACCTCCTCAATCAGCCTTTTGTTGTGGTTATCCATTGTTGTTATTACTCCTCCGTTTGTAAAAATGGCGCACCCCAGCACCGAATCGAGAACGACCACACAGACAGCCGGGAGGCATACCAAGGACCAATCACAGCTGCTTTTTGTCTGCGCACGTCCGCTTGAGGTCTGTGCGGGTTTGCGACCTTCCGACGTGTAGTCGCAGGCAGAGAGGCGAAAGAAGCGTTGCAGAAGATAGTCCAAACGCATCATCAACCCAGCATGCATTGGACAGTTAAAAATCCTCCATAGGTGGATAATATAACAGAGGATGTATCATTTTTACCCCTCGTGACCCTACTTGGGATAAGCATGACAGAAAATGGATGGATGGATGGATGTATTATTCTTTTTAGAAAAATTATGTTATTTTTACATTTCACAAACAGCATTTATGAAGTTAATACAAATCTAGCAACATATTTAAGCCAAAATTATTCAACTAGTCATGGATCCCTTTAAGCCTTTGCTTGACAAAAAGAATATGCTGCTAACTTCAGCCTTCCCACCTCTTTGTAAAATAAATAATTAACCCAAAATAGCAGTTCTGAGCTTTGGTTCCATTTTCACTTCCTGTTTGACATCTTCTTTTAAAATGTTAGGTTCCCCTCCAGTAGTTTTTTAGTAAAGGTACTCTTACTCTTTACCCTTCCTCTGCTCGGAAATGTAATAATAATGTCATCCTTTTTTAAGAAATGGACAGAATTGATTTCTTTTTTTTTTTTTACTGGATGATAAATTTTCATTGGACTTCCACGTGTAATTATTACCTACTGACATTTATGGCTATGAGACAGGCACCCAGAGGCTTAACAGGATAATGGAGCTGGTAGGAAGGCTTCCAGAAGGATAAATTGGCCAGTCTGTCACTTCCAGCAGCTTGCATGTAGGATAATAACTTCATTATTCAGGGTCCTTGTGGGATTTATTATTTTTGCTTTGACAGCTTGTAACTGACAAGTTTTTTGTTGTTTTTTTTTTTTTACTTAGATACCTTTATCTGTTACCTTTTTTGTATCCTGACACTGACCCTTTAACTGCTTATATATAAGAAATGCGATAACAGAGTTACAACTCTGGTGAGAAGTATATGCCTTTTTTTTATATTTTGAATCACTCGATGACCAAATTAATGTAAATTGATTACTTTTTTTTATAAATGTGATGTGTACAATTTTTTTCTCTAGGATGTTAAGTGGTCTGAGTTTGGCTTTGAGGGACGTAACGGGAAAGAAAGCACTTTGTGGATTGGGACAGAGGGGGCTAACACGCCGTGCCATCTGGACACCTACGGCTGTAACCTGGTGCTGCAGGTTCAAGGACGGTAAGAGGTCCCGCTTTAACCTACGGAGACATGGGACTACCCACAGCTCGTACAGGACCTAAACTATTACCCCTGCTTCTGGTTAGGAGATGAAGGAGAGTTCAAATCAATGCAAAGTAAAAATATGCTACAAATATTTTGATATTGGTAAATGAAATAACTCAAACATGAAAAAAGGTCTGGATTACTGATTTAAAAATCTGCCTTCCAAATAACTGTAGATATCTTGCTACTATATACAGGAGCACACAGGGGGGCTCCTAGACACTACACCAGATTAACGAAGGACACCAAAACTAATCAAAGAAATGCTCAACTGTTGGCTTGATGTTCTGCTCAAAGTGGAGCCTGCTGTGCCCTAGCCTGGCCAGCAAGCCTGAATTACACAGAGCGTAATTCAATTGGTTCTAAACTGATGACACTGACCCTTTCCGTTCCACCTTTGAATTGGAACTGATACACATTACCAGACTGATACGCCGTGTATAGATCGTATCAGTCTGGCTGGGCAGGCTAGCTTTGTCCACTTTTCTTCTGACCCTCACTTCATCTGTCTCTAGTCTACCTTGTTTCCTGACTTTTTTTTCCTTCCTTCCTTTTATCCCATCCCCTCCTTTGAAATCCCTACTCCCAGATGTTCATTCTTATTGTTTCTTCCTGTGCCCCTCTCTTCCATCCTTACTTTTTTAATAACTTTTCCCCTCCTATCTTTCCCTCCCCTCCTGCTTCCCTTCCTCATCTTCTTTCTTTGTCTCTAAGTCTCTGGTCATCCTGTGGTATATGCTGGTTTCCTTGGTAAAACCTTTTCTCTAGAAATATCTGTTTTATGTCCGTAGAGGATTTCAGGATTTCTATTTAAATATGTTGGGGAGGAAAGGATGACTACAAACTGTCTTATGATCTGAAGATGACTCTGGCAAGAAAAGCTTGAGAACCTTGCCCTAATCGTATTTGTAGCTTGCTCCTTTTTACTCTATGTAAAAAGTGCATGTGCAACCATAGAGTTTGAAAATAAAACTTGTCTGAAGCCTTAAAACAATATGCTGATGCACTGGAGACGATATGGAAATATATCTGCCGAGTTCAGGAGAAGGTGCAGATTGATGGTACTTAACATGCACTGCAAGATCCTCATCTAGCGTAAATAACGACAACCGACTCCAAATCCAGGCCTCATTGGTTAATAAATTAGATTTTCATATAAATATTTCATTCATTCAGATCTAGGGTGTGTTATTTGAGTGTTCCCTGTATTTCTTAAAGCAATTAATTATCGCTCTGGATGTTTTTTTCCCAGACATAAACTAGTGCGCTCCAGAGTTCAGCTGGAGCCGAACCAAGACCTCCCCTTTAGGCTGCACTGGTTTGGTGCACATAAGATTGTGCTTTTATACCGACCCAAACTGGAGCAAATTTAGGACCATCTAAATTCAGATCAGCCTTGGCTGCTAAAACATTAATCCATTAATCCTGGAGATGTTCTTTGGGTTATAAAAAGTTGACTCTGTTACTGTCTTTATTAACCCTGAAAGTTCAGGTCTCAGTCCGTTGCTAAACCCAGATTTAGAGCCTGATTGATGGTGTGTAGCTGCATTAACTGAAGTTGTGTGCAAACTTTTTAAGACCCTGCTTTGGGTCCAAAAACTATTATTTAATTCAGCTGGAAATTTTGGCACACCAACGCATTTATATTTCCCCTACGTCTACCCAGCTCCTGAATGGGTTCATAGACACCTGATGATTTCGTAATATACAGCTGAGTCTCATCTGTATAGTTATGGTATCTTCAGTTGTTCTGAGGTAGGAGGAGACTGTAGATTTGAATAGAAGGGGCCCTAAGATGGACCCTTGGGGGATGCTACATGTGATTTTTGAGCTCTCTGATGTAGTTACCTACTGACACTGCATCACGTAGGAATTCAACCAAGCTCCCAGTACAGAATGTCCTTCAGGTTAATCCCTAAACACAATGTAAGCATTTTCCTGTATAGATACTGTATTTTTAAAAGTTTTTTACTTAAGATGAAAATATAAACCAGAATGTGGCAATAATATGTACTTAAAAGGAGTATTTGTTCGGAAATATAATAGTGCTTTTTAATTATATTGTTTCATTCTATCGAAAAATATATTTTAACATTTTTTCCAATTAAAAAATTTAAACTTTTGTTGGCTGAAGGTAGTTGTGATTTTTCAAACTAATCATTGTTGTATATATCTAAATCAATGCCAGACAGACTTGCTTGTTTCTCCGAGCCTCTGCAAAAATCTGCCTGGTCCAAAGTTTATTAATAGGTATTTACCTGTAACTGAGGGGAAAGAGGGTTCAGGATTCCTCATTGGTATTTCAACACCGTCGATGGGGGAAAGTATTTTCAAGTGCCTAACTCTTCTGCAGCACCGAAGGCGAAGAGCGCTGCAGCTGCTGCCACTCTGTTTGATCTGTCCTCTGCCCTCTGGAAAGGATTTAATTTGTCCCTCTGCTCTCCAGAGGAGCAGGAAAGTGGAGACTTAGAGGGGGAGCCACAGTAACGGGGCACAGCAAGCCAAGAAATGGAAAAGAAAAGGTGTGCGTTATCTTTCTCTGCTGTTCTGAGCAACAGTTGTGTGTCATGCTTGTAATTGGGTCTTAGGTTCCTTCTATGTGGTATCGATCTCAGAAGCAATGAATCGCTGCTCCAGCAGTCCTTCGACTCCGCTGATCTATGAAAATACAACAGTGTTGATAGATACCGTGACGTTTGGCCTTTTGCTAGATCAGATCAAAGGAGAAAACGCAAGAAAGTCAAATAGTTCTTAAACAAACTATAGAGGGAATATAATCAAAGTTTTAGGTTTGAAGAGATTGTTTGGCTCTGACAGATTTACAGCTACTTTTGCTATATTTCAACTTCTCAGGGAAGACTTGAACTTTGGATTAGTTTTTTTTTTATTACCAAAATTTGACCACTATGAGAAGTTTAATTTTTTGTATTTTATTTTATTTTATTTTTTTTGTCCCTTCTCTACAGGAAACGCTGGCATCTTTTCCCTCCTGAGGACACAGCAAAGCTTTATCCAACCAGGATCCCTTTTGAGGAGTCCAGCATCTTCAGTCAGGTGGACGTTCTTCACCCTGACCTGAGTAAATTCCCCTGGTTTAAGGGGGCCAGGGCCCACATCATCACTCTGGAGCCTGGGCAGGTCAGAACGTGATAGACGATCCAAACTTAGATGCTACCTCAGAGATCACATGAGTTAATTTACTTGAATAGGGGGTTTTCAGGTGACGTCACGCTCACGTGACTACTCAGCGCGTCCGCCATATTGGGTGGCAGCCTTAGGCAGTATTGACAGTGAAAAATGGTGAAATCGTGTGTAATTGTTGGTTGCACGGCCCGTGGAGGTGGAGATTAACGCTCTTTCTATCGCATACCAGCCGTAATCGTGAATCAATGTGAAAAAACAAAACAGCTATCTGAACAACGCCGTCACCTATGGCTGACACGGATATCCAGGTCCGATTTGGACGGTGTGAAGCTGGAATACGCCAGAGTCTGCAGTGCTCACTTTGTCACAGGTAATTAACTGTCAAGCATTTAAAACATGTAAGAATATATTAATAATAGGGCTTGGGCGTCATGACGTATTACTTTCCGTGGCCGCAATGTTGACCGTCTCCGCCGCCGCTACTCAGACTACTGCCTATGACTACTGCGTACTGGACTCCCTCTCTCAGCCGTGTTTTAATTTGATTAATTTCACCTTAACTTGATTTCAACCAGCGGGAAAAGGCTCAAATATGTGAGAAACCCGGAGGGTTTAGGGAGGTTTGGCAGTTAACGTTACTAACCACACCTTTGAAACACATAGCAGCTAGTTAAAAGTACATTATATGCCTGAGTGGTTGTTAGCACTAACGGTTAGCACTGTTTGCTGGCTTTATGAGCTGCAGCTCCTGAACCCATCCATTCGTAAACTGCACATGAGACTCCAAGGACTTGTAGCTTTGGAACTGTTCGCGCACCGCCGGCCGTTAGCCACCTAGCATAGCGAGCCCTGCGTCGGATTGTTTACATTTTTACCATCTTATTAAAACTCACCCGTCCACGTATGATGGCGATTTCCTTCATGTACATCACTTCGACATCTCGTACCCAACCAGATGTGAACTGGTTGTGAGCCTCTAGACCCTTGTACGCTCTCATTTCCTCAAGAGTGTGCAGAGGATTTTCACTGAACACCGGGTAATGAACTATGTCGCTGTGCTCTACATTTGGCCAATCATCTGGATTAGTGCTAAAAAAGGCACCGTGGAGGGCATAGGGGTCCATATGGTCGATCACGGAACATTTCCTCAGATATGTTCCATGATCTGGTGGCTCTAGCGTGCTGGCGTACTTATCCATTCGCGACATGATATATAATATACGATAATATGCCACCCAAGATGGCGGACCGGCAGCTGGCCAGTGACGTCACTGAAAACCCCCTATTAAGTTTTTTTAAACTCCTTTGATTCCCAAATTAAACAACCATGCTAACTCCCTAATATGTTCATGCTTTGAAACAGCCTAAAAAAAACTTTTTACAGAGTTTATGTGTTTTCTTTAAAAACCATAGAGGCTCTTTGACATTTCCAGATTTGTATCAGGATGGAAAAGGGAAGTTAGAGAATCAGGCAGGATCAGGGTTCCTGCGGGTCCTTAAAAAGTCTTAAAAGGCATTGAATTCTTCAAAATAAAATTAAGGCCTTAATTGGTATTAAAATGTCTTAAATCAGTCTTTCGTAGGTCTTAATTTTTAAAACATCATAAATAGGATTATTTTTATTATGATTTATTTTGTAATCTAAATAAAACATTAAAATTGACCTTTTTTTTTTTTATAAAAAAAAATAAATAAATTTTGGTTCCGTTCCAATAGCGGAACCAATAAAGCGTTGTTACGGGCGGGACATTTGGGAGATGCACCATTAACCTTTTGTCTGGAAAATATGAGCAAATGTAAAGTTAACGAAAACTGTCTATCCAGCCAAGAGTTTTCTCCATGGCTAAAACCAGGGAACATACATGAGGCTCAGTGTATTTTGTGCAAGAAGCGATTCAAGCTCAGAACGATGGAAATTAAGGCAGTGGAGTCGCACATGTGAAGCGAGAAACACAAAGCGTCAAAATCGAGTTACTGAGAAACAGACAGTTTTTTTTAGTTTTGTTCCACCCTTGTCTCTGCAACGCCTCCACTTATCACCAAATCAAACATACTAAGAAAACGATGAAAAGAAAGATAGCTGAAAAAAACACTTAGCGCTGGTTATGTTGGGGCTTTAAAACTGATTTGTTTTGTTCCCTGCTAAAACAAAGTTTGTGAATTCAGGTAAATATATCTGTCATTTGTGTGTTTTTAGCTTTCTTCCGATATGGGAAGCGGGTTTTTCTTGTGTTTCTTGTGAATTTGGTCTTAAATATTTATTTCAAGTGGCATTAAAAAGTCTTAAAAAGTCTTGAATTTAGCTTGCCTTATGCTGTAGGAACCCTGAGGATGAATGTTTCCAGATTTGTTTTCTGTTTTCCAAAAGACAAAATCTGTATCGTATTTAAATTGACATGAAAAGTTTTTATCATGCAGTTTTTTTCACTAAAGCCATATCATAAAACAGGAGTTTGGTTAAAGTTATATGATGCATGTAAGAATATGAAAGAATACATGTTTTTTTAAAACTAGAGAGATCAAGAAGTCTTATTTATTCAGCGCCCCTTAGTTAACACCTTGTAAAACAGTTTTTTCCCCACATGCTTTTTTTTCAGTGATTATCACCATTTAGGTGTTGACGCATATTCTGAATTGGATTAGTTCTGGACTTTGACTGAGCCGTTGTGAAACACACAAACCTTTTTTTTTTTTACCTTTCCCATTGCAGCTTTACGGTTATTTTCCTCTACCAGGTTTTTCTCCAGTACTGCCCTATATTTAACCACAATGGTCCCTGATATCATTTTGAGTCTGACAGAAATAATGATAAAAATTGTACAAAAATAAAAAAGTAAAAGTCAGACATTGCTTTTCAATTAACAGAATAATTTGAAAATTTAAAGTCAGAAGTTTCTCTAAGTTGGGACAATAATTGAACAAAATTCACTCCATATATGACTAAATGAAAATAAAGAAATGTATCATACAGACTTTAGAAAATAAATACTTGATCAAGGTAGTGGAAGAAAGTAACATTTTATCGTTTCACATCAGCGATAAGATTTTATTTTAAAACGTCAGATTTGGCGGCAGCGTGACATTTTAGCATCAGAGCATCTACACATGCTTGCTAATTTGACCACCATATTGCCTTTTTATCTTGTTACCCCCAGATTCCAAATCCTCCTTCCCGCTCACGTACGTTGTGCGGAGCACTTGCACAGTCATGTTAATCAATGAGAACTGTTCCACATCTACCAGTACTCCTCTGCACGTCACCGTCCACGTACACCTTCTCCGTCCTTTACCGTCTCCGGCCAGGTCAAGATCATCTATTGCAATCGCACTAAACTGGAAAAAGAATGTTGAGGAGATCCGGTTTGTCAAATTAAAATATATAACGACAGATAGGTAACTACAAATTCGAGCAAAATTCTTATATATTCCCAAAAACTAAGACCGTTTAATTAAATTATTGGATGCAAACTATACCAGGAAGCAAATGTTTCATCTTGATCCAACTATTTATTTCATACTC
Source organism: Cyprinodon tularosa (assembly GCF_016077235.1). Lineage (NCBI taxonomy): Eukaryota > Metazoa > Chordata > Actinopteri > Cyprinodontiformes > Cyprinodontidae > Cyprinodon > Cyprinodon tularosa. The sequence goes on from NW_024038158.1 coordinate 1,324,253, forward strand.
AGAGGCTTAAAAGTTTAATCAGATCCAGTCCTTCCAAGAGAGCGTCTCACAACTTCAAAAGAAACTTCCAATTATCACTATTACAAAAATACCCAGAAGGAAAAGCTAATGTTTGGGCAGAAACTTGTGTGATTGATCCTGATGGTGACTTTTAATTATGTCATATTAAATAAAGCGCTCACTACCGCTTGTTTTTCTTCTATAAATAAAATATTAATATAGTGCAGGCTCTACTTGGGCTCTGAGGAAGTCGGAGCGGAGCAAGACGGGAGGAACCGCAGAGGTTGTAGCAATGGCGTAACGACACAACAATAGGCCCGTTAGCAACATTATCTGGGTGGGCCACATATGAAGTACAACATGTGATAAAGGTCCAGGATATGGCAACAGTTCCATAAATCGGCCAAGAAGATACAATTATGCAATTCTCATTAGTATATATGATCACACACGGAAAAATAGTGACTGCCCACCTTGAATGGAACCATTGGTGTAAGGGCACTACCACGTTACAGACATCCCAAGTTCCAAAAACTCATTTCATTTCAGATACTTATCAAACCTAGGTGGGTTTAAGAGGAATTTTTTACACCATTCCATCTGCAAAGAGACGTCCTAGTCCACAATTGCGTAGGGGACCCACCAGGTGTCAGTGATGGGGCCTCTAAGAGGTCGTAGGCCCGTAAGCAACTTCTGTCTCTGCTTACCGATATTTACGCCATTGGGTTGTAGGCTTTGCTTTGCATAGGCGGTCTGGAATGGAGTGGTGCGGGGCAGTTATGGAGGATGTGAGATTTCTGTGTTAAACCTCCTATTATGCATAAAATAGGCATCACCACATATGTTACAGACATGGAGGATAAATAATAAATTAGACTGCACTTACTACAGTCCAAGGAGTTTATGTCCCATCCAGTTATATGAGGATAGAATAGCGATTAACTCAATGGGCCCGAGCTGAGGCCTTTAGTATGTCTGATGACACTGATGAGGGACTAACTCTATGTTTACAATCACATAAAACTTTACTATGTCACAATAAAGAACCAATAAAACAGATGCAGTGTAGATGAGGTGACGGGTGGTTTAAAAGTTCCTCAGGTAATAAAAATGTACATTTAATAAAAGCCTTGAATCTCTATAAGGACATGCATTCATCAGTTAGTTGCTTTTTTTCCTTTTTGTTTTTATTTAATTAAATCTCTTAAATGTGCCGCAGTTACTTTTGTTTTTGCTCGTATCTCCGAATGTACATTTAGTAAAGGACAGGCAAATTTATTTCCTCCAAAACACTCAGAAATGGTTTTTCTCCTTGTGTAAGTAACATATCCTTATTGGTCTTCTGAATAAAATTAGACCATTGCAGAGCTGACTCAGCTCTAAGTGATTTTCTATGTAAGAGAAAACAAGAGCTTAGACTTTAAGGTAAGCTGCATTGCCTCTTTAGATAATTTTGCGGGGAGAAGGAATCAGAGTTAAGTCCCGGTCAGGGGGTCGACTGATGAATCAGTTAGATAAAGATGAGCTCCATATTACGACAGAACTGCTGTAAACTCAGATGTCAGCTTTTTAATGTGGAGCTTAAATGTTTCTTCTTTTAGCTGTAGGTTATTTTAGTTTCTATTTCCTTTATTTGTTCTTAAATGGTAAATGCTAAATTGCCTGTATTTGTGTAGTGCTTTTTCAAGTCAGCAGACTTAACCAAACCGCTTTACACACATTCAGTCATTCACACACACACACACTGATGGTGATACGCTACATTGTAGCCACAGCTGCCCTGGGGCTCACTGACAGAAGCGAGGCTGCCGTACACTGGCCCCACCGGGCCCTCTGACCACCATCAGTAGGCGATGCAGGTGAAGTTTCTTGCCCAAGGACACTGAAAGCCAGAGCCAGGGCTTTAACCGACAACCCCTGTCACCCACTCTCGGTTCTGCTTCACCTGGTAGAGATTCCAGCTTTTATTTTGTGACGTTAACCCAGAAATTCGCTGCGTGTCTCTGTTCCCTTACCTAGCGGCAGGCTTTCTGCGAGCTCGATTTATAGGTTGAAGTCACCCCTGACCTTTTTTGCTTTATTTGTTTAAAAGAATATCTGTTTTTAGACTGATAACCTGAATTAGTTTAATCAGAAACCATTTTTTTTCACTTGATATGTAAATATTCTCAAGCTATGACGACTCTGTTTGGCGTTCCTGATCTTTGCACCTTTAACAATCAATTTCTTTGTTCTCCTTGAAGTCCTATGCAGCTCCTCACATAATATGTAACCTTTGATTCTTCCAGACACTGAGATTGTTTTTACTCTAAATTCAGAATTAGCTTGTTGACATAAAAAAAAAACAGCTTTTTATCTACAGCAGCCTCTCTCCTCGGTGGCTCCAGCCCCATTAAATCAGAACGGGGATAAATCTCTCCTCGGATGAATCCTGACTGACAGAGGACCGAATCAATAATCAATCTGCTTTATAATAGAGTCTCCTTATGAATGAATGGACTGGTAACCACAGTACTGGTAGTTATGGTTTATGCTGCCATCTACTGGATTTTCACAGTAATTCAAACAGCTTTTTATCTTTGGAAAACAGAAGTTTAGAAACTAATTGCCATCATTGAGCTGCTGATAAATGAAACTTTCTGAGGAATTTTGTTTTTCTTATCGTCTGTGTACAGGTGCTTTATGTCCCGAGGCATTGGTGGCACTATGTGGAGTCGATAGATCCCATCACAGTCAGCGTCAACTCCTGGATCGAGCTGGTAACCGCACCCCCCGCCCTTTCTGGTTCTCTTTAACTGAAGCAAAAAAAACAAAAAACAAATGCTATCTATATTCTAGACACACGGACAGTTTAAACGGGATTTTCCTATGCAGTCTCAAAAAGCTTGGGAAAGACAAGGATTTGATTTTCCTGATTTCTAGGTCTTTCTAAGTAATTTTTTTCTAGATTTTTTTTCCCTCTGTGATAAAATATCTACAATTTCCAACAGGACTTTTAATATTTTAGTGTGGCTATTTGAGAAAATATGAGAGCAGCAGTCTGGAGAATTGAATGAATTTAATTTTGATCATAAAAAAAAGGAAAATAAGATAGAAGTGGTCACACAATGTGGACCTTAGAAAAGTGTATAAAAATAACAGATTAGAAAAAACACAATATTGTACTGTACACTGTTTTTACAAAATAAATACTATATGAAGAAAATCTATAACAGCTTTGGACATTTTTGCAGTAATGGATATGTAAAAAAATAGCAGCAACACCAGATATGTGCAAATAAAATGACAGCAGCATGAATAAGCATGAATGTAACAACTTATTTAGGTTGTTAGGTGGCGGTAATAAAGTCTTACAGCTGTTGGGAGGAAGGATCTGTGATAACGCCCCCTGGTGGATTTATGGTGCAGCAGTCTGTGACTGAAGGATCTTTCCAGTTCAGATGATGAATTATTTGTACTCTGATTCTAAATTATATCCTTCCATATTTTTCTGTCTCTTCTTTCCTTCCTGCTTCGCTCTTCCCCCTTTTTTTCCTGTTGTCTTATCCGCCCTCTCCTTCCTTTCTTCAGGTTCTTCTTTCTTTTTCTTTAAATGTCCATTTTCTATATTCAAAGCCCGTCCTCTTTCGGAGTATCAGCCATAAATAACAGTGATTGCACTTTTCCAAAGACAACCTTCCTGGGTTCCTGGTCTTTAACGCTCATTTTAAAGCAGAGATGTGTAGGAACCCTGAAGCGCTAACCTTAGCCTAAATGTTCCATCTGTTTCATTACTTTGGTAGTGAAACAGATAAAAACAAAAGGTTATTTCCAGGATTTATGGATCATATATTTGATTTTTATTCATTTCCTCTTTGGTTTGGCAGTTAAATTGCATTTTGCCTCTATAAACTCTGTTCATTGCAGAAAAACAAATATATTTTAAATTGAGCTCTCTGTTTATACAAACTAACAGATAAAAAATCTGGAAATGATGTGGTTGTTTATGTCTGTAGAAATGCAGCTGATTCAAACAGTGATTATTGCTCCCAAATCTTGGTTCCTCTTATGTCTGAATAATGAGCAGCTTTGTAATAAAGGATTCTCTGTCTGTATATGAAGTAGATGCTGGGCTGCATTTAAGATGTTTATACTAAAATTCACAGGGCAGTAAAAAAAACGATTCACTGTTTTTATGTTTCTGATGTTTCAGGTTATATGTTTTATTTGCTAATTAAATATCTGAGATATTCTGTGTAACATATGACACACGGTTTCTGTGAGAAACGGTCAACAAAACAAGCTATAAACAAGCAATCAGATAAATATGTGTATGTCCTAAAAAAAAAAAACAGGGAAAAGCAAAGGCAATATCAAACATATTTTATTACCAGGTTTAATTAACAAATCTTTTTTAACAATTGTTAAAAGCATCCAGCATTAATTACTGTCTGGCATCAAGATGAGACTTTAATAGAACCTCTCTAACAGCATGAAGTAGGCTTATAAAGGTCAGAGAAACGCATGATGATCCTGATCCAAAAAAAAAGAAAACATAAAGAAAAAAATTAATGGGGATTGATCAATCTTAAAGGTTTTTTAAGGACTACAGTGATTTTTTTGAAGAACGACAAACCTCCTAATGTCGTCCTAACAGAGTAATGACGATTTCCCAATGAGATTATGAAAGAACCCATATTTATATGTAAAGCTCTTCAGGCCTCACTTTTGCATCTGTTGTTTCAGTGTTTATAATTGAGCAATAATCCAGCTGCGGTTTTGTAGCATTTTTAAGCCTGTTTTTTTTTACAGGCTGCTGATTCTTAAAGCCTAGCATAGCTTGATTTAAAAAACCTGAACCATGAAATAATTCTAATTTTTCAAAATTAAAGTTGTCATCAAACTTTCTCACAAATCAAATTGAAAAACATGAATTTTGCGTAATTAAATTTGATTATTTATTTGCATCAATTTAGATACATTAGGCTTTTCTGTTAATCTTTTAACTTGTTTTCTGTTCACTACATGTGTCTGATTGTGAGTCAAGGTTTCAAGAAGAAAAAACATCACCAGAGATGGGAAGTAACGAAGTACAAATACTTCGTTACTGTTCTCAAGTAGATTTTTCTGATATTTTTACTTTACTTTACTACTTATTTTTATGGCGACTTTTTACTTCTACTCCTTACATTTTTACACAAATATCTGTACTTTCTACTCCTTACATTTTAAAAAATTGGCTCGTTACTTTAGTTTTTAATGATTTCAATGGAGTTACCGTTATTATTTTTCACGTCATCAATACAAAATTCAATCTAATTGGATGGGAATCTACGTTGCATTTGACGCACCACTACAAGATGAATCGACAGATTCGGCGGTATTCATTCGCGGCAAATCATTGCAGCTTGGTGGCGGTGGCGTTAGCATAGTAGCATGGACGACGAGATGATTGAAAATGAACACAACGGAGATCTAGTCCTATTGGCAGACATCCATTTAAAATGTAGGCAACGGCATGAAAAAAGTGGTTTCTACTTTTACTTTTATACTTTAAGTAAATTTACAAGCCTGAACTTTGTTACTTTTACTTGAGTAAAGAAGTTTAATCAGTACTTCCACTTTTACCAGAGTATTTTTTAACACAAGTATCTGTACTTTTACTCAAGTACGGAAAGTGAGTACTTTTGCCATCTCTGAACATCACACAGATGATTCAGAGGTCTCAATAACTAATGTATCAAATATGATACACTTGGCTTTAAAGGGTTGAAACGATCATTTAAGGAGAAATTCGTCAATATTTTTCTACAGAGGTACAAGACTAATCAAATAGTTGATTGAAGTTGTTGTTGCCAAGGGAGATAAAACCATTAAAGTCAATTAACTTTACACAGAGGCTGTTTACCTTTAGATTATGTTAGTTATTTGAAACTTAATTTTATATTTATTCAGGTTATCTTTCATATGAAATTAGTTTCATTATATGAAACATCTAATTCAGAAAGAAAATTAATTTTAACACCTTTCCTTGAGAGATATAATCTGTCTAAATCAGAGTTAGAAACTGTAATAAATGAATTAAGAGATATGGAAGGCTAATTCCACTGATTTGTTTCTGCAGGAAGAGGACGATGTGGCTAGAGTCGGTGAAGCTGTAACCAAGGCGGTCGTCTGTGCAATGAAGAGTACTGAAAGTGATGAAAACACTGACACCTGGCTGAACCCCACTGAGGTAACAAAATATGTGAAAACATAAATAATGTTTGATGAAGCTCTGTAATCTACGGAGCCAAAGTACCTGTTTGTTCCCACAAAATACTAAGTTTTGTGCACAGAGCACTTATTGTGTCCAAAAAGAGCATTTACTGTAAGTAAGGTATAGCCTTACTTCCTGTTTTGTAATTTCATCTTTAAAGATCCTTTTTAAGAGTCCAAAGTCTGCATTCTTCCCTCTATGTTCCTCCTCGGTGCAGTGCAGCACTGACTATATGTCTATACGTCCGTACAGACCACAAACAAAGCAGTCAGCCTTCAGCATGTATAAAGATGCACTTTGAGGCTCCCTGTGCAGCCAAGCAACAGAGGAGAAATGGTCAGGACAGAGCAAGAGATCGCTGCTGTGAATGATGAAGACAAAGGTTATAAACTGTAGCAATACAGAGGAGTAAGAACAGAAACAAGCTGATCAAAATCAGTAGCTGGATCAGCTTAATGACGCAGCATTACAGGTCGTAAAGCAACGCTGAAGATAAGCTCTGATCACTTGAGGTTTGATGAAACTCGGCTCCTGTCAATGACCTAAATGCCTCACTAATGAGAAATCTTTGCAAAGCCAGGCTGATCAGAATGTCTCTATCTTGCTCCTTAAATAAAACTCGATCAGACTGTCACGTCTATCATGCTGCTTTGTTCTGCTGGTCCTCTAACTGCTCTAGCAGGATTATGTTTTTGTATTTTGTGTGCCATAAAGTAATGCTGTGGTCAAAAATGCTTAAATCATGAGAACAGGTTTGCGCCCAAATAATTTTTTCGAGGGAATAAATTAGTATTTTGTGGGAACAAATTAGTATTTCATCCTGGAGAGACTCACAGAGTGAGAAGTTGTAATTAGAAGAGTTTTTTGCCATGAATATTATATATAAGTTATTTGTTGCTCAGACAACGGCTGAAGACTTTGTGTTAAGAGCTGATGGATGATCAGATTGATGGATTTAAGAGGAAAAGGATAAGTTTTCCCCCGGTGTCCAGACACTGATGGTGGAATAAGCCCAGGATGAATGGGACGGAGCCTGCCCCGACATTCAATTCTTGGGGAGGAGAAGGGGGGGGAGGTGGGTAGAGAGAGAGACGGCTTTTGACCAGGAGGAACGTCAGGGATGACGCTCGAAGAAGGAGACCTTGCAAGTCTTAGCTATGGTGGTATGGCTCCAGCAGGTAATCCAGGTGAGGCTGATCAGAGTCTCCCAGATTGAATTTTGGCTTAAGCTTCAATTCATGCACACACTTCCATATATATTTTCCCGTGTCAGCTCCCGGGCTCCGTAGTAATTCCTGCTTTCACTGAAGATAAACCGTAAGGATGAAAAGATGCTGTAAAATATAAAGACTGACAGCTATTTAGAATATTTAGAGATGTTCCAGTAAGTCTTTGCTGACTGATATCCAAAGAAACTCATTTCTTTAAACATAAAAAAATTAAATAGGAAAATGTTCATTAGATTCTTTCATACAGAAATTCTTCAGAAAATGATAATTCCCATTAAATCAAACATTTGTCTCTGCGTTTTACCATTTGATTCTATTAAATAAATGTGGAGAGTAAATGCTGCTATTAGATGTTTGAATCAATCCAAAATGGAAGAGTTAGTTTAGATGCATTTATTGAATAAAAAAATGTCAGATTTCTCAGTATTGTGATCACCGATCAAAGGAAATGACCCATTTATGTCTTTCGGCCAGTTGCTTTGTCTGCCTCTAACAAACACAGTTTTATCATTCATTCCTACTGGAAAAGCTGCTTATTGTAAAAGCTAGTTTGTTTTTCTTTACCTTGATTTCTTTCAAACTTTCTAGAGACACTATGGAAAATAAAGCTCAAGGGAACCTTTGATTTGATTTTACCTTTTAGATTACTTGACTGATCTTAATATTGGATCAACACGCATCTGAATCAAAACAGCTTTTTTAATCCCAATTTGACACAGATTTCAGTTTTATTTATTAGAGGGAGAAAAAAAACACAACCTGATTTCAATTTTAAGTCCTATTGATCTGCTGCAGTAAACATTTCATGTTTATGGTGCATTAAATGCCACACGCTGTGAGAGATAATTATGTGTATATTACTAAGCCTTAATCCAATCAGACTGATACATTTTTTGCACTTGTTGGCCCATTTTTCACTCTTTTTTTGGGAATATGAGGCAAATTTGTCTCTATTTTTCTGTCCACCAGCATCATCCACCTCATGTAAAATTTTTAATCCCACCTATAGAGCGGTCTGTAGCTTTATGTTGCAGTGGGAGGCACAGGTTGAAAACACCTCTTTGCTGACAATGCACGGATGAGCATCTCTTATTGCACAGGAGCATCATTACAGTGTGTTTATTACGGCGCTTTGAAGTTAAAGAGTTCAGGCAGAACAAGAACAACTGTGCAAACAGAGTAAGGAGGATCTGAACATTTGGTTTAGTATCCATGTCGACTGACAACTGCTATCAAATGAGGTGACAGAACGGCTGTGTCGGGTTTGAAGACCCATACGTCCTCACTGTAGCCTGCAAAAGCGCCCCACTCAGATTTTAAAATCTTTTCACACTACATCCACACACATTATTGTATTTGTTAGGTTTATAATTTATACATCATGTGCATTGTTATTCTGTTAGCCAGATTAGACAGAGTAGAAGGCCTTCCTTCACATTGTGGATGTCACGGTGTGTACGGAGGTCATCAAATCAACACAGCCTTTGTTTCTTTAAGAATACACAGGATATGGGCACATCTTGGAGCCGGTCTGATAGAGGATGGCTATCTGTAACCCTGAAGCTTAGAAGCAAGCTGCGTGAAGTTCAAGACATGGATGGCGTGTCAGTTTCTGATACGGCCAGCTAAACATCAACATGATGCAACACATAGACCCATGAGCTATAAGAAGCAGGTGATGACGTTGTTCGGGTTTAAACTTTGCCGGACGTGATTTTTGAGACCACAGCTGTGCAAGCTCTAAGCATTTTTCTCTGTCCTGTAACGACCTGATCTGGAATAAACTCTGTCATTTTTTTTACTCCTGTTTTTATAGTCCTTTTTATATGGTTTTACCCAGTTTGAGTTAAGAGTAGTAAATATCTTGCTCCCAGGAAAAGAACCGGTGAGAAGGCCCCCGAGGCGCTACAGCCTTTACTTCCAAGGGGACAAATCCTCCTCATTTTAACATATTTTATAAGAATTTTCTTTGAACATAAATGAAAAAAGCCACCTTAACTCTTGAACTCCGAAATAAAAGTTACTACAACCAATTACTTTAAAAGCAAGGCTGAAAAAAGTAATTGTTTATGAGTAATTGTTTATCAATATAACCATCTAATAATCGACATATACAGACTAAATCAGGCAATTTACTGAAAGAATAACCCATTAAGAGCAGTTTCTATAAGAGTGAAGATGAAAGAAAACCTTCAATAAATATGTTCCATCCAGAAGTCCTCAAGTAGAAGTTTTGCTTCAAGCGTTTTAAAATGAAATTTTTGAGCATAAAAATTAAGGATTTATCAATTAGCAGCGCATGGTTAGTTGCAGATCCATTCAGAAGTCCCTTTATTAACCTCTTACACCCTAAGGGGGTATAAATAAATTTCTGCCTGACAAAAACACACAAAAGTAAATAACTTATAGCCTCAAAGCTATTAGATTTAAGAAGAAACCTTTGGTACGTCTGTAAAGGTAAGATGTCATAGAATGGTTTTCTGGTGTCAGCACCATTGTAGCTTTGACCCTGCCTGAAATATTAGGGACAAAATACAAAATATTTTGCATTTTTTGAACCTCGCCAAAATTTTCTTTGAAATAAACATTGCAAAACACTACCAAAATATTATTTATAGCACAAAAAAGTAGTACAGACTTTCAAATCTAAATGTTGTGTAAAAATATACCAAATTTGGACTCAATCAGATGAATCATATTTATTTTAGAATGGTATTAGTGAGAAATTTCTTAGGCGGAGAGGCCATTTTGGCACATTTATCCATAAATGTCACCAAACTGTGCCAAATATGTTTTTTACATCAATACTGGGGGTTTGGTAAAGCTACGAGGTCATGTAGCAGCTGGACCCGCCGGTGGGTCCGTAGGGTTCAAGGGGTTAATAATCTCAGCTGTTCTATGAGGACTTCAGGGGTTGAATATAGAATATTGGTGAAGAAACTTCCTCCTGAAGGTCAAGGAACTCACCAGCCAGGGCAGGAGGAAAGCAGAGGAGAGGCTTTAAAGCAAGTTTAGGTTAAAAAAACAAAATGTCCTTATCTTTGGCCGTCTCACAGAGCTCTGTTCAGTTTACCATCTGAAAATGAAAAGAATAAGCTGCAGATCTACCAAGATAAGGAGATCATTAGTCCAAGAAGCAGGCCATAGGCCTATGGGTGCAGCAAAACATTCGTTGATGGCAGCATCATGCTGTGGGACTGCCTGTTTCAGCTCTACAGTAGCTTAGAAGTCAGATGGATGAGCTTAACCCATTAAAGCATAAATGTGTTGGTAGAAGGACCAACAGGAACACACCACTGATGATCACAGATTTTCAGCATCCAATCCCACTGAGTTTTAGCTTCTTATGCTACCATTAAATTCTCTAGATTATCCCTTCTGGTGGAGAAATTCCCCCAAAACAGGTAGAGCTGAAACTGGAGCTAACGCTTTTTCTATCAAGTATTTAGTGTCTGAATATAAATACATGCTGTGCATTTCAGATTTTAGTTTTTAAGCTGAAAACCAGCTTCTTCTTCACAATATTACACTACTTTGTGTTGATCTTGATTTATAACTTGATTTCATCTGGTTATTAATTTAAAATGTTGGAGTTTTATGCATAACTGAAGGCTAAGCAGGGAACCAACAGTTCTATTTAAAGGCTACAAAGTCTAAAAATGTTTTGTACGTTGTGATTCCTCCAGGAAGAAAAGTCGTCCCACGATGAAAACATGCAGTATCTCAACCTGGCAGTGATGGCGTCTGCTCAGAGAAAGAGGAGAAACTTCCAGAGGAAACCAGTAAAGCGGGACTCATGCGGTCAAGTAAAGCCCAGGGGAGATGGGGGGAAGGTATCTGGGGAATTCAGTATCCCGTTCGGGCAACATCTGCTCCCTGTGAGGTGTCAGGAAGAGGAAGCGACGGTCCCTGAAGCGTCCTCCTGTAGCTCTGCCGTCTCTTCCCAGCAGTCTGCTGGTCGTGACTGTGTGACACCGGACCGAAGGACATCTGAGCGGTCCACAGAGAATAATCAAGGATCAGGACCCTCACTGATCACCACTAATGACCTGTTAGACTGTCTGCTCCATCCGGACATCATCAGCCGCGTGACAGAGCTGCTGATAGAGAGGCACACAGGAGGCCATCTTTAAAGCTAACCTGCTGAAGGCCGGACATGAATCTGTAGCTCCTGCTGTCACAAAACACCTTTCCTTTCTCTACTCTTATTCTGTGATCCTGCTATTAAAGACCTTAAATATAAGAAAACATCATTATGCAGCGAGTCATGCTGTCCAGCTGCTCTACCATTTCCTCACCGTGTCGTCCAGCTCACGTTAATCTGGTTTAGATCCTCCAGCAGAGGAGAAAATGACCACCTCCATCCAGTTAGTATGCTAATGGCCCAAATAATTCAGTCATATTCCCCCAACAGAAACCTTTGATTTCCTCTCTAATGTTTTGTCATTCAGGGATAAAAATAATGCTTCCATAAAGGGTTGATCATAATGCTGTCTGGATTAATGGCCATCGACTGAATCTGCTACCAGAGTACATCCTACCAAAGGAGACAGTCATGTATTTGCAATAAATTGAAATGTTTTAGGGTTTTTTTTGTTTTAGATATTTCTATATAGAACTTTATAAATCCATATGTAATTGAATAGTTCCACTATTTCATCAGACCAAGCAAAAAAAGGACATAGAGAAGCTATTTAACTGCTATGTCCTGAACAGTTGGGTTATTCAGTTTTAATAAATGTCCTTCACAAGAAAGGAAAAAGTACTAAACATCATTACTGAACAAGCTGGCTTTTCACAGAGGACTTTATCAACCACTAAAAATGGAAAGTTTAGTGGAGGAAAATACTGATGGGAGAAAAAAAAAAAAAGAGTAAAAACAATCCATTGGTTTTTTTTTTTTTTTTTTTTTTTGTGGTTTTCTTTCATACTTAATTTGCAAACCATAACTTTTTTTTGGAGAACTATAACCTAGAGCTGAAGCTAACGATTATTTTCCTAAATTATTAATCTGTATTTTATCTTTTTCATTAACCCTTTAAAGCCCGACCCAAGAATAAAACAAAACAGAAAATAACTTTTTTTGGTTTGAAGTCCTTATTTGGCCTTTTAACAAAATATGTAAAAAGAAACAAGAAGAAATTTTTGATATTAATAATTTATTACTATGCAATAAGTCAAAATTGTTTTTTGTGTAGTCTTCTGCCCTCTGTTATCAGGTATATCTGATTGTGTACAATAGGATTTTGAGCAAAGTTTTTACCATTAAATTATGCAAACGGTGTCAGATGCAAAACATTTCAGAAACCGTATTTGGCATTAAAGGGTTAATAATCAAATGGGGAAAAAATGCCTTAAAGTTTTATAGTGAATTTAAATAAAACTTTAAGGCATTTTCTCCCACTAGAGTTATGGGTAAACCATATTCTAGTTTTTCCATCTTAAATACTCTTTCAGCTAATGGCATGTTTTAGAGTCTCATTACTCCAGTTAAGGTTTATTCATTTGCTTAACTAGTTAAATTAAAAACCAATTAATCAAATTAACCGTTTAAGCCCTATCAGAAATAAAGCTCAGTGTGTGACGAATGCTGGATAGAAATAGGTGAAGCTATGATGGTGGTCAGTTTAAATTCACACCTGAAGCAAACTGAACCAAAGAGAGAAAAAAGCTGTAAACACTGTTTGGATAAAAACAAAAACAAGCCAGTTTTACCATCAGATATTTATTTACAGAAGTTTGTTGGGAGCAGCATGATTTCCACCTTCTCTGAATTAAAAATGGAGACAGATTTAGACTATAGCTTTGGTTTTGGCATAAGAACCAGATCACAACATAATAGGATCAGAACGCATGTGACTTTATAGTGTTGATATCACTGTAAGAATTACATTGTCCCTGTAAATCAAAACAAGCGAGTCAGCATGAGCAAAAGGAACTGCTTTTCCTAATCTCCCATTTAATAACACTTAAAGTAAATGAGATATCTTCCCACACGTTACAGTCCATCGTTATGAAACTGTAACTTAGCTTACGGAAAATCAGCGTCACTGTAAACCTTTCATCTGTAGATTCTGTGCTGTTTTATAGAATGAATGTAAACCACATTATATGCACAACATTTAGAGCTAATATGCAGCAAACGTATGCAATTTTAAAAGTCAACAACGGTACCTTTGATCATCGGGAAATCATTGTTTCAGGTAAACATTACATATATTTAAACTGGTTCCAGTGCTTCCTGTGTGATTGCAAACTCAAGAGTGAGTAGGTTGATGAATTTCACTGAATATTTTTCTGAATACCCAGAATATTGGACCTCTAAACCAATAGAAGTGTCTAATAACCAAGCTCTGTGACGCAATTACAGTCTGGTGCTTTTTTCTCTTGTTTTCAGTGGCATGTCGTCAATTTCCTTCTTCTTGATTTCGCCTCCATCATCTTCCTCCTTTCCCGGCTCCTCAGAGTACATTTTGTTCAGCTGTTCGGGGTCAACATAGGTGTAGAAGTGGGCCATTATGGAGAAGATGACACAAACACCCAGCAGCAGGCCTCCAAACAGCAGGAACTCGATCCACTGAGGAAATATTGCAGGTTGTAAACAAACTGAAGGTTCAGGAGAGTGAAATTATGTTGAAGATATTATTGGGATACCTGTTCCAGTCCCGCCCCCTCGGCCACAATCAACACAATCACATTGCCAAATGCGACTGTGAGCAGCCAGCCGGCCTGCAGCACTGACTTCATGTTGGTTGGAGCCTGAAGGAGATAAAAGAGGTAAACAAAATGCTTCGCACTTCAGTCAAAAAAAAAAACAATTACTACCTTAAGCATTGAGCCAAGAAACAATGACAAAACACAATAGAACCTCTTTCTATGCTTTAAAATCACATTTTCCTTAGATTTTTAATCCATTAAATAATTAAAACTTTAAATTATTTTAAATGGGATTTATTTGTCTTGTTTAGTGTGTGTTAGTATATAAAAAGAAATACATTGATTCCCATTTTTATACTTAAAGGACATAGCTACAACTTGTTCCATCAAAACAATAAAAAAAAATAGTTTTCACTGGGAAAAAAAATATATGTATATAAATATATATATATATAGTACATGCATTTCTTTTTTCTAAATTTCGACATCTCAAAAACATGCATTTAATTACTTCTGGTGGGTGACCTATAGGCAAATGACATTAAAATCCTTTGAACATCTAAAACAACACTGCTTTTGGATATAATAAGAGACACAATAAATTTAGTACTTGTTTTAATAACAGTTACTATACTCAGTTATTTTAAAATGAAACAATTAAATAACTTTATTTTAAAATTATTAAGAAAAACTAATTTACCAGACACATTTAATATCATTTGAGAGAAGGATCTAAAGGTTTACATTTCTGAAATAGAGTCAAACAATAATTTGTAAATAGTTGGACACCAATATGTTCACACAGATGGAAATGCCAGAGTCCAGAGGCCACTCTGCTTCATGGATTATGGAATATTGGATTTCCTCTTGTATTGATGGAATCGCAGGTGACATTTTTGAATTCTCCCCCAGGATATAAGTGCCTGGAGATCCTGCAGTAGTAGAGCACTGCCTTTCAAACAGCAATAATGACAGATAGACCAAACCTGCCAACACTATGTTGTGAAATATAGGCAGTTTTTTTTTCTCCGTCTGTGTTTCGACCCACAGGGTAATTATTTGTCATTTCTTGTCTTGTATTTTAAAGCCGATGAAGGAACTTTATTCTGCATATTGTGTTTTTCTGACATTCAATTGATGATTTGGAGAAAAAAAGTTTTATGGGTAAAATGAGTGTATTGAGTATGCAGCAGCATTGGTAGGTCGAATTAATAAGCGTTTAACCCAGACTGCCACCATCTATGGTTTAATAGGCTGTTGTCATGAAAAAAAAGTGGCCACTGAACTTGAATTTCAAATTCATGTAATGGGTTCTATGCATCACACTGCGAAATAATTAAATCTACATAAGTTATTTTTTCCTAAAATAAGTGAATTTTTTCTTGAATTGAGGAGGAAAGTGAGACATTAAAAAAATGGAACGAGACAATTTACATTTAAAATAAGAAAAAAAACAATGGCATTGTCTAATTTCAAGTGCTTAATACCTAATTATCTTAATCTAAGAGTGAAAATGCTCATCCCATTGGCAAACCATCTCATTTAGTTACTTAAATTAAGGGTAAAAATACTTAATTTAAGAAATTTTTACATATTTCTAGATAATTTTTCCAGTGTAGTCAACTATTTCCTGAATTACCGGTACATGTATAGTGGAGGATCTTTGCAAATTTTTAAAAAAGACCCAGCCTCTCCACTTTTAAAGAAATAAAATGCAGATGCACAATCCTGTACCCGATCCTGAGAAGGAACGCCTATTAAATGCCTATTATAGAGCATGCAGGAGCCCATTTTTCATCGTGCACGCTCTGTTTAAAAGTTGCTGTTTGCATCGCTCATACAAGCTTACTTTCCAAAAGATTTGTAACTTTTCCACTATGTCAGACCTACCGCTGGTAAGTATAAATGGGAAAGAGCACGTAGGATGGCCTTATGTAAACATATCATCAGAATGATTGACAATTAGGAGGACCACTTATTTTCCACCTGGAACAGGAACATCCTCCACTATACCTTTAAAGCTGGCCCCTTTGTTTTATGTCTTTCTCTTCTGGATGAACTGATTAATCCAGTGCTGACTTAAGGAAACTGAGGCTCAGAGCCACACGAACAAGTAGGTTTAGCGTCAGCATTTTGCTAATTTCCTGGTAACCCACTGGCAAAGAGCTCAGAACAAGAGCGGGCGAACTCAAGTGTGCCACTTAGTAGATGTGTAACTTTTAGCTTTCAGCCTTTATAGGGCAAGTTACCGTTTTTGATCACTGACATATCCCTCACAAATGGAGTCCCCCTCGTGAGGTCTAGAAGCACAAGATCTATATCCAGCCATTCAGCAAAGATGCTGCTACATGGCTGTACATCTGATTTTGGCATTTGACCAATTCGATGAGCCCTTGAATGATACATTACCTAATGAAAATTAAGTTGGGGGGAAAAAAATTAACAAGTCAAGAAAAAAAAGGTAGAAAGCTTATTGAAAAGATAAAAAGTAAAGTTAAAAAGTTAATAAGCCTAGTTAACAATTATATTAAGGTTTATAAACTAAAAACTTTAAGTGCCATTATAGCATTAATGCCTCTAAGGTTGTACCCAAAAAAAATGTGTTTCAAAATGAGTGTTTTTCATGAATTTCTTAAAGAAGCACTTTTGTTATTTTCTTAATATATTTGGGCAAGTTGGGGTTTCTTGTTATCACATTGACATTAACTTTTGATGTTGAAATATCCATGTTTTTGAATGTTACAAAGGTAATCTTTGATCTTTTCCTGGATTCTCATAACACTATCCGCTTGAAATTTTGATTTTTAAAGTATTTCACTTTATGCCCTATAAAGGGATAAAGCCAGATACGTTGTGCAACACAGTTAATGTGAAAAAAAATTCAATACGCTGTTTTAAGAGTTTCATGGCAAACCTGTGAGTAGGAGAACTCCAAGCCTGTGATGGAGAACATGACCTCTCCTGCGGTGATGAGGGCATACTGGGGGATCTGCCAGGCGATGTGCACGTTGTTTTCTCTAACATCCACCATCTTATTGGCCACAATTTTACCAGATTCCTGACAAGGCAAAGAGAGACATCTGTCATGCTGTGTAGAAAATATTATCATAAAGGCAACAAATCAGAATAGAGGTTTTTATCTGGCAAGTTTTGTTTGCAAAGAAGGACTTCAAATCCAGTTTTCCATCACTCAGATCTTAGTATCTTTGAAAAAATGATCAGAGTGCCCAGGTTTCAGTTACACTGTTGTGCTTGTGATATCAAGCTATATTTGTCCATAAATCCTGATTAAACTAACCTATTAGATAGACTACATGCTCGTCCTAAATAACATGAAAACTTGGATGGGCTTAAATGTTCTGCTTTCATATTCAAACAAGGCAGAAGTTAGTGTATTTGGATCATTATTGGTATTTGAAAAAGAAGACTTCATATTGACCTAACAAAGTAGAGATGTTATCAGGGCGTTTCATTTAATGTAAATCCCACATTAAACAAGTTTCTAGAATTTCCTTCTATATTTCATGATTATTGCAAGAAATTTGAAATATTTTGTTAGGTAGGCCTAATTACTCTGAAAAAGAGGTCCATGCATCTTTTACTATCAGGAGGTCAACAGACTGTAGTTAAAAGCCTTCAGTTGATCCAACATACTGCATCCAGAGTTCTGATAACAGTTAATGAAAGATCATATTTCTCTTCCTCCAGCTTCCCTTCATTCATTTCCAATTAAACACAGAACAGAATTTAAAATCCTCCTCATGTATAAAGTCCTAAAAACCAAGCTAATATCAGAGATCTCATTGTTCTCTATGTTCCTAACAGAGCACTTTGCCCTCAATCTGCAGGTTTACTACTGGTTCCTAGAGTATCTAAAAGTAGAATGGGAAGCAGATCTTTTAGTTATCAAACTCCCCTCCTGTGGAACCAACTACCAGTTTTAGTCCGTGAGGAGCTAATAGTAAGTGACTCGGAATATACTGAACTATCTCTACAGTTATGCTGCTATAGGCTTAGACTGCTGGAGAACATAGCGACCCCTTTCCATCACCATCCTGGAGAGAGTCATCACATGGGCTGCTGCCTTGACTTCAATTATAGTTGATAGAGTTGGGCCTGTTTTTATCTATTAGTCCCGTTTCTCTCCCAGACATAACTATAGGCTAAGCTTTTACTGTTACTAACTATATCTGCTTGTTTCATCCCTTTTGACATAAAAACAGGCTATCAGCTTGTCTGCTTGTTTCTTTCCTGGACAGGAAATATTCTCTAAAATAGGAAGTATGTCTGGATCAGCGCTTTTTCAAATTTGCTTTTTATTTATTTAGTAAAGTTACTCACAGTAGGTCAAGAAGCCAAATATTTTTTCAGTTAAAAGTAGGTATAAGTTATGATAGCATTACTTAAGTATAAGTAAAAAGTATGGCATAGTGAAACTACTACTGAAAATACAGATTTTTTTAACAGTTACTCAAGTAAATGAGTGAAAACTTGGGCTAAACTTGCAATGGGATGTTTAATGGATTTTAGTCTATACTAACTGTTTGCCACACAGCAGCATCACATCATTATTACTCACACTTTAGAAAATGCATGACAAGGATCAGTAGAAAAATGATGTATTGAACGCTTTTTATAACTCCTATATCTTTTTACATCAGTGCCACCAAAAGAATCAGAACCGGCTAAAATCATTTTCAGCAGTTTACAAAAATCATCCATTAAAATTCCACTCAGTCCAATGACTACTTATTTACTCATCAAAATAAAATCTGCTTGGTGAAAAAGGTTAACCTGTAGGAGGATGAAGGTGTAAGAAGCTCCAAAGTCCAGCAGGCCCAGGTTGAGGTTTTCACATTCGGTCAACCCGAGGCTGCAGCCAACTGCTTCGTAACTGCAAAGAAAGGTGATCACTTTAGGAAGAAAAGAACAAAAAGGTCTGAAAATCTATGTAAACATTTCATTTTAAATAAGGCGTTAGGAGGATTTATTTAGAAAATATTGAAATCTAATTCATTCAGAGTTAAATTGGGACCACTGCTGTGGCGCTGGGATCCTGCTTCCGTTTTAAACTGTCCCTTTAAGCATACTCACCTTCCCTGATCCACGCTCTTGTTTATGATACCGTAGTCAGATGGCACATAAAACTCAGTTTCTCCCACAGTGATGTTTATGGCTTCTGTCTGTGTGTTTAGGAAGCTGTTAGATTTAAAGCAGGAGACTCATTAGAAACTCAATTAGCTGATCTGAATTTGAGGTCCAGACAGACACCATTTCTTTAAATGTATTGCAAAGCAACATAATCTATGTGAATAGACTCAACATACCGAACGTTCGGGCTCCCATCTTCATTTTTCTTGATGTTATCCTCCACCTGAAAGATAATTTGGGATGCAGTTTAGCAGTCACTTCTATTACTATTTCATTATTAGGCTATTTGTTATATTTTTTTAAGTTTAAGTCTCGTTAATAATAGCACCAGTTTACAACTAGACTATAACTGCTTGCCTCTCAGATATATACTACTAGGTTTCTCTTCTTACGTGTGTAGCTTTATACAGGAATGAGTAACTCTATTTAATGCTTTTTTGATGCTCTTTAAATGCTCTTAGAAATAATTTTAACGCCATGAATTGAATGCCATGACTATTATAATACATACATACATACATTACAATATATATATATATATATATATATATATATATATATATAATATTCTTTACTGTCGACAGGCTGCAGCTATGTTCCAAATTCCTCGTTTTTCAGCCACTTTTGTTGAATTTTACATTTTCCCATTCTCTCACTTTTTCTCTACCTTGAGCTTCTTTTCCAAACATAAGATGAACAGGAAGCAGTTCTGCGCAAACATGCAGAACCAGTTAAATCTGATATAATATATCTCCCAAAATTGTTTGTATAAGCATTATAAATGCCCTGATAATCACATTTAATGAATTTTAATACCAATTAAGGCTTTAGTTTGAAAAATTAAAACCTTAATATTTTATTATAATTATTTTATGCTATTACCAAAAGAAAGAGAGAAAAACAGCATTTAGTTAGTGCACTCACCCGTTCGCAATTAATTTTAGTATCCTCCTTGTATATGATGAGACTATAAGCCTTTTGTTCTTCAAAGTCCAAAGTGCATTTGGACGTATTTCCTGCAAATGTGACGTCAACATCTAGCTTCGTGTTGGAACCCCCCAGTGGAAGAGTTTCATACTCAAGAGGGTCCTGTTAGAAAAGAGCAGGATGGTCAAAATATGTACATAAAATCTTTAAATGTAAACAACCACATAGAAATGAATAAATAAGAAAAGGAAGAAACAAAAAAATGAGCAAATTTCTAGAACCGTCTTTATTTTTTGGTTTGTAAAACATTCTGACCAACACCCAAAAAACCTAATAAGTTCTTTATAAGTACATTTTGATCCTCACAAATTTTTCAAAGCACTGACAAAAGTGAGGCTCTAACCTGCAATATGCCGTTAGCTACAGCCATATTAAGGTTCCTCTGCTAGATCTGTCATGATCAACCTGCAGCTCCTGAGCAACAAGTAGGTATTTGGTTCCTTTAATGAACTAAACAATGGATTATTCTCTGTTGTTCGTTTGTTTGTATGGTTCACTCCCATGAAAAAACACTGGCCCCACGCAGAAACTGTTTTTGACAGCTGGTTATCGCAAGCTGTGGTCTGCAACCCCTGACTAGAAGGTTTAAAATAAAAAAAAAACAGTGTCTAGTATGTGTGGGGTCTGCAGTGACGTATGCCCAATTTGTAAACCGATCCAAGCTTGGATCAGTTAACTGTGCTGAGCTTGGTTCTTACAACATCTACACATCACACTAGCTTGGTTACTTGCCTCCTATTGGTGGCTCTCATAAATTCAGGAACTTATTAATTTAGTTGTGAACAGGTGAAGAGATCTGTGAATTAC
The DNA here is from genome assembly GCF_016077235.1 of Cyprinodon tularosa. NCBI lineage: Eukaryota > Metazoa > Chordata > Actinopteri > Cyprinodontiformes > Cyprinodontidae > Cyprinodon > Cyprinodon tularosa. The sequence continues at coordinate 1,345,322 of NW_024038158.1, forward strand.
AAAGCTGGATATGTCGGAAAACCCACAAAATGACTTTGCTGACTGTAAACAGGAGATGACACAGCCTGCTCATGCGCTCTTTGTTATTCCATTTGCGTTCCATTTACTCCCAGCAGTTAACAGTTCTCAGCATGGTTTCATAAGGGTAGTGTAAATAGGGATAACAGATGCCCTTTTCCTGACCCTAGACCTGAATAAGTCCTGGATGGAGGCAAAGTCAGCCCTACTGTGGACTTAATTGTTTGCTCTGTTTTTTACCTGAAGGTGTTTAATAGGTTGTTGAAACAGGTTGCTGCCAGCAAAATTCACACTGATGTCTCCTCCGGCCAGATTATAAACCTGTAGCAGGGACTGGCCGGCTGGCGCAGGTTCCACCACGGTTTTCTAGCACACAGAGTCAAAACCACACCGGTGAATATAAAGAAAACCATCTTTTCAACACCTTAATTTATTGTTATGAAAAGCGGTAAATGGTCAAAGATCAAAACTATTTGGTGTAAAGGACATAATCTTTAAAACAACAAAATATTTTTAAAGATTATGTATCCTGATGTATCTTTAAACTTATATACCACTTCATTGAGTGGGAAATCATGATTAATATTCATACATACCACAACATTGATCTCCACCAGGGTGGCAGCCCCGAATGCTAGTGCTGCAAAGACCATCCCTGTGGCCATTTTCCTCAGAGGCCTGTAGGAAGAATTTCAGGGATTTAACAGGGATCACTTTTAACACCAAAATACGCTGCACTTACCGGATAAAACAGCAAACAGATAAAACCAAATATAAAATGTAAAAATAAAATAAAACCAAAATCCAGTCAAATTGACTTGGTATTACAGGGGTCCCTATGTCCTCCAGCAGTCTAAGCCTATAGCAGCATAACTATAGAAAAAGCTCTGGATAACCTGAGCCACTCTAACTAGATATTGAATAGGAGTTTTCGTTTTGTTTTTTTAGTTAATATTTTACAATAAAAAGGTTCCTATTTGATAGGGGTAAAACCTTACACTTTATTTTTGAAATGTCCCTTTAAACATCTTAAATATTGAGGGTAGGGAGTTTATTTGAGCACTTTCTTGTGTTCCCTCACCTTAGATCTTCACCTTAGGACTATTCATAGTGAACAAGTTATAGCCAGCCAGATGTTTGATCACTTCCTTCTTTAATTAATTGATTTATTTTCAAAACTACAATGCAACTTTTTCTTTTCCACATATAACAATTCTTCTCAACATCTCAATACTTCTCCAAAAAAAGGAGATTGAAGAATAAACATAGATTTCCATCCAAATACACAATTCAATTTTAAAAGAAATACAAAAAAGTTAAATAAAACTAAACATAGGTTTTGTGGGGTTTTTTTTACTGTGCAGTCCAAAGTTAATTAGCTTCTCTTCAATTTTTTCTTTTCTTATTCTATTTTAATCTGCTTACATTTATCTCTTGGAGAATTTCAATATAAAATTCCTGAAAATAGACACATATTCTGAAGCTGGTCTTTTATCTATTCTTTCTGAACGATATTGCGTAAACCTTTAAACTTCAACAAAGATTTAAAACATGACAAGAAAAATGCTTACGATAAAAAATTAAATAAAAAAATATGACTTGACGAGGGACAGAGTTTTTGAGTCATTTTATAAATAAAGGAGAATTTTACAAGAATGTTTCTAAACCTCTTTTGTACACTCTTATCTTTTTTTACTACTGTTACTGACACGTCTTTATCAGGGTGATTTCCACTAACTAACCTCCATTATCAACACTCTGATAAGACTTCAGTCTAAACATGCACCTCTAAGCTGAAAAGAAATAATTTTAGCATCTCTGCTCATTATTGTAAAGCTAGGATTTTTTTTAAACTACTAGCTTTTTATTTTTATTTATTTATCCTTTATTTAACCAGGTAATACCCATTGAGATTAAAAATCTCTTTTGCAAGGGAGACCTGGCCAAGATAGGCATCAAAATTACATCACATCATTACATACGTACAAAGACACACACATAAAAGCCAAATATGCACTTACAATAAAATTTCAATTAAAACATTGACATGTGAGGGAGTCTAACTCAAAACATCTCATTCTCAGCTTAAAAGTATTCAAAGGAACCAATTTACCAAGTTTCATGTTGTTTTGCAGCAAATTCCATGTAAAGGGAGCAGAGTAAGCAAAGGCCTTTTTACCCAGCTCAGTACTGACACGTGGGACAGAAAACAAGACAACAGCCTGAGAACGGAGAGAGTAATGACCAGTACTTTTTTTCATAAGAAGTGAACATAAATAAGATGGAAGCGCACCAAGAATAGCCTTATATATAAATATATACCAATGACAAAGCCTCCGTGTAGCCAAGGCAGACCACCCTACACGAGAATACAGCTCACAGTGATGGGTGCGAGCTTTACAATTAGTAATAAATCTCAATGATGCGTGATAGGCTGCGTCAATCATCTGCAGGCATTGAGCAGATGAATGCATATATAATATATCACCATAGTCCAGCACATTTAATAAAGTGGATGCCACCAACCGTTTTTTTACATTAAAAGAAAAGCACAGCTTATTTCGAAAGTAAAAACCCAATTTTAGTCTCAACTTTCTCACTAGACAGTGAACATGAGGCTTAAATGATAGGTTGTCATCAATGACAATACCAAGATACTTATAAGTTGAAACTATCTGTATTTCACGACCATCAAGAGTAACCACTGAAGGAACATTCAGTGACCTGTTCCGAAGGTCTGTGAAAAGCATACATTTAGTTTTTTCTGTATTGAGCACAAGTTTCAACTGTAGCAAAGTATTTTGGACCACATTAAAAGCATTCTGTAAGTGTGCAATGGCTTGTTTAAGAGAAGGTGCACAGCAGTAAATAACTGTATCATCTGCATAAAAATGAAAATTTGCATCAGACACATGCTAACTAGCTAACTAACGAGTGCATTTTCCCCAAATAGAAACACATTCAACAGACTTGGATTTGCAAATACCTCACCAGTACTACCAAAGTAAAATACCTTAAATGCATAACAAAAATTAAAAATATGATTTAATAATAAAAAAATGAAGGTTAAAAAAGAAATTGTAATTCTTTTAATTTCCCTTAAAAGAATCATTATGGTGGTATTTCAAGTGACTTTTAGCTGTACTACAGTTATGGTGTTCAGAAAACCATCTTAAGATCTGTAAATGTTTTTACAGTAAAAAAAAATATTGAACTGTTATTCACTCCTTTGTTCCCATCTAAAATAAATTAGTTTATTTTAATCATTCAACTTTGTAATTTGCAGTTTGTGTCCTTTTGTTTTGCAAGGATAAAATTCACTATGAGTCTCAAGGGAACACACTCTAATCAATTAGAATATCACTGAAAATTTTATGTTTAGGTCATTGAGTGAAACCTATTTAGTTTGATTATATACATTCTGAAGTTTTCAAGCCTTCAGTTCTGTTTTCTCATTGCATCCAATTAAAAGTTAAAAGCTGTGATTATAGTGTTTAATTTGCAGTGAACAAAATTAGAAAATACTTAACTATTGGGCAACATTACTTTGACAGCAATATTTTTGTGTAATTAAGTGTTTTGAATAAATTTATACAAATATCAATTTGTCTACCAAAAATAATTTTTTAATCTTAATAATTTTTGAGTCTATTACAATTCATGGATGCATGTTTCCCTTTCCTATGTGATAAAACCATCTGTGGTTCAGTTTTGACTTTTTCCTGAGAGCTGTAGGAAAAGCAAAGCTTTTATCATGTTCAGTGAGCTATAGATTTTAATTGTTATTCTATAAGGTGTAGCTCTGTGATTTTAATTATCCTCGATTTACAATTTACAGGTCTGCTTAAATGCTCCCAGCGGCCATAAAGATGGAGTCGTACAGAACAACAGGGGCAAACTCACGTGATTTTGATCCTGCAGAGGCCGACGAGCGGATATATGATGAGGTCAAAGATGGGTACAAAGACGAGAATCAGCAGCGCGTTCAGCATCTAGACGGAAAACATGAGGAAAACACAGCAATTAAATGGTTCCATAAAAGTTCAATAAAACTCATTAAAGCTTCACTCTTAAAATATAATGAGGATAAAGTGATAGCAAGGTAGTGATAAGTAGTCATAAAGGTGGGACATAATAGTGAGAGCACCATTAAAGAGAACAAAACACCAACAGTCTTCTCTTCTTGAAGAATTGTGGACGCAGAATTCAAAACATAAAAAAAAAAATGTCTAGGCTTGGCCTGCATGTTTTCAGTTATATAAGTCCTGAGGTATAATCTGTAGCTTAAATTAAAAATGCGAAGATAAGGAAAAAATAAAGTATGAATGGATCAGTAAACTTTTATTATGTCTTTGTGAAGCAGTCCCTCTGGTTTAATAAAACACTCACTTCTGATGTACATTTACAGACAAGTTAACCTTTAAACTTTGTTATTGAAAGTCATGTAACCTCATAATTACTGGTAGTGATGAAAAAATATGTTCTTATAATAAAAAAAATAAAAAAAACGCAAATGGTCTCAGCTGTCAGACAGAGAGAAACACAGACCAGAGGAATTGATTTAAGCAAAGGAGGAGTTATTATCATTAGCTTTACTAACAAAACATCAGTGGGTTAGTTAAAAAAAAAAAAAAACGTTGACTTATTAGGAAAAAGAAAGTGAATAAGCTAAGGTTAAAAAAAAATAAAATAGGCTAAGATACCAAAAAAAATCATAGGACTGCTAAACACATAAAAAAAGGCGACAGCTTAAGACCACCGATGTTTTATCTAAAAATAAAAAGATCAAATTAACAAAATTAACCCAGTTATGTCGTAATGATTTTATCCCCTTATCTTAAGCCTTTGTTTTGTTGATTTAAGACACTTAAAACCACTTTTACACAAACACACAGTTTCTTCCTCTTCAGTAAACACCAGGATGTCTGAGTGTTCATCTGACTGCTGTTCCAAAGGCCTGATAAAGCGAGAATGTAGAAAATGTGGAGAACGTAGGGGTTTGTGACGGACTCAGCTTAGAGCTGACCTTCAGGTAGCAACCTCCCCCCCTTTGTCCTGCTAACGTCAGCGCTGGGAAAACCTGATAGATTATTTACAGCTTTAAAAACACATCATGTTCAGCCATAAGTAAAAAGCAGCTGTTTTTGTATATTTTAGCTGTCTGCGGTAGCAGTTCCTGCTTAAATGGTGCATAACAAAAAATGATGCCAAAGAAAGGGCAGCAGTATCTAACTAGCTGTAAATATGATTTCATTTCCTCTCATCTAGTTTTTATTTTAGATTTTTCTCATAAACTTCCTATAAAACGTGCATTTTTTTTAATCCCACAATCCAACATTTCCAATTGTACATAGAAGTCGTTTTCATCTATAAGTAGCAACAAAGCAAATTTCTTGGTAAGTGTAAAACACTAGTTGGCAATCAAGTTTCAAACAAGCCACATAAATAATGCACTTAATAAATCCAGGTTTGCTAAGAGGTGCAGTATTTTATTTCACTTTTTTTCCCAGGAGCGTAACGCTGGACGTTAGGCTTTTTTTTTTTACTGTGGATACAAAAAAAAGGACACTTTTGTTTCTTCCTCATTGGGGGTGCAATTTTACACATAATTTATGCTTTAAACAAAACTATTGCACCACAAAAAAAAGGCTGTTCATATTAATTATTGTAAAAATGTCTTAATATATTATTAATTAAAACAGCACATAGGGTATTTTACAACAAAAACAAAAAAAAAACCATGTTCTCTTCAGTATATTGACTCCTCATGAAGTATTCTAACTGTAAATCATCATAATGCTTGAGTGTAATAATCGATGTTTTACTTCCTGGATTTTTAACATTCAACACTAGGAGAGGATCCTAATTGGAGCAATTTTTTTCTCATTTAGAATGATTTTCACCAAAGAATGAAAGAAAATTGGGTTCCCTTTTTTCTCAAATCAAGAACTAAACTTTGAACCTCATAACTTTAACTCATGAACACTAAAGCACATTATGTGCTTCATGAAGGTTTTATGAGGATGCATCGCCTCTCGGGCTGGACGTCCTGTTGTGATTCTGAAGGCAGAATGAGGTGCACATACCTGCATCTGGTCGGGCTTAATGGTGAAGGAATTTCCCTGTTAGAAAACAGAATTACCATTTAAAGTTAATTTAATAAATACATACTGGGGTGTGCACAAATTATCTATGCCATAAAGAATTTAATTCACTATAAAAAAAATAAAAAAAAAGTGTGGCAACAGCCCAAAAATAAAAAATAAAAAATCTGTTTTATGAGACGGTTTATGAAATCAGATCTTCACTGAAATCCACCCACTGATATCAAAGAGCAAACGTTTGGACTTTTTAGTGCTTTTAAACAACATAAAGACTTCCTTACAAAAGCCATGTTCATCCTTGTCGCTTGGAGAGTCCAGCGGGAACCCTGCAATAAAGTAAACAACAGGACACAATCATATAAACAGAATGACACTCTGATCACAGCCCCGCCTTTATCTACAGATTCCTAAAAAACGATAACACACAAAAGAAACACTTCATATGCTTACAACAATTTTTACTCTGATTTGTTAACATAAATGAAGGGTGAGCTTATTAAAATAAAAATCAAGGATGCTGAACGTAACATTTTGATCTTTTTTTTATCCATCATGTTGATTTTGGTCAGTAAAGAAAAAAAAGAAAATCAGCAGCTTATTAACTTTTTTAATGACAAATTTATTCCTAATTTATTCACTATATATACTCTGATTTAGGTGAGCCTCTAAGAGCAGCTCTGTTTGTACTGGACAATAGGAAACTGTAATCTATCAATAATTGCATGTAAAAATATCCCAAAAATGCATAATTATCGCTTTCATACAGAGGTGTAAAGTAAGTACAAATACTTCGTTGCCTTACTAGAAATCTATACTGAAGTATAGATTTATTTATTATTATTATTTTGCAATTATCTCTACTTTCTACACCTTACTTCAAGATGATGTAAATTTGAAACTTTTGCCATTAGCTATAAAACTAGGAAAACTAATTGTAAGTAAGTCCTCATCCAGATTTGTACAAATATTTACCTTTTATAGGGTAATGCAGGAACAATTATTTAAAGCATCTGTTCTAAACATTTTTTCCTTTTCCATTTTTAATAATTTTACTTTTATATTTTAAGTAGTAGTAAAAAATGGTACTTTTGCACTTTTACTTGAGTAAAAAGCTTAAGTTGAGCCTCTAACTTCTACAAAAGGGTTTTTAAATGGTAGGATTTAAACTTCTAATTGAGTAGTAAATATTAATAGTTTTGACACCTCTGCTTTCATCCACATATATTTTAGCATATATAGTCATACACCGTCATCTCTTATTTTGGTTAAATTTTTCTGTGTAAATATTACCTGGTTTGTCTTTTACGTCTGTTTGACGCTGCTCCTCCTATTCCCATACTTGGATGAAAGGTTTTTCTGATTCTTAAAAACTTTGACTTGATAACAATCATAATCACCTTTTAGGATTTCTTAAGACAATGCGTGTATTTCTATATATTTATATATATTCTAGTCAAGATGCTAGATGACTAAATGAAGTGTGGCCACTAAAGAAAGTTATGAAAAACTACAAATGAATGAATGTTTCTTGGTCTGCCAGTTCTTATCTAGAATAACCATATCTATAGCAAGGCTGCATACAGCTATGAAGGTAAACTATGGTTTAATTAACTCCGGACTCTGATAGAATCTTCTGCCTTGTTGGGTCTTAATGTTTCAATTATATGGGATAAACCTTTCTCCCTAAAGAGCATCCACTGAAACACATACCTGCTGATCAAACAGAGCCCAGAACATGGGCAAGGGGATGTAAAGAACCAGAACCCGTAGAACCATCTTAATCTCCTGGATAAGGCGCTTCTGTTAAAAGGAAAACAGAAACCTGGTTGGATTCTTGCACTAATCTGGGTTTAGAAAAGTTTCTTCCAGACCCATTAACTGTAGTTTTTTTTCTTCCGTTTTTTTTTTTTCCTTCTTTTTCCCTTGCAGAGAACCAAAATGGGTGGGTTATTACCGGGTACATGTCTTCAGCCCAATCCAGCCAGTGCTTCCTCTGTAGGCCAGGCTTCGAGCTTCTCCAGCGGTTTTTGATGGCAAACTGACAGGAGAAGTAGTTGGGGATGAATTATAAGGACAGGAACTTAAATGTGATACTAGAATAATCCCACATTCTACATTTGCTGTTCAATCTGATCCTAAACATGATAGAGGATAGAGATGAGAGGAGAGGACTCACACCAATACATTTGCAGACTTCTCCGAGGACGTTTCCCTGAGGGGGAGTCTTCTTGTACATACTGCTGCCAAATATGAACACAGCTGTGGACCAGCAGATGCAGAATTAACAACAGCTCCAGTGGAAGTACAAAAACAACAGCTTTGCTTAATATTTGTAACATTAGATGAGAAAGAAATGTTAAAATGGATTTCATCTATCCTTACAAAACTCTATTATCCATTAAAATAATATATATTTAATATGTTATGGTTCCAAATCTGAACAAAATCCAGTCCATTCCATCCTCCATTTAGTAATCCTTCTTTTATTATATCTTATTGTTCTATTTGGTATCAGTGTTGAGAGTAGGAGTGTTATATTATAATGGTGTTAGCAACTTTAAGTTTTCCATTTAAAAAGCAATCTAAGTAATTACTTCTTACATACTAGTAACAAATTTACTGTACTTGCAATTTAACGCTGTGAGTTACTACCGCATGGACGGGGGGCATACACTATGCAATATTTTCAATCGTTGCATACAGCTACAGCTCAAACTGTAAGACGAAACCGCAGGGTTTAAAAGTTCACAGCTAATGATGCATGTTCTCACACAGTGCGTCCCGACAACCTGAGGCGATCTAACGACGGCCAACTGAATGGCAAACATGTTTGATTTTCTCCCAACTCAACTAGTGTTGTAGTCAAGACCACACCAACTGAGACCAAGGAGTACAGAGACAAGGCCAAGACCTTGGTCTTGTCTTGGACTCTTCCTCTAAATGCCTTGGTCTTGTCTTAGTCTCAGTCTCTAAATGTCTTGGCCTTGTCTTGGTCTTGGCCTCTAAAGGTCTTGGTCTTGTCTTGGTCTCAGCCTCTAAATGCCTTGGTCTTTTCCTGGTCTAGGCTTTTAAATGCCTGAGTCTTGTCTTAATCTCAGCCACTGTGTGTCTTGGTCTTGCTCTTGGCCTCTGAAGGTGTTGAACTTGTCTTGTTCTCTGCCTCAATATCTCTTGGTCTTGGTCTCGACCGCTAAAATCTTGGTCTTGTCTTCTAAATGTGTTGGTCTTGTCTTGGTCTCTGCCTCTATATGTCTTGGTCTCTTCCTCTAAAGGTCTTGGCCTTGTTTTGATCTCGGGGCTCTACATGTCATGGTCTTATCTTTTTCTAGGCCCCTAAATACCTTGGCCTTGTCTTGATTTTAACCCCCATATGTCTTGCTCTCGGCCTCTAAAGGTCTTGTCTAGGTCTCAGCCTCTAAATGCCTTGGTCCTTTCCTGGTCTAGGCTTTTAAATGCCTGAGTCTTGTCTGGGTCTCAGCCACAATGTGTCTTGGTCTCAACCTCTAAAATCTTGGTTTTGTCTTGGCCTCAGCCTCTATACATCTTGGTCTTGTCTTGGTCTCAGCTTCTAAATGCCTTGGTTTTGTCTTGGTCTCGGCTTCTAAATGTCTTGGTCTCGGCTTCTAAATGCCTTGGTCTTGTCTAGGTCTCTGTCTCTATATTTCTATGTTTTGTCTCGTCTCAGCCTCCATAGGTCTTGGCTTTGTCTCGGTACTCCTTGGTATTTGTTGGTATAATTGGGTTAGATTGTGAGTTACTAACCCAATTATTTTGAGAACTAACTAATTACTATAACTAGTTGATTTTTTAAAGTAATGTTTCTAATGTGCTTGAATGGTTGTTTGTCTCTGTGTTGCCCTGCGACTGGCGACCTGTCCAGGGTGTACCCCGCCTCTCGCCCATAGACAGCTGGAGATAGGCACCAGCACCCCTAGTGACCCTTCTTCGGATTAACCATGTAAGAAAATGAATGGATGGATGGATGTTTCTAACACTAATTATTGCACCTGGGTAAGTTGTCAATGATTATTTTAAAGATGTTCTATTTAGTTTTTTTTGAGAAAAAACATCTAAAACAGCCATTTTAAAAAGTTTTTATCCTGCACACATTGTGGATTTTTGGTAAGAATAATATTTACAAAAATACTAATAGATTTTATTTCTAATACCCTTTCATTTCAAAACAAATCTCTAAGTGCTACAATCAATAAAAAATAAAACAAAATAAGGACATCAAAATATATATTAAAATACAAAAAGGTTAAAGTAAATCAAAGCCTTTCAAAACGTCTTAAAAATGAAAATGATATAGTCCATGAAGGCTAGAGCAAATTTATGTCTCGCCCCATATGTGACATACATCTGTTAACATTCATATTGCTAAACCAAAGTTGTTTTGCACAATGAGCATCCGACCAGGCATGAAATCCACAAGGATCAGTGCTGACGGTGAATAAGGGGCAGAGAAAACTGGCCGTCACAATGGATGTGGATGGCCTTGATCAGGAGGAATCCAAGCTCATACAAACAGCCTCAGCATGCAGACTTCAGCCTGCAACTCCATCAATTCTATATGAGCTGAAACTATCTAAAATGAGCATATTTTGTTTTATCTAAACCATGATAACGAATATGACAGTTTTTTGTTCCAGGTAAATAAATCATATCCAATCTGAAATAATACAACAATGAATATATGTATAGATATAAAACGTATCATGACTCGTGTATCGGGGTGTGTATCGTATCGCCAAGTTCTTCCAACTGATCTGCATCTATGAAGAATAGATGAAATTCTTACCTAGAGCCACAACCATCAAAGCTGCAGGAACTCCAAAAGCCAGGGCATAGCATTCACTATCAAAACACTTCACTTCACCTGCAGGAGCAGAAGGTCGTTACTAACATGGGGAACTTCACAGGACATCGAAAACATGATGGTCATTTTGACTGCAATTACTGACTTCTGAGGATTGGTGTTATCAACGTTGACAAAACACTCCCAGCGTTGATGGACATGTAGAAGATGGAGAAGAATTTCTGCCTTTCCTTTATCTAGAGGTAAAGATGAAAATAAAGTGGAGTTAGACAAGTTAAAGTAAAGTGTGCACCCAGACATTAAATATTTCACTCAGGGTTATAATTATTCCCTATATCAAGACGTTAAATAGGGTTGTCGTTTTGTCCAGATTGTCTTTTTTTGTTATTTGAACTGGAATGTGTGCAGATTTTGTACTTGTATTATTTATTTTGCTTAATTTTTTGGTCAAGTAATTAAAAACATGCCCTGAGATGGACAACTTGGTACACCTATCCAAGGTGTACCCCGTTGACAGCTGGAGATAGGCACCAGCACCCCTACAGACTCTGCTTGGGATAAGCGTGATGGAAAACTGATGGATGGGTTAAAATTGATTTTCAAAATTGATTTTCAATTGTTTTTAAACATTGAAATTGTAACCATGTGTAAGAAAGGTCATCTGGAGATTTTCTTCTATATTTCCAAACATCTGAGGTAGTCCTAATGCCAGAAAAAAAATAAAAACATTTGGAAACTATATTTTTGTTTTTGTTTCGTACATTTCAAACTGTACTTATCTATGATCTATTTAAGGTTTTACCTATACAGTTTTTTGGGGTTTTTTTTGGCTTTTTTATGACATGCAACAGAAAGTTAGTTGCGGATAAAAATACAATAAACAGCATAAACCACCAATACAAAGATACTTACATGTTGTTCTTCAAACTGATCTCCTCCAAACGCCGCCACGCAGGGTTTGATTCCACCCGTGCCTAAAGCGATGAGGATGAGGCCGACCATGGACAGAGCGCTAGAAGGAGTCAGAAACAGTGCAGGATGGAGAGGAGAATACCGAATCAACAAACTGGACACATCCAAGTATAAAACTGGAAACTCTGGAATGGCTTTTAACGATTCTGACAAGTTGGAGGTGGAGGCACAAAGAGCTGCTCAATCTTAGATCTGATTTCAAGCTTCTGGATTAACCCTCATGACACTCCTCATCCTCATCAAAGATGTAAAAGGTATCAAAACAGCAGCTTACATGTGTACGTCGGTGTTTCCCACAGTAGGAATGGCTCCAACAGACTTAATGACATGGCCAATCACATAAACGATGGACAGGTAGATGATGGTCCTGTTGGGATTAAACATGTGGGATTAAACATTTGTAATCCTGCTTTCATACAGATTATGAAATCATATAGATTAATCGATCATCTGTGAATCAGAGAGAGTGGAGGTAAAGGACCGGAAAACGCACTTGAATTTTCCCAGCCAGGAGTCGGCAATGATGGCTCCCAAAATGGGAGTGAAGTAGCAGAGGCCGCTGAAGGCGTGATAGATGGCGGTGGAGAGGTCCTTGTCCCATTTTAGATAGCTGAGGAAATACAGCGTCAGCACCGCTGCAGTCAAACACACAAACGTTAGCTGTGACCATCGCGTCTGTTCACATCTCTGTTAAAACAGCAGGTTCAACTCATGCTGCAAATTGTTTTCAACATGTATTTGGAAACAGAAAAGACAAGAAACACCTATTGTACCTTTTGATTCAGCTAAGCTTCTTGTTTTCTATTAAAGGAATCCCATTATCCCACATCTTCACTTCTGAACTTGCAAAAATCGTTCAAATTCAAAAGATTGTGGACATTTTGTCGTGTTCTTTTGGTCAGCCTACTCATTTGCTGTTAGATTTCCTCCTAGAGTCTGTTTAATTATCTTGCCTCTTATGAAATCACTGTTTCAGTTTGTTTTTGCATGTTTTATTTGCAATAAATGCTGCTTTCTTCATCTAGATATGAAGAACCAGGAAATTCCAGCAAAGTGTTTAGAGCTGCCATCTTCCACTAGATGACTTTTAGTTTAGGTTTCAACTTTTATGCTTATTCCAATTCTTGATTGCTGTCTTCATGTGTTTATATTCAGTGCTTTGGATTACCGTTCTAAGATTAAATCATTTGTAATCCTCTATAGCCTTACTGCAAATCATGGCATCAGTTAAAGGATACTAGTGAGAAAAGATCTTAAAAACAATTTTTATAGCAGCCAATCCTTATTTACTATATGCAACAATCACTGCCATAATTTTGTCCCAAACAAATGGTGAGGCGGTCTTTCGTTTTACAATAATTCAACCTTTCACGGTCGCTACATGCATGCTCAGTATGAGGGATTGCTCTAAAACTAACAACTTTTTTCTCAATTTTTTTACATTTTTCTTAACCAACTGACAATCAACTGAGCCTGACTGCAGTATTTATAAAATGCATTAAATAGGAATTTATGTAACTGAATTTGTCGGTACGACTGGATTGTATTTCCTATAATTTTTAAGCATAAGAATGTTTAAAAAAAAAACCTTGCAAATTAGAGCTGAATGAAGAAATTATTTAATTTACTATAGACAGCTAAAACTAAACCTGACTTTAACGTCCCTTTTTTAACTTAAACTAACTGCTACATCAAAAACAGGTAACAGTCACAGTTTAAAGCATGTTTAAGGTAATTACATTACAAGGAGAAAAAAGTTATTGACCAAGGGGATATTTGGAAGTCTCTATTCAAATTAGTTTATTTATATAGCGCCAATTTCCAACACGGGTCATCTTAAGGCCTTTTATAGAGACAAATCAATCCCATCATCCAGTCAGATCAGTTCAGTTTTCTATCTAAGGAAAACCTGCTTATTATATCAACTCATTGACTTTACAGGATCGGTTCCTCCTGGATGAGCATGTGGCGACAGTAGATATTCACACGAGCATACATACAGCGAAAGTGGAGAGGAAAACTCCTTTTTATCAGGAAGAAACCTCCAGCAAAACCTACTAAATCATGGAACACATCTTTTTAGTTCTTAGGGTAAAAAACGGGATGAAAACTAAGCTGACTTCTTGAAGTGAATGTGGTCCACGTTGCAAAAACACACATTTTAATCACACCGATGAGATAATTAACAATGAAATCTTCCTAAACAACAAGTTTTTTTTTTCATCACCACTTATTTTTATGAAAAAATGGCAACGAAGATAAACTTTTGAGCATAAAATTTTCTAATCTAAGTTTTAGCTGTTTTCTCAACCTAATACATTCTATTTCAAATAAAAACAATCCAATTCTTTTGGTTGAGGATAAACCCACTATCTTTATCATTCTAACAGGAGCCTTTCCTACCTTTCATGCCATAGTAGGAGAATCGTTCACAGAACTCATTCACCACTATGAAGCAGATGCTGAGAGGATAATTGGTTCCACATAGTTTCTAAAAGAAAAACAAAAATCATTTTCAGAGGAATATTCCAGACATTTACAGCATCATGGTTCACATTGCTAATAAATGAAAAAAGGAAAGGTGATATGACTGTAATCCCACAGTTCTTATAATCTGTTGCTGATTCTAAATAAAAGCAGATCCTATTGATCATGTCTCTGTTTCTGACCAACCAAACTGTAATGCGATAAGAAGAATGTGTCCAATGCTTTCTGTTAGCCACTGAATCCCAGGTTAATCATTATGCACACATAGAGTTTTAATGAAAGTTTAACAGATTTAAAGCCCATAGATCAGCTAAGCTGCAGTGGTAAATATTCTGCTTCAACTCCAGCAACTACCATGAACTTCTCTGCGTTCCCATCTGTCCGACTCATTTGACAAAACTTTCAATAGTCTTTCTTTTAGTTATCAGTTGGGGTTTTTTTAGCCCAAATTGGATGCACACATAAGGGTCCCTATTGCAAAAGCAGGTCTGATGCAGACCGGCTCTAGTTGAAACAAAAAAAGGGAACTTTTCTGTACTAAATGTTTTGAACATAAAAAAAAAAATTTGATTTCTTTAAGTTCATTTTGCATCTTAGAGAGCATTTCAAATGGAATAAAATAATAAAGCCTTTAAAAAAAAATGCCATATGTCTAAGAAAGTCATACATAATCTTTGTCAAAATCTGGCGACCTTACTTAAGCTATATGTATAACTATGTAAAATAACTGGATATGTTTTGTATACTAAAAAAAAACACTAACTTATCTACTTCTTTGCACTGCAAAAACGATCTTAAAATTAGTAAAAAAAAATCTTAAAATAAGTGTATTTACTCTTAATTTGAGGGGATAATTAGGAAGATATGCCAATGGAATGAGTATGTTTACGCTTAAAATAAGAGAGTAAGATTTTATGCACTTGATATAAGAGGCTGCAGTTGTTTTTTCTAATTTTAAATGTAAAGTTTCTTATTTCATTTGCAAAGTGTCTCGCTTACCTGCTCAATTCAAGAAAAATGCACTTAATTTAAGAAAAATGTACTTACTTAGATTTGAATTTTTTGCAGTGTTGGAGGGGAGTGGGGAGGGACGGGGACAGTATTGTTTATTTTCTACCATTTCTAATATATCAATTAAAAACTTATAATTTTTTTAAGTGATTTTGGTAGATTAGTGACCGCAGGAAGCTTCAGACCTGCTCCATGTTTTCTCTGTTTGTGGAAAATGACTCCCGCTGTGGTCTGCTGGAGCTTAGTATCCTTGGAAATGGCTTCGTAAGCCTCTGCTATACCCAGACTGATATTCAGCTGGCTGAAATCTTTTAACCTATTTCATCTTGTCTGATAGGAGCTTCTTCATTTTAAAGGTTTTGCACTTATCAAGCATTGGTTAAATAAATTCTGCTATCCAACTGAATTTGGTTCATTTCAATTATTTCGTAACTCAATTATAACATTTCAGACAAAGCAGGGTTTGTTATACAGTTTGTTTGTAATACAGGGAAGACGGAAGGAGAAGCAACACTTGTATTTTTTATTTTTTCTGTAAAATGTGAACTCCATATTTACTTCTATTTGTATTTTGCTTAATTTTAATTTAACTTAATACTTATTTGTTGCTTAATTTAAACTTAATTTAACTTAATACTTTTTTGCCCTGTAAGCTGCTGGTAACCTTAATTTCCGGAGGGAGTCTTCCCAAGGGATCAATAAAGTACTGTCTGAGTCTAAGTCTAAGTCTTTGTAAATCAAATAATTTTTTCTTTGTCTTATTTACTCTGTTCCCAGAATTCCAAAAAGATTTGTAGAATTTGGAGGCGACATGGATCACTGCTGATGCCTGAATCTGCCTACTGATAGGCAGTGTTGGGTTTCTCCTTATATATGTAATTTACTTTTAGTTCTACATTCAAACATGTCAAAAAAAGGATGCTTAGTAAATAAAGTTTACTTATATGAAGAGAAGACTTGTATTCATAAATTGTTCCTGGCAGAACACAACAGCCAGACCACTACTGATACTTTTTAGGATGGGGGGGGGGGATTCTCAAACTATACATTTTCTTTGAATTCTTTTTCCAATTTTAGCTATTAAATCTATTTATACAGCACATCAGGCTTTAAGGGGCCCCCTAAGTTGGAAAAAAAGATGGGGAGGACTTTTCAGAGCTAAGAGTGTGGTGAGCAGAAGAGATGGTGAGAGGACATGAGAAAAAAGAGATATTCTCCATAAAAACAAGCACCAGTGAGTTAATAAGACACTACTGGCTAAAGGCTGGTAAAAGCATTTTTCCTCTCCCTTTAGTTTAAATGAAAATGAAAGACATAATTCCCTTTTAAAACATCCTTTTATTCTAGTTATCCATTCCTAAAGTGCAAAGAAATCCAAGCTGAGAAACCAGCCTGTAGAAAATAATGAAAGTATCTCCAGGGACTAGAGCACAAAGTGACAAACTCATGTCACTTAAGACCAAGATAGACGTATAGATTTATTTTATTAACTCCAAGATGTGAAATCTGCAGCAAAATGGCGATTCAAATTTAAAATAAAATACACCCCCCCCCCCCCCCCCCCCCCCAAAAAAAAATGATAAAAACCCATGAAGTAACCTTTTGTACAGTAAAGATGTGTAATTAGGGATTTTGTACCCCCTGAAATCTGATTACCCGCCAAGATGATTGACATGTTTCAGCACCAGATTGTTCCTGTACACCATTTGGTGGTATGCAGAGGTGGAAGGAATGCAAAAAAATAAAACAACAACAAATAAAGTATTACTCAAGTAAAAGTACAAGTACTTGGATAAATATTTTAGAAATAGAGCCCACAAATAGTTTAAATACACGTAAAGTTACCGGTGCAAAATGTTACTCTAGTAAAGGTTTTTAAAAACACAGGAAAATTTAAACTTAAAGTAAAAATTACTGAAAGGAACATTTCTTCTGTTCCATTTTATAGACACAATGAGAAATCAATGAGATCAGTTGCAATAAGTAAGATGAGAGATTATAATCTTGAAAAAACAACAGTTTTTCTAATTTTCCATCAAAAATGGTTTATTTAATACAAAAAATACTTTACTATGGCACTTCATTTTTCTTCTCTGTTTTATACATATTTAATCATCTCCACCTCTCCATATTTCAAGTTTTCTTTTAGTTTCATTTTTGTTAAAACTGTTTAGAAATGGCAAATTACATACAGAAATAATCTCATTTGAACCTTTGAACCAAAATCATTCCCATGTCTGTTACAGGAGCGGTTCAACTCACAGAGACGCCTTCATAGCAGACATTTTTCTGCTTTGTTGCAATGTGACATAATGATATGGTTGTTCTTAAAATAAAGTCTTACTGCAGCAGAAACAGAAAGAAAATGTTTACTTCATGCATGAAGTGTGGATTGTTCCAAATGTTGCCAAGAAGTTTGATCCAAGCTTATTCCTATGTTTTTTGCTTTGTTTTTTTTTGAGTCCATATCTATCAGTATGGAGGACCAGCTCTACCATATTTATAAATAAATAAATAGTATTTATTCGTCCTCAAGAACATGCTTGACAAGGACATAAGTCCGTACTCATGTTCTTAAGAATAGAGAAACGGTCAGTGACTTCAGACTCTCCTCTCCTCCTGTAGATTGGACCAATGCAGTAAAATGTTAACCAACCAATTCCAGGCCAAGGACCCCCAAACTGGGGCAGAGCGCGGACCCCCTAATTATATATAGTGTATGAATTGTGTTATATCAAACTGATCCTATAGTCACGCTATTACAGATGGAGTCATGTAATGAAAGTAATTTCTCCCTGGGATTATTAAAGTATTTCTAATTCTGATTCCTGATTGATTGGACAGGTGTTGTGAAGGAAACGGTGCCCAGCTTGAAAGAGCTCCAGTGTGTCACTGAATGTGTGCATTGATGACTGAAAGACATCTTCTGCCTCAATTTATATGTTTACTACAGTGTGTTGAATTAATGTTCATGTGGATTTGAAGACATTTCAATTAGTGGAAAAAAAAAAGTCTTATCAACCAAAACTTTTGCAACCCCCATGCAGTACCTCCCTGGAGCCTCTAGGGGTCTCGGACCCCATGTTAAAGACCTCTGCCCCTCCTACTTTGCATAATGAGGCAGAAATGCAGAAAGAAATATAAAAAAACAACAGGCAGGAATAAATAGCATTGAAGAAATAAATCGGGTAAAAAAAAATACAAAGGAGGAATAAAACAGAGAAAAATATTATAACATGCACATAAATAAATAAGGTAATTATTACAAAGGTGAATAAATAAAGAAGCTCACTGTGTAATTTAATTTCTAACTACATTTATTTGGGGTTAATTAATTGTATGCTTATTTTTTTACTGAGCATTTATTTATTTCTGTATTCATTTTTAAAATGGTAGAGCTGGTCCTCCATATATTAGAAGCTGGGTAATGCAAAAATATATTTAGATTTTCCAAAGCTTTCATTTTTTCACCAAATATATCCCAGTTTTAGTCAACCTAAAAATCTCAGGTCAGGACATTATGTAAAAAAAAATGACTTTTTTTACACAATGTGTGATTTATGCTTAATGGAAAGCTTTAGAAAACCTGATTTCCTATTTCAGATCAAACCAAAACAGTTTACTTCAAGTCAATTGCTCACAGAGACACCATGTGACCAAACAGGTCATGACTGATTATCTTATTATGCTCCTCTGACCGTTTAGAAAAGCAAAGAACGGATCAAAATAAAAAAAGAGGACATATTTGCACAGATAAACACGATAAGCTTCATTTTACTGATGCAAACTAAAATAAAAAAGGTATGCGATGAAGATCGGTCTCCCAGTCAGAGGTATGCGGGCCACAAACTTCCAAACAACCTTTTTTTTTTTACTTTTGCACGAAAGTTGCGTCATTGAATCTATAATTGAGCCAAGTTTGAATAATCAGACCAAATCCAACCATTTTACGCACAACAATCTGAAACTCGCTGGAATCCTTACGGGTTTTTTGTTAGTTTTTTTTGGTTTAGAAACATTTTTCTTGTTAAAATGCATCCATAAAATAAAAAAATAAGAAGGAAAGCATGTAAGCAGATCCACGCAGGCAGACATCGCTGGCATTTACCTTGCCCATGTTGCTTTATTTTCCAGTGAGTTTCCAGCTCCTTCCCTCAGCGCTCCTCTGTCTCTCTGCTGCGGCTCGCACATAAACCTCCAGATCAAGCAGCTGCGCTCATAAAAACACGCAGAGTTTAGGTTAATCTTCCACCACTGGAGAACTTGGACTTGTCACCTTTGTGAAAAGAACCTCTCCTTCCTGAACAATCCGAGGATCATTTAGATCCAGAAAGTTGGATCCTTTCCGTGGAGCAGGAGATCCGTTAGTGGGAGTGGGGAAAGTGGGAGGAGAGGGGGGGACTAACCCAGCAGCAGCCCCTCTTGGTCCACAATAGTTCTGTTGTTAGGCTCAGATTCAGACCTGGTTCTGGAAGCAGGGTCAAAGTGATCTGGACTGTCTGTCCTCTGTGCTTGGATCATATCTAACTCATTGTTTCTGAAATCACTCTGAGTAAAACTCACTCCTCCATGCAACACTAAGCCTCTGCTTATTATGGCTCATTTATCAGCTTCATCTAAATAAAGCTGCTCCTGCTGGGCAGGAGACACATTCAAGACTGCATCGCATCGTTTGCATCAGGTACGGAGAGGATTAGGGACACTGAAAAAATAAAAAAAAATTGACAGATTTTTAAATTTTATTTCAGTTTAATATGGGAAAAAAGTCTGACTTTTATCACAGAATTCTGACTTTTTTTTTAGTTTCTGACTTTTTTTCTAAAAAATTCTGACTTTTTTCTCAGAATTCTCTTTAATCTTAGAATTCTGACTTTTTTTTCCTCAAAATTCTGACTTTTCTTCTCAGAATACTGACTTTAATCTCAGAATTCTGATTTTAATCTTAGAATTCTGACTTTTTATCAGATTTCTGACTTTCATCTCAATTTTGACTTTAATCTCAGAATACTGACTTTAATCTGAGCATTCTGACTTTTTTCTCAAAATTCTGACTTTTTTTCAGAATTCTGACTTTAATCTCAGAATTCTGACTTTTTCTCAGAATTCTGTCTTTAATCTGAAAATTCTGACTTTTTTTCTCAAAATTCTGACTTTTTTCTCAGAATTTTGATTTTTTATCGCAGAATAATGACTTAAATCTAAGAATTCTGACTTTAATCTTAGAATTCTGACTTTTTCTCAAAATTCTGACTTTTTTCTTGGAATTTTGACTTTAATCTCAGAATTCTGACTTTAATCTGAAAATTCTGAATTTTTTCCCCTCAAAATTCTGACTTTTTTTTAAAGAATATTGACTTTAATCTCAGAATTCTGACTTTAATCTGAAAATTCTGACTTTTTTTCTAAAAATTCTGACTTTTTTTTAAAGAATTTTGACTTTAATCTCAGAATACTGACTTTAATCTCAGAATTCATACTTTTTTTTCAGAATTCTGACTTTAATCTCAGAATTCTGACTTTAATCTCAGAATTTTGTATCTTAATGCCGATGGGCACCATGAAGGAAGAGATGTGGGAGCATTCAGCTTCACAGGCAAAGATGTGAGTTGTTTGGGAGGGCCAGTAACACATTGGTGGAAAACACATTCCCCGGGGGTCCCCGGTGATGCTATTTCATTAATGGAAGAGCAGAAGGTGATTAAAACAAGAGAGCTAATCTCTAAAACAGACGTGGCTACGGCTTGATGCTGACATGTTGTTAGCTGTCAGAATTCAGTCAGAATTATGAGATTAAAGTCAGAATTCTGACTTTTTTCTTTTTTTACTGAAATAAAATGTAAAACTCAGTTACATTTGTTGTTTTTTTTTCAGTGGCCCTAATCCTCTTCTGCAATCAGGTGTCATGGAGCAAAAAATTCTCATTTCATTTATATTTTGTTGTTCATTTCACCATTATATATTTTTTTGATATAAAACATCCACATTATGAATTTTTATATCACTGCTTTATGCACTTTTTTGTCTTATTCGAACCCTTGTGGCTCACACTGAAACGACTGTAATTGCACCTTTTTTCTTTGTAAGAAGTGATAATAAAGATGCATCAAAAAAAGGTATCACAGATACAAAGGAATAGTCTAAAAGGTGTGTTTATTTTTGCCTTTTCTCTTGTAAGCTGGATGTTTCTTCTACAGTATTAGAAATATCATCACTCTGAGGTCACTGCAGTGTTACCTGCAAGTCATCCAAAATAACCACTGGTGTTATCATTGCATAGTCAGCTTGGTTATTCATCTGCTGAGTAAGGATGACAGGGATGCGCTTCTGAGCAAGAATTGCATGTCGTTATTTTTATTTTTTTGTTTGTTCTAGTTTTTTTTTAACCTGCTGATCTTTTATTCCAGGTCTCGCCAAACTGTGTCATAAAAAAAAAATTGTAAAAATAAAGTACATCGGCTGGTGACGATCATCCACCCTCTTATTCACTACAAAACCACATTGTTCTGTTCACATATTATTTTAAAGCAGTCAAGATAGTCTCGCTTAGTTTCCGCTCTACTTCTACAAAAATCCGCTGCTCTTTCATCCCATCCTCTCTGCCTGACACCCTGCAAACAGCAGTTACAAATGTGCTGCATGGTTTTGTGGTTGGTTCCAAGGTCCAGGTTCACACTGGCATGACTCACTCCATAAACCAAACTCTGGCATGGTAAAAGCTTTCCAAAGGTTTGGTTTTAAAGGGTAATATAAGACTCATAGAAGATGTTATATGTTAGATTTTGAATCTGAGCAGAGGCATGGCTCAACACAGACGGGCTACCTCCTCCGGACAAGACTCTGCTGTCCATCCACACCTCAAGGTCAAAGGACATTCGTTTGAGAACCAGAATGTTCACATTTTGGACAAAGAAGACAGGTGGTTTGAAAGGGATGTGAAGGAAGTCTTTTATGTTAAGAGAGAAAAAACAACCTTAAACAGATGGGCTCATTTCAGGTTACAGCTCTCCCAACCCTACGATTCCTTCCCACTATCATCTCAACCCTCATCGCTATGCAGGGACAAAGACATCTCACCAGGCCAACCAGGCCAACAATGACCCTAAAGACTCAATAATGACCCTTAAGACTCCCTTTTTTAGATGCATAAGTCAGTATCGGGTATTGCAGACCAACAATGACCTCAAAAACTCCCCATTACTAAGGGGTGGACTGTGGTGTTTTTTCGGTTTAATCTGCATGTTTTCTAGGCCATAACAAGGCTTCGCTTGGCTACACTACAGAGCCTGGAAATCAACACTAATCCAGACATTTTGAACTGTAAAAGCTTCCTCGATGGGAAGCAAAACATCTTCAAACTTGGAAAAGAAATTCCAGTGGTTTGTTTTTTTTTTACTTTTTTTTTGGAACAACCCATATCATGATGAAACATAGTGGTGGCAGCATCATGCTAAGGGCATGGAACGCAGGGCAGCTATCCTCTATTTTGTTCAGCCAACTGCATTAAACCCCCTTTAAAAAAGCTTGACTTTTCTTTTTTGGAAATTGCAGAAAAGTTATTTTTAGTCATGTTTTTTTTTTTTTTTCTTAAATGATTCACACAGTACATGATGTAAAAGGCTGCTGTCATGGATCCCATATCTCTTAGAGATTACAGACGTTTAAAAATGTATAAAAAGTTTTACACAAAGTTTAATTGCTCTGAGTGGGTGCAGTTCTGCTCACCACAGATAAGACCGGCAAAGGGATGAAGGAATAACTAGTTTATGAGCTAACTCTGGAATGATTTCTTCTTCAACCCTTGACAGCTTTGCTAGGCAACATGTGTTTAAATAGTTATTTGAATTATTTGGTGACGAATAGATAGATCTTGGTGTTTTGTTCAAATATTTATACCATCTTTGATGTCATTTTCTTTTACTATGTGTTTCTTTTTTTACTGTTTTCATGTTTTTGGCTGGTCTCCATTAAAAGATACACTTTATGCTTTACTTTTGCTAAGAGTCTGTCTGCGTCTGGACTTCTCTAACCTGCATTAGTTCTTCTAACCTGTCAGGTTCTGAAAATATTTCAGGTCCCAATTTAAATTACCCCACAGATTTTTTTTTTTTTTTCCTTAGGATATTTAGTAATGGACAATTTGAAAACTTTAATTTACTTATTTTATTGATTTGAAAGTTTGCTTGGACTAAAAAATGATATTTTATACTCTGCCAGATCCAACACCTAAATCTGGTCAGTGAAGGCTATTTATGCAGCCCTCAAGAGCCAAAACAGACATATTAAAGGTATAGTGGAGGATTTTATCTAATTTTTGAAAAGACCCACCCTCTCGACTGTAAAACAAAAAAAAACTTCTCATGCACAAACCTTTACCTGCTCCCAAGAGTCAATCAACGTCAATCGAATGCGTACGAGAGCGTGCACAAGCCCATTTCTCCTTGTGCACACTCTGTTTAAAAGTTGCTGTTTGCATCGTTCATACAAGCTTACTTTCTAAAAGAAGATTTGCAAATTTTCCACTTTGTCAGACTGAAAATGGGGACGAGCATGTAGGACGGCCTTACGTAAACATATCACCAGATTGATTGACAATTAGACCACTTATTTTGATGATCCATCCGCAAAAAGAACTGCCTTCACTATACCTTTAAGTAAAGTACAGACATATGTTCTGTTAAAGGGGCAGTGTGTAAGAAATTCGACCTTTATTAGCAAAATTTAAGAATTCCTTTAAAAAATACATCATTACTCCACAAAAGCCTAATATCATCATATCCATAATTAAAGCCTTCTCATAACTTAGAATTAATAGTCCATAAATATATAGGGGGGGGGGGGGGGGTGCACTCAATGGGAGACACCATGTTTTAAATAGAGTAGCTGGAAGGGGACAAACTTGCCAGCCTTACGCATTTTTACATTAGGAGTTTAATACAAGTAAAACGGCTGTAGATCATTTGCACCTTCTGTTGCAATGGAGGACCACCTGTACTGTTTGCCAAGTGGTAGTCAGGAGACACATAGATGCATAGATGACACATAAGAACATCTATACAAGAAGAACAGACTGTGGTGGTGAGACTGAGAATGGATGATGGCGGTTCCTTTGATAGAACAAAAGATTTTAGATAGTACAACTGTGTTAAACTTTACAACAAACTTTATTCCACGCCTTTCAGAATATTTTTGTGGGGATATTTTTTTTTTGCACTCCGTCTCTGGCTATAATCTGTTTCCTGTCTGATGGGATAGAAGAGAACATCACAGGCAGTTTAAGTCCAGAATGGAAACAGAAGGATGCTTTCTGTACACAACAAGCCCTTAACAATTACTGCATGTAATGTAAAGGGTCGGAGGTCATCCGCCAGCAGTCAGCTGACCTAAAAGGACAACAAATTGATGCTTTAACTTGTCACACATTGAGAATTATCTCACTGGCACCAGAAGAAGCATGAGATATTCAGATTTAAATCGATGGACTAAACAATAGGACACCATTATCTAAGCATACAGGATTTATTCAGCCCTTAGAAATCAGGTTTATCCACCTTCCATCAGAACATTTTTTATAGATTCAAAATGTACATCATTTAAACTCAGTATTTCTCCATGCGTGCCATGGGGACCTCAGCGTGAGATCTGAAGTTGTAGAGAAGTCTATAACAGAATCAGTTTATTGCCAAGTTGGTTTGCATAATGAATTTGACTTGGTGTTGATGGTGCAGACAAATTAGATTTATAATCAGAATATGGAATTTATAATAAATAAGAAAGTAAAGTTCATTTATATAGCACCTTTCACAGACATCGAGGTCACAAAGTGTCCTTTTTGCCATTTATAGCTATATACAATACAAAATATCCTATATACAATATATAGTAAAGTAGCAGACATTCAAAATGGCCCTTCCCAGCCAAACGGCAACCTACTTCCCTCCAACTCCCAGCAAAATCCCCCCAACTTCCAGCCCCTGGAGTGAGCCCCTCTTGCATATTTTTTACTGACTCCACCCTTTCGCTGAATTACAGGATCTGACCAGGAGATGGCGCTTCTCTTTAGATCTTGTCCACAAATAATGACAGAAAGAATATTTTATTACAAAGATTGATGTTTAAAAGGAATTGTAGGGGATCAGTCAAGGAACAGCAAGGGCCCATAAAGGAAAGGTGGGAAATTCTGAATGGGGATCACCCAAAATCTTCCCTGAATGCCTCAGAGTCCTGGAGGTGTACAGATCCCGGAGAGATGGAAGATTGATGGAGGATTAGAAGTGCACCACCATTGTCCTTGGCAGGTTGAATTTTTTCAGCTACCGTAGGAAGCACATCCTCTGCTGGGTTAAGGCCATGGTTTTTATAATCAGCAAATCCTGCAATGAGGAGATTCATATTGACTGACTTAAGAACTTTGTTTTTAGTCCAGTCTATCTGTCGTTCTCTGTGAACAGGATAACTTGAAAAATCATGAACTGATTTTAATAAAATTTTTACCAAAGGTGTACCTAAGGCCAAGGAACAATCCCTTAAATACTGGTGATGATCCACCTCATAATCCGAATGCAGGAATTAAAAAATGATATATTTTTTTAACAATATTTGGTGGAACAAGCAGTTCCAGACTAAACCAGAGGGTGGCAGCAGTGACTACTGACAGATTCAGCATTGGATTTAAAATAGTCCAGAAGAGGAAATGAAGAAGCTGAGAGCAGAACAAACACCAGAGGCTGCAGGCATATGCTGTGCCCTATTTATAAACTTATGGAAGGATTATAAACAAATTATTACCAAAGTTAATTAAAGGTCAGTCCAAGGTAAAATTTGCTAAAATTTGGTAATGATCCAGATGATGTGTGAGCTTTATCTATAGGTGAAAGTGACAATATGGGGCAGAATCTGTGCTCACCTGTGTTCTTTTCTGGTTTGTTTATGGAACAACCAGATTATCTAACTGAAAAGAAATCTGGCAGTAGTACATTTATCCACAAGGGGGCAGTGTCGACCAGCTGGTAAACTGATTGCAAACAATAATAATACAAAAACACAAGAAAACTTCAGAATAAAAAAAAAGGTTTTTAAAGGGTGATGTTTGGCCTAAAATGTTAAAAAGTTATTTGCAGAATTATGACCTATTTCTTTATTTATTAAAAGTGCTGAAAGCAGTGACAATATAGAGGATTCATACATTTTATGATGGATAACGTTGAATAAAATACATTTAAATTCATCTGACAACTATATGCTATTATTCTCCAATTATATAGAACCCTGAGATTATATAGAAGACTGAAACTGTTTCACTCTGTTTATTAAATTTTTTTGGTTTAATTTACTATTTTTGTAAAAAGAAACAAATTATTATAGAATAGAATCAGCACCTGTTTTGTTCTAATTAAAGTCAAAGTAGAGAGCAGGATTTTACAGAAATGATTGAGTCTGAAAGTTTAATTTTAGTGTTTTTAGTTTTTTTTTTTTTTTTAACTAAAACACATAGCTGGAAATGTGCTCCAAAGAAAGAGAAATCTAATATCAGTGATCCATCACAACCCTAAAGTAGCTCACCATAACTGTCTTTAAAAACAAGAAAATATTAAAATTCTAATCTAAAAATATTATTTTAAATGTATTTCACCACTGATAGCAAAACAGGTAATACCAACAACCTTTATTCTTACTCTGCCAACAACTAAACACATTAAACGTTTATTCAAAGCATGAAACAAAAAAAAAAGCAAAAAGAAAAGCTTTTATTCCATTAATGTCCATCTTTCATAACAGTGACCAATGATACAGATTTTTATTAACTCAACCTCCAAAAACAGTTCAGACAACAATATTTTTTAAGAATATCTCTGCGTTCATTTTAAAATTACTGCTTGTGTGTTTAAAAACCCTTAAAATTGCATTTTATCATCTATACAGAAAGATAAAGCAGGAACGAAGACAAACATCTGTCTGAAGAAAAGTAAGCAGATTAACAACATTTGTTTTTTTTAACATTAAAAAAATAAATATACAGCTAAAGACATTGTTGAGCCATATCTTTAGATTATGCAACCCCCTTTACTCCGATGCCTCTAAATTAAATCCAGTTCAAGCATTTGCCTTCAGAATTAATGACCTGACAGCGAAGCTGCACCAGCGCCTTCAGAATTAGGAACTGACACACCTGAGTGTAATTAATCAACTATTTTCAAAAAAGGGCGCACCACTGTGAAACAGGGTAGTGGCAGTGTAATGCTGGGGAGGAACCTTTAGTGAGAATGAACCTAAACAGTTAAAAAATAAAATGTTTCTTTAACATCTAGCAAGTTAATATAACTATTTAAGATAACATTTGGTTCAACTCCCAGTTTGTGTAGGATTTACTCCGTAGCCAGTGCCAACTTTTCAGAGTTCATTTTACTACTGTAATTCTCGGACTATTAGCCGCAGCTGAATATAAGCCACAGAAGCTAAATTGCATGATTTGTACATATACAAGCCGCACCGGACTATAAGCCGCAGGTTTTTTATGTTTAATATCCGTCTTTCTCGCTGTCGTTCTGTCTCGTACCACTCGTGGTAGACATCTGCTTTCGTAGGACCTCCGCATTCCCCCACGTGCGGCTACCGTACTTGTGTGTTGAAGCAAATGTGACGTCAACATGGTGGATGGTAAAAATCATAGATTAGCTGTACAAGTCCATAGATAAGCCGCATTGTTAGGTCGAAAAATGGGGAAAAAGTCGCGGCTTATAGTGCGAAAATTACGGTAATTTAAATGTCAAAATCAAGAAGACATAGACTGGTTTGGTTATCGACACCATATAGAGTAAAAGTTGTTCTGCATAGCTGATTATTGACCCCAACACTTGAGCAGATTTACACTCAGTGTAGTTGGAAATAATTACAATTTCTCACTGTGTGGGAAGCTAGAAAACGGACGATCCTGGATAAAACAAGCAATTTTCCACCTAAACTGACTGGCTGGAATGGACAAAAACTAATAACTAAACCTTTTTTTTGGTTTTGATTTTGTGCATACATCCCAGCGAGCACAGTAGCCTTAAGCATGGCGGTGGCAGTATTATGCTGTACTGATGTTTTTCTTCTATGTGTTTTCTTAACTTTCACTTTGCAATAACACCAGACTTTATGTGTCAGTATCTCTTAAATTAAAACGAAAATTACTTTTAAGTAAAGTTGTGGCACGACAGAAGTACGGCTATTTAGCACAAGTTTAATACAAGAAAAAATAAGTGATTTTTCCCTTTAAATTGATATAAAAGCACATCTATATAAGGCCCGCTTCATGTGCAAACCCTATTAAACAGAAATTTTTTTCTAAAATCTCTCCTGATGTTTCCAAACAAAAACCCTATAAAATAGAAAGCTGATTAAAAGATGTGTTCCCTTTCTAAGGCAGTGGCATATGAAATAAGGACATGAATCAGTTTTGCATTTGCAACGATTTGTGCAAACTAAAACCTTACATCTCCAAAAGGGTGGATTAAAAGAAACTGCAGGACAGAGTCTTCAGATTTACAAGAAGAGAAGGTTTAGCTGTGCTCTCTGCCCCGCCCATCCAGCCTGTGCTGTAAACCTCAGTGCTTTATTCCTCTTACTGTTTATGCAGTTGAACTCTGCAGAAACAAAGAGCTTAGTAACACGACAGCAGAGCGGCGTGAATACCAAACAGCCCAGATATAAAAGAATCTGATTATGCTGTCGCTCTCTCCTCGACCGGAGCAGCTACTCTGTCCAGAAACTGGAGGTTGATTGGCGTGGCGGGACACAGCAGAGTTCTGGTGATCGGCTTTACTGTCTTCCCAGCAGGGTCTGGCCTAACCTCGTAGTGCTTTATCACCTAAAATATAAGGCAAAGAGAGGATTGTTTATGTCAAACACTCAACTTTAACTGTGGCTTTTGAGCTGAGAGTGAATTAAACTCAAGATAAAAACACCAGCAAAAGAGCTGCTGAGTTTAACTAATCCTGAAACAGAGTATTATGTGAGGCGTACAGATGGAAGGACTGACCCTGGACAAAAGGAGGTACATCTCCAGCTCGGCCAACCTCCGCCCTAAACAGGCCCGGATCCCGAAACCAAACGGCACCGATCCGAAGGGGTGCTGCTTGGTCCTGTCATCGCCGCCTCGGAGCCAGCGCTGCGGCAGGAAGGTGTGAGGATCAGGGAAGATGCTGTCGTCGTAGGAAACGGCGTAGTAGCACAGGTGGAACAGAGTCTACAAGGCACAGAAAGTTAGAAACGACAAAACAACATGTCCAGTTTAAACTGTTTACATGGACACACTATAAAAGGACGTATCAGGTTGGTTTTTAACTGTCTGACACAAAATCAGACAAACTTTTCTTTAATTTTTTCATGAATAATTCTCAATAAAATCAATTCTCTATATATGTTAGAGAAAATAATGCACTGTTTTCAAATTAAAATGCTTATTTAGTGCTTTGAAATTATTTAACTACATTTAGTGATTTTTTGAGGTTTTATAAGCTTTTATTTATACGTGATTTAATGGATATAATTTATGATTTGGAATAGCTAAAACAAGTCCTGATTTAAGTGGGCATTCTTCTACCTGCTCCCATATTCATATATATATATATATATATATATATATATATATATATATATATATATATATCTTCTATATATACAGAAGAGCTATCTTTATGTGTATATATGTTTATCTTTATTACCTTGTGTGGTTGGTTGTATATATATATATATATATATATATATATATATAAAACTGTAACTGGAGTGTGTAACAAAAGTAAGTATTAAAATATTTCTGATTCTGATTCTGATAAGCATGCTTGTAGCGACAGTGGAGAGGAAAAACTCCATTTTAACAGGAAGAAACCTCCAGCAGAACCAGACTCAGTGTGAGCGGCCATCTGCTGAGGCTGACTGGGGTTCAGTTCTTACCAGGAATAGTAATTATTTTAGCGACACTCAGGCTAATGCAACATCTAAAGAACATCTTTGTTGAAGATTAGTAGTTATGTTAACCCTTAGAAGGCTAAAGCTTCATAGTTTTAACAGTTTCACCCATGACATCCACTTAAATGATGTTATATTAGGGTTTAATAAATTAAAAGTGATTTATATAAAGAATAGAATCCAGAACTTAATTTCAGAAATATGTAAAACAAACAAATTAAAAAGTTCAAAGGAAGTAGAGAAAACATCTTTATACAAGGAAACATTTACATCTTATTTAAACAGACAAAAGCACAAGATCTATGA
This sequence comes from Cyprinodon tularosa, assembly GCF_016077235.1. NCBI lineage: Eukaryota > Metazoa > Chordata > Actinopteri > Cyprinodontiformes > Cyprinodontidae > Cyprinodon > Cyprinodon tularosa. Next base: position 1,375,988 of record NW_024038158.1, read on the forward strand.
GAGAGAAATATTCAAAAGGTCAATGTGTCGTTTCATTAAGGTGTTTATCCAAAAATAAACAGTAAGAAAATGAAATATTTATTCTGGATATAACTCTGGGACTCCTTTGATAGAGATCCTGCACCTCAATCTTTAACTGTTGTATAGAACTGAATGGTTCTCGTTTACTTTCGCCACTGATGCTGACTCAGATACACCTGATAGATTCCAAAATTCCTGATAGATTCCAAAATATTAACTACAGCAGATACAGTATATAAATCTAAATAAAGGTAATACTTTATCCTAAAGTCAGTTTGTTAAGTTTTTTTTTACTTTGTGTTATTCATCTAAAAATCAATCATTATAATAATATCGAAATTGAAATATCTGTGCAACAAGAGTGAATCTGAAGATGGTCCTGTTTACTGGCAGAGCCTCTATTCTTACCAGAAAGCTGGGAACCTCTTTTCTCACCTTTTTGGGAAAGAGATGATCTCCAACTACGATCTCATTTTCAGCTGTGACACGAGCATTTCCTGGAACTACCGGATACAGCCTGGAGAGCAGAGAATTCACAGTGTTAGAGACACATCCTTTAGTTCCAGCCTGTTCACCCAGAACTAGAACCAAACATTGAGAAGCGGCATTTAGTTTATATGCTCCACTGATCTGGAACAAACTCCCAGAAGACTGGAAAAGTGCTGAAAGCCTGAGTTCTTTTAAATCAAAGTTAAAAAGCCATTTATTTAGAGCTGCCTTTGACTGTTGGAGTTAAACTGTTAACTGAGGTATTTTAGTTTAAGGCTGTGGTCCAGCTAGTTTATATTTTCCTTCTATCATGTCTTTATCTTCATTTGCTCTATTTCTGCTTTTATTTTCTTCTGTTTTATTCTTTATTTATGTAAAGCACTCTGAATTGTCCTGGCGCTGAATTGTGCTATAGATAGCTTATAAAGGTATTTCACATATAATAGAGTTAAAAGGTTTTATTTTCTTTGCAAACGGGGTTAAATAAATAAATCTTCTTGCTAAGAAGAAAATTTGTAGTTTTCTTTATTTTTACATCATTGTGACTCAAAAACAGATAAAATTGAGTGCTTTATTTTAAAACATCCTGCGGGTTGGTATAAGATTATTTATAATGCACAGAAAAGCAGCCAACCTTTTCTTTAACTCATCATCTTCAACAATAAGCAACTAAACTTTCCCATTTTAATTCATTTAATATCATCAAAACTATTTGCTTAAAGGCCAAATGAAAGACTATTTTATTTGATTTCTGTTAGAATATGTTTCTATTTAGTAAAATTGCGTTTTAACGTTTTTTTATATAGTACCAGCAAGAATTTAAAACTATTTTAACTCTGCTCTTTATTTGATTTAACAGTGATAATACTTAGTTTCCAAAATATTTCCGCATTCTGTTGATCTGATATTTACGGATTAAGACAAATGTTGTCTCTAGATGTTCATATTTAGGGTGGCCTGTACTTACCACAGTATTTGGTTTTAAACAAGGTGCCTTTTTCCCAGTTAAATTCCCATATATGGGCTCAGCCCCCAATGTTCCCAGATCCAGGGAACGCTCCTGCAATTGATCCCTGATATAAGCTCCCATTTTGTTTCTTTTTTTCTTGGAGCCCATATTGCTTTCTCTTCCACCTCCGCTGCCATGATCAGTGCTTCTCTTTGCTGGCCTTCAGCCCGACCCTCTCCAACCATTGGTAGGATTTCATCATATTAGCCGCTTCAGCTATCTGTTAGTGGAACATCCCATGCAGGTTTTTTCCTCCCATGATGGTTCATCCAGTTCCTTAATTTCCAGCTTCCACCGTATGAGACATTCCCGATGTCCTTCCTGGCTTGGGGACGTTTTCCTGATGTATTCTTGGAGTTTAGATGGTGGCTGTGATGCTCACTAATATAGAGTATAGTCTGTGGATACTGGATTTCCTGCTATTGTTAGTGGCTTTCATGATTTAACATGCCATTCCTCCTTTGGCCAACTTATTATTCCAGCAGGGTATCTGATTACCAGCAGGCATAGCTGTTAAATAACCTGGACTTTGTTCCTACCATTTAGCTGACTTCTCAGAACAGGCCTTACTAGTTGCAGGTATTTTGGCTGTTGCAGCTTTCCTTATGGCCTCTTCTTGGTTCCCATTTCCCTTTGGTATTCCAAGGTTCTTGTAGCTCCCTTCCTCACCTGCTATTCCCTCTATTGCTGTCTGATAGATCAGTGTCTACTTCTGCAGAAAGTCAGTGCGCTGAACCAGGAAGTAACAATCTAACAATTGAAATCGGACAATGGATTGTTATCTGATTTCTCATTTTGGTTCAGTAACAAAAACTGGTTATACTGTTGTTTTATACGGCGTCCAAAACCTGCGGCTCCAGATCCATGAGTGGCTCTTTGGACCTCCTATAATGGCTCTTAATCCTGGCTAAAATTGATTAAGAAACCAAGTAGATTCTGAGAACAGTGAAATAACAAACCAGTTTTAGAGGCTTTAGCAGTTCTTTCATAGCTTAATGAAATGGAATACCCTCAATAAAATTACATTAGAAAGAATCAACATGTTTAAAGGTCTTTTTTTTGTTTTACATAAACATCAACAAATCCTCTTAGTGCAAACTCCATGTGTTTTTCTTTATTCTAATAACTGAAATAAAGTTCTAGGTGTTTTCAATTCTTTGAGATTGAAATACTTTTACAACGGGAAATATTTAACCAAAATGAGTTGTCTTTTAATCAAAAAGCTCATGTAATACCTTTGGCTCTAATTGACTGTTTTTCAGCTGCATTCAGGGCAAAATGGCTCTCTGGGTTTTGAAAGCAGCAGAGCCCTGCCTATTCCATGCTGAATGCATGGATGAATGGGCGGACACATGAACATATCGGAAGAAGCCAAATCATTAATAAAAATAAAATGCGACTATCATCAAAATTATGTCCGATGTATTGGTCTACTTCTAGTCAGGATGTCAGACCTTCACCAGGCAACATAAATGCAGACAAAAACACAAACCCATCAAATAAATAAATATAAAAATCTGTCTCTAACCGGAGCGTTTCTCTGATGACGGCCTTCAGTAACGGCATCTTGTTAATGTCTTCGCTGCTCGGCACCTTGTCTCCAGGACAGGCACTGATCACCTCCTGGTATAACTGCTCCTGGATCTCTGGCTCCTTTGCCAAGTGGTAGAGCGACCAGGAGATGGTGTTGGAAGTCTGAAAGAAAGAAGAGGCAGAAGAAGTGTGAAGTGCAAGGAGCTCCTAGTGCTTTGATAAAAAAAGAAGACATGAGTTAAAGAGATATTTTATTTAAACAGATTGTAAGATTTTATTAGACTGATTTTAAACACTCGTGCTGAGTCAGCTGACACATCCTACCGTGTCTACTCCTGCTAGGAGGAGCTCCGTGATGCTCCCCAGGATCTCAGTGACCGTCATCTGTTCACTGAGCAGCAGGTGCGTGAGGTAAGCTCCCTCCATGCTCTTGTCCAGGTCCATGTTCTGCTGGATCTCTTCTATTTTTTTATTTACCAACTTCTCAGCTGAAAAACAAGAAATCCTTTCACTTACTTCTCAGAAGATGGATAAAACATGTTCTCCACTAGGTGGCAGAAAAGAGACACTGGGAGGAATCAGGCTGCAGCTCTGAATTAGGTTAAGGTCAGAGGAACCTGGATGTTGGACTTTGCCTTTTTGAAAGAGTCATAAGCGGGTGTTAACCTTGAAAGGGTTAGATAATGGTGCCTGAAAAACGGCCTTGGAATCTGACCTCAGCTAACCTTGCTGGAAATGAATATGTAACAGGGTGTTTTAAAACTGTTCCATTGTTGTTTAACTGTATTGTTCTTATATGGCTCTGAACTCTTAGGAATTACTGGTAGACCCTTTTTTAAATTACGACCAGGGGCCCTAGACATGGCTCCTGTAAAAAACTATAGACAATTTCTAAAACTATAGACAATTTCAACTATAGACAAGTTCTTTAGACTGGTTTTAAATTTAAATACTAGGGTTTTTCATCAATTTACAAACAGCATGCTCTGCAAAAGGAAGATTATACATGTGAAAGAGAAGGAAGGATGTGAAAGAGAAGGAAGGAAGGAAGGAAGGAAGGAACGAACGAACGAACGAACGAACGAACGAACGAACGAACGAACGAACGAACGAACGGAGGAAGGAACAAATGGAGGAAGGAACAAACGCAGGAAGGAATGAAGGATACTTTAAGGAACGAAGGAAGGAACAACACTTGAAGGAACGATACTTGACGGAACGAACGAAAAGAGGAACAATACTTGAAGGAAGGAAGGAACGAACGAACGTAGGAACAAAGGCCGGAACGAACAAATGGAGGAAGAAACGAAGGCTACTTTAAGGAACAAACAAAGGAATTATACTTGAAAAAAGAAAGGAAGGAAGGAACAAAGGAATGAACGAAGGACGGAACGGAGTAAAGGATACTTTAAGGAACGAAGGAAGGAACGACACTTGAAGGAACGATACTTGAAGCAACGAACGAAAGAAGGAACAATACTTGAAGGAAGGAAGGAAGGAAGGAAGGAAGGAAGGAAGGAAGGAAGGAAGGAAGGAAGGAAGGAAGGAAGGAAGGAACAAACAAACGAACGAGGGAACGAACAAACGAAGGAAGGAAGGAACGAACGAAGGAAGGAAGGAAGGAACGAACGAAGGACAGAACAAACAAACGGAGGCAGGAATGAAGGCTACTTTAAGGAACAAACGAAGGAATTATACTTGAAAAAAGAAAGGAAGGAAGGAACAAAGGAATGAACAAAGGACGGAACGGAGTAAAGGATACTTTAAGGAACGAAGGAAGGAACGACACTTGAAGGAACGATACTTGACGCAACGAACGAAAGAAGGAACAATACTTGAAGGAAGGAAGGAACAAACGAACGAAGGAAGGAAGGAAGGAAGGAAGGAAGGAAGGAAGGAAGGAAGGAAGGAAGGAAGGAAGGAAGGAAGGAAGGAAGGAAGGAAGGAAGGAAGGAAGGAAGGAAGGAAGGAAGGAAGGAAGGAAGGACAGAACAAACAATCGGAGGCAGGAATGAAGGCTACTTTAAGGAACAAACGAAGGAATTATACTAGAAAAAAGAAAGGAAGGAAGGAAGGAACAAAGAAACAAAGGACGGAACGAACGAATGAAGGAACGGAGGAAGGAATGAAGGATACTTTAAGGAACTAAGGAAGGAACAACACTTGAAGGAACGATACTTGACGGAACAAACGAAAGAAGGAAGAACACTTGAAGGAAGGAAGGAAGGAAGGAAGGAACAAACGAAGGAACGAACGAAGGAACGAAGGAAGGTAGGAAGGAAGGAAGGAAGGAAGGAACGAAGGAAGGTAGGAAGGAAGGAACGAACAAACGAACAAACGAACGAAGGACGGAACGAACAAACGGAGGAAGGAATGAAGGCTACTTTAAGGAATGCACAAAGGAATTATACTTGAGAAAAGAAAGGAAGGAAGGAACAAAGGAACGAACGAAGGACGGAACGGAGGAAGGAATGAAGGATACTTTAAGTAAGGAAGGAAGGAACAACACTTGAAGGAACGATACTTGACGGAACGAACGAAAGAAGGAACAATATTTGAAGGAAGGAAGGAAGAAAGAGGGAAGAATATGTACAGGAAAACATGAACAGGAAAGAACAAAGCCTCCACAAATACAAAGAAGGATGAGAGGAAGTAAAGAAATAATAAGAAAATGCAGCAACTGTACAATATTCAAAGATAACAAAGGAAATACAAACTGATTATTATTATAATCTGATTATTTCATACTTTCCCAGGCTGCATAAAAACCTTGTATTAGTGAATATCCATCTGTCCAATGATACACACCATGAGGTATTTGACCCATGTTTGGGTATTTTTCAGGACATGCTTCTAAGCTTTACATTTCTGTTTTGAGATTTTAACTTACTTTATCTGTAACTTTTAATTCTGTGCATATTTATTATCAGTAACAAAGCTTGAAACTTCAATTTAACTTAACTTTCTATTCAATAAAATTAAATGTTAATAAACATTTGAGCTGCTTCCATATTTGCTTGGAAACGGCCAGATCTGCTTATTGTTGCATAGTTTTTTTTTCATAATTTCTGTCATGTTATTGTTTTACACACAGGGTGAATTATCTTCAGACATGGGAATGTATATCTATCATAAGCTCCAAGCCCTGACACAACTGTAAAGGGAATAATTGTCAAAAAAGTAATATTTAAGGCCTCAAACTTTGCTTATAAATTTCAAAAACTGTTTATAAAAATACACTAAATCAGCTTTTTGGTTATTATCTTAAAAGCCCATTGCTCACCAACTTTGAAAAGATGATCCCAGGTAGCAATGAACTGTTTCCAAAAAGGTAAGTAAGGCCAGAGGGACTTGGGGAAGAGGACGATGATGGGGGAGAGCCGGAACATCTCCCCGACTGAGAAGATAAACTTCTGAGTTTCCTCAGGTATAACTTCCTCCATGCAGCCCATACGAGTCTCGAACAAAACCGAGCAGATACCTGGACAGAAAAGTAAGACAATTAATGCAAATACTAACTTACTTTAACCCTTTAAAGCCTGATCCAAGAATAAAACAAAACAGAAAATTACTTTTTTTTTGGTTTGAAGTCCTTATTTGCCCTTTTAACAAAATATGTAAAAATAAAAAAGAGAAATACATTTTTGATATTAATAACTTATTACTATGCGATAAGTCAAGATTATTTTTTGTGTAGTCTTCTACTGGCTGTCATCAGGTACATCTGATTGTGTACAATAGGATTTTAAGCAAAGTTCTTTCCATTAAATTATGCAAAAAGTGTCAGATGTAAAACATTTCAGAAACCGTATGTATCAAATATGATACATTTGGCATTACAGGGTTAAACAGCACTGAACAGATAACCATTAAGAAAACTGGATATATGATCCGGAGCAGTTGAGACTGAAAAATACAGATATTTTAACATGATTTTCTCAGCCTTAAGAAATAAATAAATACAATATTATTCCACTTAAAAACATAAGAATACCAACCTATTTGTATCTATTTTCGAAGCAGTAATTACCAATCCCATTAAAGAGAAAAGAGAAAGAAGAGGTTTTATGATGTTTTCACGATTAGTGACATCAACTGATTATTCTGCAGATTGCAACCGATTAAAAAAAAACAAGCAAAAAGGGCAAAAACCTCAAAAAAATAAAACATATATGTGAAAACAGACCAAATGTTTGGCTTGTTAATTTCGGGCCGCTCTGTGAATGGGGATGAAACATGAATTTATGAAGCATTTATATATTGCATTGCATTTAGATGAAATATTTGTTGTGATCTCGGTGCTGATGGCTGGCTTAATTGCTCATTTCATTCACCTGTCTAACTCTGCTTGGTTCCTCATTACTGCTCATCTGATCCACCTGCTCCTGCCTTTATTTAAGCTGCTTGTTCCCAGTCGTCAGTGCCAGATTATTCTTGAGCCTTTGGTGTGAGAGTTTTCTAGCTCTACTTATGGTGTTCTGATTGTCTGTTCCTGACCCGTTTCTGTCTTTGGACCTTTGCGCCTGCCTGACCCTGTTCTGATCCGTTTGCCTGACCTGTCTTCGGATTCTGCTGGATTCTACTGTGGACTGAACCTGAATCTGCCTCTTTTACTTCGCCTTACTTCAACCTCATTCTCTGGGCACGGACTGAACTCTAAACGAGGTTAGTGACTCACATGTTCAGATCATCCTCTGTCAGGTTTTTCGTGGTCACTAACCTGTGTTTCCTCTCGCCAGTGTTACCTCCCTTGGATGCCCTAGCCACTGTTGCTGCAGGTCTGCAAACTGTTCGTCGCTGCATTATCCCACTTTGTCTTGCCTGAATACTGGGTCCCTCCGTCTCAGTCATCACAGTATTGTAGAACTGAATAAAAACAGCTTGACTGTTTGTAAATAAGCTGTCTAAAATAACATAAAGAGTAAGCTCTTCTCTGTCTATTTGGGATCCAAAGTCCTTTTACCCATAAAACAAAACTGGTTTCAGACACTCATTAGACAAAGATAACAAAACCACAAGAGTTAAACAACAAATCTTCCAACTGCAGGTTTTGTTATCTTTGGACACATCTGCTCAGTACGTTTTGTTCTATTTTACGTCATTGTATGAATATGTTAAAACTTTATATATGGCAGAAAAAGAAAAGGAGTGGAGTATATTAATCATAAAGCTAGTAGTTAAAGCAATATGGATGAGGGTCCTTTTTTTTGCTTAGTTTGAAAGAAATAAGTCTAAAGTATCGACTTTTAGGAAATGATGGCAATATTTTTCCAAATGGAGCCTAGGTGGAAGTTCAACTGAAGAAACTGATTGCTCGCCTTCATCTGCCTACGACACAGCCAATCAGCTTTGAACCACACCTCCATGATAGCCAATCGCCATCCAAAGTTCATCTTAAAAAGCCTTCGATCCACAACTTGTCTGCTCCTGTGCGCAGGTGGTGGTTGCGCTGAGTGACCTCATTCAGATGACACCGTTCCACCCACCTCCAGCCCCTCCTCCACCATAGTAGCTAAAACTTCATCAGAGTTGTCTGCCGGCGGCTTCTGTTCCCAACGGGGAGTTTTTCCTCTCCACTGTCGCTTCCTCTTTGCATATCATGGACAGGTTCTCTCAACCTGTGTTATCCAAACTGCACTTCAATCTTCCAGGTCCCATAGTGAAGCTCTAGAATCAGCTCACGCAGTCCACTGGATCTCCCCATAAAGCTCAGCATACCATCTCGTTAAGCAGTCTACAGACTGACCAACTTCATCTATCTCCACTCCACCACCAGTTTCAGGCCTGGGGGGAAACAGCCCTGTGCTTTGCTCCTGTTCACGCATATCCAAGTAATTGTATCAATAAATTTCTTCTAATTGTGTTTTCTCTTTGTGTGAGCTTTTCAGATTGAAATAAATATATCTATAACTCTAATTTAAGCTGCATTTTATAAAAAAAAAAAATGAAGTCTAAAAAACAGGGAAGAGAGATACACAACATCAAAAAGAAGGAAACAGGATTTCACCTAAAGAGTCATTTCTTAATTCATCAAATCACATAAAGGTAACTTAAAAACAGCTGCTTGATGTAGAAAATCCCAAAATTTTTTTTACAAATCAGGATAAAAATTGAAGCAAACATAGTAGTCTGTAATAAAAGAAACGCACATTTTTCTATAATTTGCATTAAAAGAAAAATGTTAAAATATTTATCAGATCTCAGATTTATCATTCTGGACTATTAGTCAGGGGTTTCATCCCTTCTGACCTAATGCACTACAATAATCCAAAGCACAAGGTTATTTCCAGTATCTAATCAGTTCTGAAGGCCAAAGAGTCAGCAGCCGGTTCAAAGATAACTCCCTGAATGACAAGTGATCAAACATCAACATGTCGTTGCTACACAAGTGCTTTTCTGTTCCACAGCTGTGCAGGAAAGCAGATGACAATTAAATCACCTACCGTTACACACTCCCCTCGTATTTTATGTGTTTTTTATGACAAAAAAAGTATGTAATTTTTTTTTCTATTTATTCAGGTGAAAGTATAACACAAAGTATGAAAAACTACAAAAATGGACAGCAAATTATAACAGATTATGTTCCTTTTTATAAAAAAAATCAAGCATAAATTTCAGTCCCCCCACGCTGAAAATAAAATAAAATCGGTGCAACCAGCCACATGCAGAGGACACCGTATGTGTAGATAAATGCATTATTGCCCAACAATCAGCCAGGCACGTAGAGCACTAATTGAAAAAGACAGCTTTAGTCACTTTGGAAGAGCTGCATAGATTCTCAGCTCAGGTGAGAGAATTTGTTGCAAACGGCTTTTCTCTATGCTAACCGTAAAAAAAGGTTTATTTACTCTACAAAGCGCTGCCAGGAATGTAGGAGACAAAGCAAACATGGAAAGAAGACTCTCTGCCTGGAGGAGACCCAATTCTATTTAACCATTTCCCTTGTAGTGAAACAAGGTGGTGGCAGCATAATGCTGAGGATGCTTTTCTCCTACAGAAACAGGGAAGCGAATCAGTGCTGATAAGAGGTCAGAAAAACTAGTAGAAGAAAGGCGCATAATAGGAGCTACAATATTTTATTTCTCTTTGGAATTTAATTAAATAGTTTTAAATTTGAACAGATTTTACATAAATGCATAGCTGTCTGTTAGGAAGGCTATTTTTTAATATATTTATTTGTAAAACATAGAGGGAATGTAGGGTAGTGGCACAGATGTAACACCATGTGTTTGTCCTGGGTTTGAATGCCAGCCTGGAGTTTTTCTGCATGTTCTCTGGTTGCATGTTCTAGCTCTAGCTCCAGTCAGGTACTCTCTCACTTCCTTAAAAAAAAAACATACGTTTCTACATAAATGTAAGGTTGATTGGTTTCTTTAAAGTTAGCCTGGCCACCCAAACTGACTCAGCCCATAAACTGGAAGGAGCAGGTAGAGCCTGATTTCAAGGGCAGCACCAGAGCAAGACTAAGTCAATGGAAACAGGCAGAACCAATCAGCTATCTATAGAGCCGATGCAAAAATGTCTTCTTTGAAAAAGAAGCCTTACAGGAGCCAGTTGTTGAAAGTTTAATAATACATCCAGCTCATTTTGGACACAATAAAGAACACCATTAACCCTTTATAGGCCACTTTACCTTTTTAGATCGCTTGCATACCCCTTACAAATGGAGTCCCTCCATCCCTCAGTGAGGTCTAGAAGAACAAGATCTATATCCAGCCATTCAGAAAAGATGCTGCTACATGGCTGTACATCTTACTGTGGCATTTGACCAATTAGATGAGCCCTTGAATGATATATTACCTACTGGAAATTAAGTTGGAGAAAAAAGTTAAGAAAAAAGGTAAAAAGCTAATTGAAAAAGTTAAGGAGCCTAGTTAACAATTATATTTAGGTTTATAAACTAAAAAATGTAAGTGCCAGTATCAGCATTAATGCCTGTAAGGTTATGTTGTACCAAAAAACGTGTTTCTGTCGCTCTCACAGTGTTTTTCATGAATTTCTTATAGAAGCACTTTTGTTTTTTTTTGTCTCAATATATTCGGGCAAGTTGGCGTTTCTTGTTATTACATTGACATAAATTTGTGCTGTCAAAATATCCATATTTTTTTAACGTTATAAAGGTAATAAGGTCTTGTCCTGGATTCCAATAACACTATTGGCTTGAAATGTTGATTTTCAAAGTATTTCACTGAGTTTCCTATAAAGGGTTAAAACATGTAATCCTCAGTGTTATGGTTACAGAAAACGTCTGCTGCATGATGCCAGCATTAATTCCCGCCTCCTGCTCTGTGATTGGTCTGTTTTAGAGCGAAGAGTCTGAGTCTTGTCCGACTGATGTACGTCAGTGTAAGGCTGGACAGTCTACTTTTAAATACCCTAAAGGAATGCCCTCATTGACTGCAGGAGATAAAAGTTGCTGATTTCATCCACATACATCCAACCTTCTACCCCTGCTGTTTCCAAGACAACCATAATATCTTCTATTTTTAAGTTTAAACGAAAGCAGTTTGTTTACCGTCAGCTTACCTTCAAATGCAAATTTATAGAGCTCCTCCGTCAGGTCATTCACCATGACCCCCTGTCCGCTGGTTTCCCTCAGCCAGGCCACGCGGCGGATGAAGTCCGTCACCACTTCGTTGATGGTGTTAGAGTATGAAGAGACGTGTTTGGGCTTCAGCATCCGAGGGTTCAGGATGCTGCGGATCCTCTGCCACTTGGCTCCCATCCTGCAAACCGGGACGAGGGAATTAAACAGATTTACAAAAAGACTGGAGAAAAAACTTATGATCAAGAGCTGAGCTTTCTAAGCATAACACTTTATAGAGTAAACTATAAACAGTTTTTCTTTCTTATCTTGTGTTTACATTCCTTAAAATTAGTCTGTATTGCAATATATTTAGTGGAAGCAATATTCTGAATGATGGTAGTAGTCTTTTTTGACAGTATTATATGTATGATGCTATTAAATGCTCATTCAGGGATATCCTCATTGGAAAATATAACATAGAATAAATACAGCAGGTAATAAATGATAGTACTTTGGATATCTGATTTCTTAGCAGTATTCTGGGATGGAGAGCTGGCTGGCTGAGATAACGCAGGCAGAGAATCGTGTCGTTGCCAGATAAAAAATAACAGTTAGCTGCTTTAATGATTCTCCCCTAAAAGCTGCATGCCCAGACAGATCCACTCAGCAGTTAACAATGGCGTGCAACTATTACAGGAATTCATTTCAGGAGCAAAATATTATTTTTCTTGGACTGTATGTTGTGTTGGTAGCCAGCTGCAGGATAGTTCCCTAAAGCTCTCTCATACTGGTCTCTCTCTTCAATGCTGTTCCTGCAGGTTCTGCAACAGGAGGACCAGCAGGTTCTGCAACAGCTTATTCCCCGCTGCCATGAGACTGTTAAACTACTGAAAACTAATCAAGTCACAAATCAATACTCTGCACCACACCGTAAACATCATACTTGCACTACATGGCAAATTTTCAAATCCCTTTAATTACATATAATTCAACTCAGTGTTCTACTGAATTTTGCACCACATTTATCTATTCTTGCACTGCTCTGAACCTTCCACATCAATGCCTTTTGCATCATGTCTCTCCTACACTGTTCACATTCTGATCACTTCTGCACTTTATTGATGGAAATGTTCATTTCACTGCTAAGCTGCTGTCCAAAAGCTGTATGTATTGAAATTTCATTTTTTATATACCGTACTCTGTATATAAAATGACAATAAAGTTTGTGTAAGTCTAAGTGGAGGCTACAGTCATCTTGGGTCAATAAACTGAATGGTTTCTTACCCCAACTCTTCAGGTAACGTTTGTTACAAAGAAATGCTCCACATCTATAGCCGGATTAAAACACACTTTTCATCCAAGTTTTCAATACTTTTCCAGAGTCAGATTTGTAGAGTTTTCAGTACTAAAGCTCAAGGTGTAGTTGGGGGTAATATATAATCTGCAAAGGGGGGACAATGAAAAGAGGGAAAGAAAGGGAGGACAGAAGAAAAGATTGCAAGAAAAGAGACGATACAAGAAGAAAAAAGGAAGGACAGGGTAAATGAAGTTAAGAAAGAAGCATTTTATGCACCAACCTATATTAAAAGTACTGAAGTTGGGAAACATCTGCAACATGCAGGGCAGGTTGCATCAAGAACCAGAGTTGGGAAACACTAACAGAGCATCCACCAGCTGCTGGCAGGAATGTAAGTGTTGGGAAGTCTCCAATAACATTCTACAAAGTCAGAACATACAAAGACTTTTTTTGTTCAGTCTCTTTGAACGATTCCCGGCACTTGTTTCCTTCTTTCTCCTCCTACTCCAACCCTACAGGCTTTTTTAGAGCTGAAACCATCGTTTATTAAAATTATCATCAACTATTTGGTAGTCAAATTGAAACGTTACCTAGAGTAGTAGAACAAAGGCTCTAAAACACGCTATTAGCTGAAAGAATAACCGAATTACAGCAGTAAGAAAGACACAATTTTAAGATTTCCCATTGGAGACTGAAAAGATTCATTTTATTCATCTAATTAGTGTATTTGTCAGTATATTGTGCATAATTGAGCCATTTATAATTATCTGAAATTCACAATAGAGACTATTTTTTCTTAATTTCAATGTTAACTTAGTAAATATGTTCATTCTAAAGGAATTGATTAATCCAAAAAAAAAATTGGATAGATTAAATCGATCACTAAAATAATAACTTCAGCCCTAGTTTTTTTTTTTTTTTTTTAGGATGAAGCTCTGGATACTAAAAAAGCAATTAAAGTCAGTTCTGTGTTTGGTTTGATCCTCTTTTTTGATTCTTCTCCAGCAGAACAAGCCTGTAATAAACATTTTCGATTTTACTACCGTAGCAGATGCCGCCTTCTTTTTTACATGAACTATTTTGCATGCAAAATCTTTTAATGCACTTTAAAAAATATGCAGAGTAAACATTTGCATTTATGATGGTAATATAGGTAAGGCATATTTGGAGCCTGCTTTCAAACAGTAGAGTAGATGGCATCAGGCCCAGATCGCTGCTCTTGGCAGCCTGCATTTCAGTGAGCTAAGGAGAAATATTACCCTCCTGAAAATCCACTTCACTGCACTTGGTGACAGATTCAACTCTTTTCCAGCCTTGTTATACATAATCACATTTTTCTTTTAACGTTGTAAATATTTTATTTCAATGGGTCACCCTGTGCACATTGTCATTCACCTCGCACGTCGTTAATGTGGATCTGCCTCTTTTCACCTTCTCCACCTGCAGCAGCTTCCAAGACTCTTCGATCTTCAAACTTCTGCTCGTTAAAGTTATTAAAAATCTCCCCCCATCTGGGGGTTTCAATCCCCACCCGTTCCCTTAAAGCTACCTACGGTGACGAGAATACTTTCAATAAATAACATAAAATAATTACTTAAATGTGTCATTAACTTATTTAAATAAAAAATAATTACAAGAGTTATTTTAGTAAATGTATGATTCATTATATGGGCCTCAAATAAATATCTTGTTTACATTTTATTAAATGAATATAATTACACAAAGCTGAAGCACATCATCAATTAATTCATCAAAGTCAAGGAGGCGGGACTAAGACTGTTTCCATAGAAACTCTGATGCCTATATTCACTTCCTGAAATGAAATCAATATATTTAATTGATGCCCATATAATTCATTAGATACCTATTAAAAAATACTGTATTTATCTCCAGTTTTAGTGGGATGTTTAAATAATTATTTTGTTTATTATTAGTCGGCCTTAGCAGATGGCTGCTCACAATGAGGCTGGTTCTGCTGGAGGTTTCTTCCTGTTTTTCCTCTCCACTGTCGCTACAAGCACGCTTAGTTAATATAATAATATTAATGATTGATTTTTACATGACTAACACAAAGTAAAAAGAAAACTAACAAACTGACTTTAGGATAAAGTATTACCTTTCTTTAGATTTATATACTGTATCTGCTGTAGTTAATATTTTAGAATCTATGACTTAAATCAAATATTTTGGTATAAATTAATCAATCAGATGTATCTGAGTCAGCATCAGTGGTGAAAGTAAACGAGAACCATTCAGTTCTATACAACAGTTAAAGATTGAGGTGCAGGATCTCTATCAAAGGAGTCCCAGAGTTATATCCGGAATAAATATTTCATTTTCTTACTGTTAATTTTTGGATAAACACCTTAATGAAACGACACATTGACCTTTTGAATATTTCTCTCTCATAGATCCTCTGCTTCTGTCTGTTTAAATAAGATGTAAATGTTTCCTTGTATAAAGATGTTTTCTCTACTTCCTTTGAACTTTTTAATTTTCTTGTTTTACATATTTCTGAAATTAAGTTCTGGATTCTATTCTTTATATTAATCACTTTTAATTTATTAAACCCTAATATATCATCATTTAAGTAGATGTCAGGGCTGAAACTGTTAAAACTATGAAGCTTTAGTTTTCTAAGGGTTAACATAACTACTAATCTTCAACAAAGATGTTATTTAGATGTTGCATTAGCCTGAGTGTCGCTAAAATAATTACTATTCCTGGTAAGAACTGAACCCCAGTCGGCCTTGGCAGATGGCCACTCACACTGAGCCTGGTTCTGCTGGAGGTTTCTTCCTGTTAAAAAGGAGTTTTTCCTCTCCACTGTCGCTACACGTATGCTTGGTGAGAGGGGTTGCCTTCGATTCAATGAGTCACTGCAATCAACTGGTTTTCCTTAGATAGAAAACTTTGAATCAATTTGACTGGATGATCTGGTGAACTGTAAAGGGCCTTGAGATGACATATTGAAATAAACTGAATTGAATTGAATCACCCTCCATATGTAGATCAACCTTCTCCTATCTCTCATACCTTCTTAGACTCTCATACCTTCTTAGAACGGCATGTTCTCTTGTTTTTCCTACTTCAAACTATACTGTTCCACGTAGGAAAAACAAGTGTCTGTTTTATTTGGCTTATTTTGGTTGAAATAAAAAAAAAAATTTCACTGTGTCTCTATTCAGGGTGAGAATGTTGAACAAACAAGGCTTGTTTTTGTGTTTTCGGGGATGTTTGGCTTACTCTGTTAGGGGGCCGTGGGCCTTGTTCCTCAGTTCTCTGTAGCCCCTCCAGTGGGGCATTTCGGTCCGGATGGGGTGTCTGCCCTCCTGCCTTAAAACCTGCTCTATGAGCTCAGCACTGGCCACATTCACCACAATCAACGGGCCGTATTTAGACTTCCACAGGTTTCCGTAGATCTTCTTGTGCTCAATCTGTAAGCAAATAAAGGAAGTTCAAAGACTATTCATTGGGTTTTAGAAGTGGAAAAGAAGTTAAAAAGTAAAAAATTCTGAAACACATATGTAAAATTAAGGAAAAAGCTGTAGACTTTGATATTGCTGCTGATTAAGTTCAGCTGTGAGTCAGTGGGAAAAACATTACTGTTGTGAGAAATGTTTGAGGTTGGGTGAGCAGAACCACAGCTCTAATGTCTCTTCCTGTTTTCAGTATCATTGTCTGCTTTGTATTTTAACATGCAACTTTCTGTGTCTTGTTTTCTCAAAAAGGTAATACATAACAAGGAAGTAAAACATGTTACCCATACACATGTAGATTATGAGATATTCTCATTTACTCATCATGAGGTTTTGGATGATACAGGGGACAAAAACATCTCCTGTTCTTCAGGTTCAATTTGCAATGGTTTCTAAGCCAAAACAAGGAGTTTTTCTATAAAGCCTCAAGCTCAACGCTATTTCTGACATTTTAAATTGAAAAAGATTCCTGGACGGGGAGCGATACGTCTTCAAACTTGGAAAAAAAAGTACAGTGGATTGTTTTTTTTTTTTTTACTATTTTGGAATAGCTTTGAATAATCTAAACCCATTTTAATCTAACCAGTGTTGACCTGGGATCTCAGGTTTGATGTAATCTAAGATAGTGTAATCTGCTCAGGGATATCCACTGAAACAGAACCCACAACTGATAAGTCACTGGGACTTATTATCTTTGTTCATAGTTTTTAAATGATTTAAAAATTACGTTGTTGCAAGTTTAGCTTCTATGACCTAATATTCTGAGAATAAAGTTGAAAAATAACGAGAATGAAATCATCATACAACAATGTGTTTCAGAGAGAAAGCCTTAAGCTCCGACCAGCTTTGACACTATTATAATTTGATGCTGCTGTGCTAAAAGATTTCCTTAATTGTCAAACAGATGCTGAAGTATGACTGCCCACATTCCTCGTTTTAGGGAAGAAAGTGCTTCTTGTAGGTGTTGTCATAAAATAGAATTTTATTCTAATAATATTACGACTTTATTTTCACAATATTACAACTTTATTCTCGTAATGTTACAACTATATTCCCTTAAATTTAAGACGTCATTCTCGTAATTTTATGACTTTATTTTCGCAATGTTAGGACTTTATTCTCGCAATATTACGACTTTATTCTCGTAATGTTACAACTTTATTCACTTAAATTTAAGACGTCATTCTCGTAATTTTATGACTTTTTTTTTTTAGAAATGTTAGGACTTTATTCTCGCATTATTACGACTTTATTCTCGTATTGTTACGACTTTATTTTCGTAATTTTATGACTCTTCTTGTTATGTTAAGACTTGATTCTCGTAATATTACAACTTCATTCTCGTAATATTATGACTTTATTTTCATATTGTTACGACTTTATTCATGTAATTTTATGACTATTCTTGATATGTTAAGACTTTATTCTCTTAATATTATGACTTTATTCTCTTAATTTTATGACTTTATTCTCGCAGTATTACAATTTTATTCTCATAATTTTATGACTTTATTCTCGCAGTATTACGGCTTTATTTTCATATTGTTACGACTTTATTCTTGTATTCTCATAATTTTATAACTATTTTTGTTGACACTTTATTCTCGCAATTCTAAAACTTTTTTCTCGTAATGTTACGACTTTATTCTCGTAATATTATGACTTTATTCTCATATTGTTACGTCATTCTCATAATATTACGACTTTATTCTCGTTATTGTATGACATTATTCTCTTATTGTTACCACTTTATTCTCGTATTCTCGTAATTTTATGACTATTCTTGATATGTTAAGACTTTATTCTCGTAATGTTATGACTTTATTCTCTTAATTTTATGACTTTATTCTCGCAATATTACAATTTTATTCTCATAATTTTATGACTTTATTCTTGCAGTATTACGGCTTTATTCTCATATTGTTACGACTTTATTCTTGTATTCTCGTAATATTATGACTATTCTCGTTGACACTTTATTCTCGTAATATTACGACTTTATTCTCATATTGTTACGACTTTATTCTCATACTTTAGGACTTGATTCTCTCAATATTAAGACTTTATCCTCGTAATTTTATGACTTTATTCTCGCAATATTACGACTTTATTTTCATATTGTTAAGACTTTATTCTCGTACTTTTAGGACTTTATTCTCGCAATATTAAGACTTTATCCTCATAATTTTATGACTTTATTCTCTCAATATTAAGACTTTATCCTCGTAATTTTATGACTTTATTCTCGCAATATTACAACTTCATTCTCGTAATTTTCTGACTTCATTCTCGCAATTTTCTGACTTTATTCTCGCAATATTATGACTTTATTTTCATATTTTTATGACTTTATTCTCATATTACAACTTTTACTCTCAAGATAAAAAATATCTAGCCTGACCCTTAATATATTAATCAATGAACTTTTGACCTGTTTTTTGTTTCAATCATTTGTTTGGTGTTCCCATAAAAAAAATAAAAATAATTTAAAACACTGCCCCCCTAAATTTGGTCTAGAACCGCCACTGCAGAAACCTCATTAATAGGGGTGTAGCTACTTTTTTTTTTTTTTTTTTGCACCATGTTTTTCTTTTCCTACCAATGTTTACATTTGATCAATCACTTTTGTAAACCCTGTGTACAAATTGACTATGAAATTGGCCTCTAACCTGTGCCACTACTTTCTATAAAACGCATCTAAACAAAGGAATAAACTGATCGATATTCTATTTTTATGACATATATGTGGAAAACTATTGCAGGTCTATACCGAAGGGAAATATATTCATTAGACTAGACCTAATAATAGGAGTTACGTGATGCTCTTCCTGCAGGGGAAACAGAAACACCGCTGAGTGATATAACACCTATTAATACTATATATGTTTACGGAAACCTTGACTTTTTAATCAGAGTTTTCAAAGAGTTTCCACAGGCTATAAAAAGTTGTAACTGGTATAGGTCTAGTTGATCTAGACCTGTCAAACTTCATAGGAAGCCAACATTTTAAACGGATCTTTTAGATTATTTTTATCATTAATCATATTATTTCTCACAGAATCTAAAACGGGTGTAAGAATGATCCGGTTTAGGTGTGGATCATGTTTTAGATTCACATTTAGCGCTGACCTAGTTTAGCGCAGTCAAGTTCAAATCGGAGGCCAACTTCAGCGTGGGGACTTGCCTGCATTTGCTGCGTTGTTTGAAAGTAGCCCTTCACAAAGAGCCAGTATAAAGTGGTGGCGAAGCTCGGTCCGCCCAGGTCATCTATTGTTTTCTGCTTGCTGACGCCCATCACGGTGCCGCCGCTGGCCGTGGAGGTCTGCCGGCGCTGGGGGGCCCCATGCAGCCCCGCCGCGGCCCCCAAGAGCCCCTCATGTCTGCGGCGGCCCAGCTGCAGACAGATGTTCACCAGAGGTTTCCTCAACATTATGGCGTAGAGTTATCCGCGGTGAGAAGAAGCAAAGCTGCAGTAGCCCCGTAGCTCAGTCCGCCTCTGTGTGTCTGTGGGATGGGGCGGCTGTAAATAATGGCTCCTTGTTTGCAGTTCAGCTCTGTGGACTTTGACAGCTCTCTGCAGAGAGACGTTTGCTGTTTGCTGCACATTCATGCATGCACCTGTAGAGGGGATGATCTCGTCCATGCAGACAAAAAGAAATAGAAAGATGCAGCAGGTTCACTAAAAACAATTTATTTATTTACCTATTTTTTATTCATATTCATTGCTGTCTCATGCAGAGGCGGAGCTAGATTTCTTTCTCTTTTTTTTGTCAGTGGTGGAGGGTGGCCAAAACTGTCTCAGGTGGCTTTAGAGACATAAATATTCTTAAAGTCATATCCTCTCCTTTCTTGCATCTCCCTTACCATTTCCCTTTGTTTTCTGCTTTCCTTATTTTCATTGTCCTCCCTTTGCAGATTAGATATGGCCCCAAAATTAAACTTGAGCTTTAGTATTTTATATTCTAAGGTGAACACAAAATCTGGAAACTCTACAAATCTGACTCTGGAAAAGTATTGAATACTTGGATGAAAATGTGTGTTTTAATCTGACTATAAATATGAAATATTTCTTTGTAAAACACGTTACCTGAAGAGTTGGGGTGAGAAACCATGTCTCATTCAGTTTATTGACCCAAGATCGCTGTAGCCTCCACCTAGACTTACACAAACTTTATTGTCATTTTATAAAAAATGAAATTTCAATACATACAGCTTTTGGACAGCATCTTAGCAGTGAAATGGACATTTCCATTAATAAAGTGCAGAAGTGATCAGAATGTAAACAGTGTAGGAGAGACATGGTGCAAAAGGCATCCATGTGGAAGGTTCAGAGCAGTGCAAAAACAAATAAATAAATGTGGTGCAAAATTCAGTAGAACGCTGAGTTGAATTATATTTAATGAAAGGGTTTTAAAAATTTGCCATGTAGTGCAATTATGATGTTTACGGTGTGATGCAGAGTACTGATTTGTGACTTGATTAGTTTTCAGTAGTTTAACAGCTTTAAGCAGTGGGGAATAAACTGTTGCAGAACCTGCTGGTCCTCCATCGCATAAATGCAGGAACAGCATTGAAGAGAGCGACCAGTATGAGAGAGCTTTAGGGAACTATCCTGCAGCTGGCTACCAACATAACATACAGTCCAAGAAAAATAACATTTTCCTCCAGACATGAGCTCCTGTAATAGTTGCACGCCATGTTAACTGCTGAGTGGATGCTGTACTCAATATGGGGCCCATCCAGATAATGTTGTTTACGGGCCTATTGTTGTGTCGTTACGCTGTTGCATAGGGAAATCATATTTAAATCATTCTGGCTTAAAATGTATATAAATGTACTCTTTATCAGACCATATTGTCCCAAAATTTAGAAAATCTTTATTTAACCTCTTAATATCCACCTCATTTTGGGAAATTCTCGCCTATTTTGCATACCCAAATGGAAAAGCAAATAACTCAGCAGCTGTAAGCCCAAATTACACGTGTGACACATTATTTGAAAGCTAACACCTTCTAGTCTCTGAATATATACATTAAACCTGGGTGAGTAAAACACCCAAAATGCATCAGTTAAATCAAGACTCAAAGTCATTTTTTTTTATTCTGGAAAATAAGTGTTTTTTGAACAGCAGTTATAAAGACATGCTTGTTGTGGCTGCTTTGTCATGGTACATTTTGACATGCTGCTATATCTGTGTTCATTGTGCTTTGGTGCTCACTATGGCCGTAAAATGAAATTGGTGGTTGAATTGTAGAGAATCTAAGCTTTCCAACTATTTCTAACATGTCTATATTGGTTAACATTTTACCAGTGTCATTTTCATGCATTCTGAGTTATTATTTGTAAACGCTTTAAAATGGTGGGTTTTGAGAGATTAAAAAAAAAATCCTGTTTTAAAACCTTCTGCCACAACAACCCTGCCCTCTTGATAAATGAGCAATCACGTTCACTTTATTCACTCGTGTAAAGTCATGCACCACTTGGGAGAATTCAGAAATGCAACGGTTGGAATGGCCGTTTCCCTACGACTTTAAAGATATAGTGGAGGAGTTTCTCAAATTTTTGAAAAGACCCGCCCTCTCCACTTTAAAAAAAATGCACATGTACAACCCTGTACCCGCTCCTGAGAGGGAACGCCTATTAAACGCGTGCAGGAGCCCATGTCTCCTCGTGCACGCTCTGTTTAAAAGTTGCTGTTTGCATCACTCAGACAAGCCTACTTTCCAAAAGAAAATGTAGATTCTTTTAAAAATGTCAGACTAAGTGAAAATTGTTACGAGCACGTAGGACGACCTTACTTCAACATATCACCAGAATGACTGACAATTAGGAGGACCACTTATTCAGATGATCCACACGGGAAAAAAACATCCCCCACTATAAATTTAAGTAGGTCACATGTTAGTTACACAGAGGATAGGATTTGTGTATGTAATTTTCCATTCATAAACAATATAACTACAATAAAAGTCTTAAAACACAAATTAGAGAACATCACCATGTGAATATATTTATAAATAGCTGAGTGAATATCTTAAAAACAGAAGAAAAAGAAAGTTTTACACAAGTACAGAATTGTTGGTGCAACATTAGTTACATAATTAAAAAAATTTCTATACTTCCTCTCACTTATTACAACTATTAAATATTGATTAACAGTTTACGGTCAATATCTCATCATTTCCTTTATGACATGGACCAGGATGATTATTAGTTTCTGTTTAAAAAATAGTAACTAATGTTACATTCACACGCAGGCCTTAATGCTCAATTCTGTTTTTTTTTTTGTGAAATCTGATTGTGTTCCGTGGTCGTTCACAATTCCAAATATGTTTGACCCGTATACGATCTGTGTGAGCTGCATTCACACAACTTAAGTGTCCTGCATGCGCAGTAGAGGACGCAATGACATCACAAGCAAGCGTCCTCTGTGTTTAGGGAAGTAAACATGGAGCGCATCTTTCAATCTTTCATTTGTTTCCCAATCTCAGCCAGTGCATTAACAATGCAGTCCTTCCGAGAAGGTTGAAAATAAAGGGGCAGGGACCCCTCTGCCCCTCTCTAGCTCCGCCCCTGTTCCCATGATAAGAAGTAGGACAAAAACCAAAACCAATGGGAGGGGTTTACTGTAATCAAAGAAGAAATTAATCCTAATATTGGTGGATTTTGGTTGGAGCTGCAGTTTTAGCTGAACTCAGATCAATTTATAGGGGTTAAAATATGTGTTGGAAAAAATAGAATTGCTAAAAACAAATAGAAGTTAATATAAAATCCTCATCAGTGCAGAAATGAAAATATGTTGTTTCATGAGACTTATTCAGCTTTGTGAGGGCTACGTTAACACTATAATAACTCATACTGTCCCTTAAAAAAAAAAATATATATATATAGATATCTATATATCTATATCTATATATATATATCTATATATATATATATAAAAAACTTTCAAATTTAATGTTTTCTGTTGTTTTGAGAGGGCTTTCCATAACTTGCATGTTCCAAAAAAAAAAAAAGTTTTCTACAGAAAAACTAGTAAATCCTTCTACTGTAGCTTTAAACCTCTATAAGTGTTTACAGGTTCTATCATTTAAAGAATATTAAAACTGCTTTTTCTTGCCAGCCGAGCACATGGTTGATGTTTGTTATGTGAGAAAGTGGGAGAGAAGAGCAGCTGACAGAGTTTCTCTCCTGGACACACCCTGAAATTCAAAAAACACTTTAAAAACAGAAGCGCTGTGACTTATGACTGCTTTATGAGGCATGTCCTACACAGCAGGCAGCTCCTGTCATACCAGATGTGGTGTTGTGCAAAGCTTTTATATACTTGGCTTATTTTCTATTATTCTGTTCTTAAGGAAAATAATTCTTCCAACTCTCCCTCAGATACATAATTTCATCATAACTATCAGCATGTTTTCACTACGTTATATTAGAAACCTTTACCTTTCTAAATAGAAATAGCCCCACCCCCCACTACTTAATGGCACACCAGATATGAGCTGATAGACCAATCCAGTAAATAGCGGTTTTATTATAAAATATAAACAAGAAATGTCCAAATGTGTTTACATCAACCAAAAATATTTCCATTCCTTGTTTAAAATGATCTATCCCCAGCAACCGCTGTGGTTAAGAGGCAGTGATCCCACTGGATGGGTCGCCACTCCTTTTCCTGTCATAACCAGCCATGCATGCTAACTCTCTTGCCTAGAGGCAATTATGACACCTTAACTTTACTGCTGAGTTCTTGGGGTGTGAAGGGAAGAAGGATTACCTGGAGAAAACCCCACACATGCATGGAGACACCAGACCGGGCTTTGAAACTCGAGACCTTCTTGTAACAATACTAATTAACAGAAAAACATAGGGACATTTTTGCAGCCAGCTGGGAGGCAGTGTGCAGCTCTGTTTTGTCTGCATAGGGGAATAAAATGGCCTATCCTTTTTCGTTTCATATCTGCATTCTCCTTTATTGACAAATTTAAAATTGGAGTAAAAAGCATGAAAAGTGAAATGAGCCCAAATGTTAGGATCCAAACAGGTAATAAATGGTGAACTACAACATGTTGAAACTACACTCCAGCTTTCATGCATAGGGCCCTTAGATCAGCTTTATTTCAAAATCTAAACCTGGTTATGTCTCTGGTTGGTTTTATTGTCTATATTTGCTTTTTGAAGACTTACAAGTCTTATGCTTTATTTTTAAATATGAAAATAAAGGTGAATTAAATAAAATGGCAACTGAATTAAAAGTGGTAAAAAGCGCCTTTACTTTTTGAAAGTGCAGAATCATTTAGGTAGTACACAAACTACTGATATGTGAAATGGTAAGATTAAAGTTTTATTTTTGATCTTTAAAAGTAAATCCTTAAAAGACGCCTTAACTGTACTTCCATACTTTTTCTTTATTTACCTAAGGAATGTGTAATAGAAAACATTATTGCACCTTTCTTACCAGTCTGTGCCGGTAACACTGAGACATGATAGGCTGGGTTTAACAGCAGTTTTAAATCAGACATTTTAAATGTTATAGTTTGTGGTAGATAAAAAAAAAGAAAAAAAAGAGAAGAAACAATTAAAATCCTTTAATATTTGACAAAGATCTTTATGCAAAATTTACATATGACTTTTCATTTCAAAAATGTCTGCCTCAGCCTCTCACTGTATTCAGATGGTTGGATGCCAAAGTGTCTCGGGAATAAACATTCTGTTCGCAGAGTCAACCCAGCTGCCATTAATGGGTTTGAGGAAGGAAAGAAAAAAAAAAAAAAAAAGAGGAAGGCTAGAGGAACTTCCTGAGGAACAAAGACAATGTTAAGCCCTAAAGACTCACTCAGGAGTAGTTTCAGCACCTGTCTGGCTCTGCTTCATAATTGCAACCTGCACTTCCAATTTCTTGGGTAATAAACTCAACATAAATATCCTCTCATTCCTGTTCGAAAAGTATTAAGATAAATAATTAGATTCAAGTATTTCAGGTTTAAATCTACAAAACATGACCTTACTTAAGTCCACTGAGTTATGGTGCAGTATTAATTTACTGTATTTAAATTCCCCTTCTTTCCACTCACTCTCCAATGAGAACTGGACCACCTTTGAGCTTCTCTTAATATATATATTTTTTTAGTTTAATAAAACTTCACTGGTTAATCCTACTTCTGACTGTAACAGGAACATATTCTCTGCAACTAAACTCAGATGGAGACATGGAAAACACGCTGAAATGAGCAGATGGTGTACAACATAAGGCACAGCAGTGGTATTTGACATCATTAGGCTGATATGCAGTAGATGGTTAAAGACAGCCACATCATTGCACAAATTGTCCCCCCCCCCCACATTAAGTCTTTGGTATTTCCTTTCTCTATTTAGTATAGGCATAAAGTGAAACAATGCAAAACTAATTTTTAGTTTCTATTAAAGCACCTAATCACTTAAAAAAATAAGGCTTCACATATGTAGACCTTTCACATGAGAAAGGTCTGATGAAATGTTAGAAAGCAGCATCACTGACAGCTGTGGATATGTAAAATAATAATAAAAAAAAAAAATCACTTTATTGGTGGCAGAAAACAGACAGGCTCCCCGATGGGTCTTCTTCAGTCACTTTCACTGCCTGATTCACTCAGCTGGAGGTCGTTCTCTGCAGAGGGAAAACACATTTGGAAATACAGGTTAAGTTTGTGTTCAGGGGAAATCTGTACGTAAACATTAAAATAAATGTTTCAGTTCTTCACCTAGGAGTGTAAATAATCGTTTTGTATTGATGCATTGATCCAACAGCCGACGATCCGATGCATCGATACATCCGCAAGAGTATCGATTCATGCATTTTTTTTTTCCTCCAGTCTATTTTTATCCATTTGCTCCTGGGCGTAATTCTCCCTCCCGTGCTGCGGTGGGGCTAAACCTATTTTGCCCTCCTACCTCGCTTCCTGGTCATACTCTTACAGGATTGTGTTGCAGTAAGCTTGACACAGACATTTTTGATTTATGCCCAATATTTTAGCGTGGTCTGTGCACCACACTGTGGGTCTAGGAGAGTTTAGTCCGACGACGGAGGGACATGAGGGCCAAAAGGAGCGGAGATCCAGGTGGAAAATTGGTGGTCCCAGCGTTCTCACGTACCTCACTCTTCCAGCTGGTCCAACTTCACAAGTTGTTTTCTGCAATTTCGGTCATAAAAACAAAACAAGCCGGCCTCCTGTCTGCAGCACTGTTTGCAGTCAGCTACAATTTGGGAGAGGAGCGGCGGGGACGTCTGGAGCAGAGGTATTGAATTGGACTCATTGCACTGATTTTGTGCAGTATTTTTTGATGAGAGGCCTTTCAGAATCTATAACGCAGGGGCATTATTATTTTTCAGTGAATGATGTTTTAATAGGAATAGGTGGAATGCAACTTTTCTACTTCTGTTATTTTCTGTAGTTTCAAAAAAAAAAAAAAATGCATAACGATATTACAGCTTTCATTGATTTATTTAAAATTTGAAACAACAGCCTATAAGGAGTAAAAAAAAACAATCGAATCATATCGTGGTGTATACTTGAGTATAGAAAATAATCGAATCCTTGGGTCAGGAAATCGACACTTAATCGAATCGTTATGACGGGTGTGATTTACACCCCTATCTTCACCCCACAAATATACCTGTGGACTCAGTTGGTGCAGGTTAGTGTCAAAATTTTCCCTTTAACACAAACCTCAGTCTATTCATTGGTATTTTATGTAGCAACCGACAAAGTACTTATGCATAACTGTGAAAGGGAAAAAACTGATACGTGGATCGGATCGGGACGCCGATATTGGCAAAAGAATGCGTATCGGCAAAGAATGTAAAAATGCCAATCCAGACTGCCGATCCAGTTTTTTTTTTTTAAATCCGGCCCGTATTTTCCAGTTTCACCGATTGAAACGATCCATTCCACTATTTTGCGCCAGTGTTCCCCGAATCCGGTCCGCATTTTCCAGAATACCTTCAACCCACCCACAGGTCTTTTTGGGTCTGTCTCCCGGCCTAACCATTAAAACAGGTGAATTGGAAGATAGCGGGGAAAATGTCAGCCGTGTGGGATTATTTTATCCTGCACGATGTGTAGATGGAGACTAGGTGTGGAGGAGATTGGGGAGTATAAGGCCTTTTTGTGTAATAGTTCACTGTTATTTGCACTGATTTTTTTTTTAAGCAGTCTTTTTTCAAGAGTAGAGTCCTGATTCTAAGTTAATAGAATATTTTCCACTCTTGTCTGTTTTGCATTTTTATTAAAACTTACAGTAATACTTGTACCTTTAACTGTTTACGGTTTTACTGTTCACTGTGCAATTTCAGATTGCTATTCATAATTTTGTCCAGTTTGTGTTTATCTCTTAATAAACAGGTAAGTTTGTTGTTACCAATCATTGTGTTTTATTCAATCTCACCTAATTTAGCTGGCTAGATGTTATCAAGAGTACTAAAACCCTTTTCAACATGAGTCTTACAACTAAGGCTAAATACTTTAACTTAAACTTAAATGCATGCTTGAATAGGCTGGTATCGGCCAGTATCGGTATCGGATCGGAAGTCCAAAAACAATATCGGTATCGGATCGGAAGTGCAAAAACCTGGATCGGGACATCTCTACTTCAGAGGTTTGTAAGAGAATATTAATAAAAAACTGCGTTGTTGAAACTGAAGAAAACAGCAGACAGCTGAGCAATGAAATTAGAACATGATGAGGATACAAAACAACATCCTAATGGTGAAGGTTCTCAGTCATTCAGGTTATAGTCATTCCAACAAAGAAAATGAAAAACAATCCACTGGACTTTGTTTCCAAGTTTGAAGACGTTTCGCTTCCCATTCAGGAAGCTTTTTCAATTCAAAATGTAACGAATAGCGTTGATTTCCAGGTTTAATACAGTAGTCCATCAAAACCTTGTTTGTGTTTTTAAAACATGCACATTGAAACGGACGAACGTGTCCACCCCTCTGGCATGGGGGATGTGCTCCTTTGTTAGCCTGCAATGCCCAATACCTGTCCAAGTGTCTGAAAGGTCAGCTTTGTTAAGACAGGATTTTTTTTTAAATAGAAATTTTCTTCTTACTTTTGGGACAATATGGCCTGATAAAGAAGACATTTATATACACAGACGTTTTTATATTTTCTCTAACATTAGTGAGGGGTTGGTTTTATGTTGATCATATATCATTTTTAAGCCATTTTTGATTTTTATTATAATTCCCTTTGCCTGTCTAGCACTTTGGTATCAGTTTTTAAGTGTTTTACAAATCAAGATGGATTGTCTGTTGAAATTTATATGCGAAAAAATAAATAAAATATACCGTTTCATGGTTTCTGCCCTCTACAACATTTAATTTAACCTCATATTTGTGAAAAGAGTGAACAAAACCATGTCATCGGATCCCCATGTTAAAGCTGAGGCCTAATTTACACAGCCTATAAGATTGTATTCGATTCTTTATCTATATTGCTTGCGTTGAACAATACCAGTCTCACTAATACAACAAATCCCAGAATACACTGCAACAGGCGGTGCAGTGTGACATAATTCAAGGCCTGTTACCTCTTGCCCAACTTACCTTTCCCCAATATGCGCACTGTCATGTTTTCAAAATAACTGCAGTGGCCAAATCAAATCAGATTGTTTTATTTTAAGCTTTTAGTCATTTGACAGTTTATGCAAAATAAAAAGAAACATTGCAGATGTGGAAGTGTGAGTTTTGGTTTCGGACTGAACCACTTAAAGCCTTCCTGAACCAAGACAAGTTGGGGGAAGTTTAGTAAGAGATTCTGCACAGAATGCCAGTTCATGTCAAATCAATATTCTTCCACCAGGCAGGTTTGTTATATAACCCAGATTTACTTTTGGTTGAATTTACACAACAGTTTGCCAACGAGCTTATAAAATGATGTTTAAAGTTCTCAGTAATCAATCTGATTCAGTTTTAGAGAACCCAATCCAAAGCAGCTGTATAACAGCGTATGCTCCTTGTTAGCAGATTAAGCAATGCTCTGATTTTACTGTGGTGTTCCTAGAAGTTATTTTAAGTGGTATGTTATCAGGCAGAATCCAAACAGTTTAAGGAAAGGGATGTTTAGCTTGTCTGAGTCATTCATACCCCCACACTGTTTACTGCATCATAGTAACAGGGTTGGTCGTTAACAAGCCATCTAAGTAAAAAAAACAAACACTTTTGATGTAGTCAGTGCAACTTACTTAGTGTGTTCATGATGAGTCCTCCTCCACTCTCCTGGGGGAGACTTGTTGCACCAGTGCTGGAGTTGATCAGAGGCATGCTCGGGTTGGTCGGGGCGGGATTACGTTCATCTTCTGAGTCGCTGCTACTGGAACTGTCGTCGCTGCTAGATGACGAGTTGTTTGAGTCTGAGGAGCTGTCACTGCTGCTCAGCTGATCCATGACTCGAGC
The DNA here is from genome assembly GCF_016077235.1 of Cyprinodon tularosa. NCBI lineage: Eukaryota > Metazoa > Chordata > Actinopteri > Cyprinodontiformes > Cyprinodontidae > Cyprinodon > Cyprinodon tularosa. The sequence goes on from NW_024038158.1 coordinate 1,405,778, forward strand.
CTCTGCCATTAATTCTGTAAGAGGGTTACAATAATTACAAGGAAAGAAAATGTAGAGGCCTGGGTAGCATCCATGAAGGAAGCATACACAGTAAAGTCTGAATGTAGACTTTACTGAAGAAGCTTGCTGGAGCACAACTCATCCCATTACAGTCATATTTCGGCCCAAATCTAACATTTGTCCTGAGCTATAGTGGTTTGATCCAAGATGGCTGTAGAAATACCATTGGTGCTGAGACTCCTGAAGCATTAGACCATTACTATAAAAATGTAAAAGTGTACATAGCTGTATATTTGTTATAGTTAAAACACTTTACAGTTCAGTATTTTATTTTTTTTATCGTTTAACTCTTCACTATTTTTTTATTCTTATACATTTTTCTAAGGTCCATATTTGTGTGACCATTTTTTCTATAATATTTTGCTGCTGTAAACACCAGAATTTCCCCATTGTGGGACAATAAAGGGATTTTCTACTCTATTCCATTCTGTTCTTTTCTATTCTATTCTATTCATAGAATGAGAATGGAAGTTGAGAGGCAGGTTTGTGTTAGTGTTTTAGATGATGGCTCATATATAGTTTAGCAGAGTTGCAACAAATGTGCAGCTAATTGTAAAAATTAGGCCTGGTACATGTTAATGGCCCAATAAGACATCCAAATAAACAGTTCATAAGGAAAAAAACCCCAAAGAAGTCATTGTTTTGGGTGAGATGTCTTTTAAAGATTTAAAACAATAACATTTTTGGGGGATTAACTGAATCACTGAAATATTTTTTAACTAACTTAGTAATCAAATAACCATTAAATGGAGAACAGAGACTCTAAAACATGCCATTTGTTAAAACAACCAACTCAGAGCAGAATGTATCCTCAGAAAAACAAAAAATCTATAAGGCAGCTTTTTATATTTGATTAAATGGGAAAAAATAAATGAATAAATATTCAACAGATTAAAAAATCATGCAAAATCATCATCGGTTGCACACCTGTGAAAGACCTGTATGCGCAACACTCTGGCCGTTTCTCAATTCACTAGAACGTGAATACAGACTTGTGTCCTCGCCAAGTATGTTCTTTAGAAGAACAAAGGGAAAGTCTGAACTCGGGGAGAACGGGAGCACGCAGCATAAATCTGGGTCAATTGGAACAGAATCGTACTTGTGACGTCACCACACGCTCGGCTCGTCACGAGCTGCATTTTACGTCCTGTTATTAATAGTCTCTAGATAATAATAAATTATTACTTTTATTCATTAGTGAGGGAATAATAATTAACACATTCAAATAAACACAATTCAAATTAACATTTTTCCAAATAAAACAAAATCGCAATCAGAGCCAATGGTCCTTCACACACGGCTATGCCAAGAGAGGGCTGCTGCAGACGGGCTGCAGTTAGCCCTGGCTGCCGTTAGCTTCGGAGGTCCGCTGGTTGCAACGGTCGTCTCAACTTCGGAAATTTTATTTTTAAATTAAGCATTAAATAGGTAAACGGGCCATATAGTGACGCTTAAAAATATAATGTTCTCGCTTCAAATGATCTTAAAACTTACTTTTATTGAACAGCAGCAAAAGAAAAGACAACTTTTAGCTTAATACTCTGAGCTCTGTGAGCACTCCATTGGAAGCTGCTGCTGCCGCAGTGCATGCTGGGACAGCTGTCAGTCTCAAGAATGCACAATTCTGCTCTGAAGCATACTCCGTAAATAGGGAGGGGCCAGAACAACATCTGGGGACTTTGTCAGTTCTCAGTCTTGTGTTCTTGTGAATTGGAACAATACTAGGGCTGAGGCTGATGACTTTTAACGAGCACACAAGCTCATGAGAACGCACAAGTACACATATTGAGAAACGGCCTGTGTTACCTCTTTCAATGTCATCCATTGGAGATACTGGAGAAGTCTTCTCTTTGGGAGGAGAGCCCTTGGAGCTCGTTGAGGACTTATTAGCACCATTGTTGTTTCCCTTCATCTGCTGGCTCAGGCGACTTGTTTGTTGCTCCAGGCGAGAGTGGATTTTACTACTACCTTCAGCCCTGGAAATAAATATGAAGCCAGACAAAAACAGCTTTACAAATGTAAGACCATAAGCAGATAAATCCCTTAAAGTATAACCAAAAAAATGATCTGCTTCTTCAAAAAAACCTCAACCCACCTTGTCTTCTTCACAGCTATATTGCTGTTAAGTTTTTCTAGCCTGTACTCTCCTGTGTCATGGTTCACGATAAGGATGCACTCCTTCATGTAAGGCCTCTTAGATCCCTTAAACACTGTAACTGGAGCACTTGAGCCCTTAAAGATAAAGAGGAAAAATAAAAAAATAAAGCAATGAATAAGAAGAGTTACTAGAGCTACAAGTGGTTGATCAGAGACATTACAAAAATGTGATTTCCTGCATTTAGGTCTGATATAAAAGTCCTTAATATTTATGAGGGGAAAAAAGTTATAAGAAATAAAGGTGAATAAATGTAATGTTTTCTCCCCTACTTCTAGACATGGGCTTGACTGAATGAATTTCTGACCTCTAAATTAGGCAGAGTAATAGTGACTTGCTCTCCTTTGCCCACTTCAAGCTCCCCTTCGCATGATGTATCAATGGATGCTGGTTTGAAGTCATCTGTGGGTTAAAAATAAAAAAAATTAAGGTTTTGCATGCGTGGCAATAAAGCATTTATGACGATGGTGAGGTTACGTTAATTTAAAACAACAATTTGTCTTAAAAGATGCAGCTGAATATCTTTACCAGAAGGTGGCGGTAGCGTGTAGCCTAACGCGTTGCTAACATTAGCTTATGTTTGACACCTAATTAGGAGGTATATTTCCTATTGTTTAAGGCTAAATGACAGTCAAGCATAAAAAGGTAATCGTTTCTCAAAATTAAATCAATCATCATCACAAAATAAATTATTAAGGTTTATATAAGCAACCGTGCAAGCGGAGAACTTACTCCGGATGTTTAGCTTTCAGGCTAACTAGCGTGCTACTTCTTTAGCCAAAGAAAACGGCGCAGACGTCACCTACTGATTCAAAGCGCCACTTACATCTGACGGTGTGGTAGGCACTTTTAGGGTGTTTCTCAAATGTCTCTCCGAGTTTCAGAACATGTTCCTGGTTGTCAAAGTTGGAATAAGCGGTCCCATTCATCCTGTATGCTTCATTGGCAGTGCACTGTAGTTAACTGTAGGCTGTTTTTATGCTATATCCAGGTACGGCAAGAGGCACAGTTAAGTCCCGCCTTCTATGAAATATGCTGTATTGTGATTGGTTAAAATATTTTTAACGGTTTTCTCATTGGTTTGACACCTGTCATCTATAGTGTGACGTTTCAATTGTACCTTTCATGCTTTGTATGATACTATTCTTATTGTTAAGGCATTAAAGACACGATATCATTGTGGTTTAATGAATAAAGTTATTCAAAGTGATATAAATATCTGAAAATGGAAGTAAAATAGTCTCATTGGAATCAGCCTTTTTTTTTTTAAACGCAGAATTTTAAAACACTAAATTTTTAGATATCAAATTCATTACATTGAATTATTATGTGATACAAATTATGGGATTGTTTTATTATTTAAAAATAACCTGCAAAAAAAAAATAATCACATGATATAAATTCAGCTGTAATGTGATGGGAAGAGTAACAAGACATTTAACACTTGCAAGAGCAGCAATACTCTCCCATTAGTCTCATACTACTTAAATAACAGTAAAATGGATGTTAGTACAGATAAATTTTTTATACATCAAATTAATTACACTGAATTTTTATGTGGTACAAGTTATGTGATTCTTTTAATATTTAAAAATCACCTGGAAAAAAAATTACCAAATAAAAAAATCAACTGCAAAAAACTTCACCAAATAAAAAATCAACTATAAAAAAATTTACCAAAAAAAAAACACCTGTCACAAATTCACCTGATCTAAATTCAGACATCTAACACCTGCAAGAGCAGCAATACTCTCCAATTACTCTCATACTACACAGATGTTTTATACAGAAAGCTGTTATAAAACATCTTAAGAATATAGGATTATATAATAAGATAAAAAAAATGTGCAGGTATAGATTCCTTAAGGACTCTGTGTTTTCACTCTTTAACTAAAAAAAACAAATTTTTTTAGTTAAAGGGTCCTGAGCAGCTGAAATGCACCCCTGTGGAGTTTACTTTGGTAATATAACTGTCTGGCTTGAGTCTCAAAGAACCGCTTGGACCCACTTTTCATGAAAAAGAAAGCATAGAGATTCTTCCTGACATCTTAAGTGAAGATAGCAGTATAGATAGATAGATAGATAGATAGATAGATAGATAGATAGATAGATAGATAGATAGATAGATAGATAGATAGATAGATAGATAGATAGATAGATAGATAGATAGATAGATAGATAGATAGATAGATAGATAGATAGATAGATAGATAGATAGATAGATAGATAGATAGATAGATAGATAGATAGATAGATAGATAGATAGATAGATAGATAGATAGATAGATAGATAGATAGATAGATAGATAGATAGATAGATATGGGACAGTTCATTTTTTAAGGGACAGTTGGTGGTGGTATGCACCTGAAAGTCAAGGTTGCAATCTGCCATTATACTAATAGAAGAAAAACAAGAAGAAACTACTTCTAAAGGTACATTTTTGTAATAAAAGTTACCAATTACTATGAAGTTCTTTGTTCTTGCAATATTTAATTTTATTATAATGTTGTCAGTATGAAATGCTGAGCTGCTCTTGTCCTTTGTAAAAAAAAAAAAAAAAAAAAAGGGCCACTGCAAGACTTGTCTGAGTTCAAATCTACTATGGATGTCCTAAAGTTTCCCAGTGGGAAAAGTCATCAAGTGCTGATTCCAGTTTCAATTTCTCTGGATTCATCAACCTTCAAGCGGTAAAAATTGTGTATTTTCCTTACGTTAAAGTGTTAATCATCCTAAGTCTTCAAACCTGCTTTGCCTGAATTGTAGTCAGGCCATATGGTTTACTGCCTTCAACCATTAAAGGATCAGCATCCAAGGCAACTGGAATCTGAAGATTAGAGGAGCAGATTATCGCCAACTGGTCCGCAGTCCTGCTGGCCTCCTGTTTAACAGGAGGCACTGAAGTGAGTGGAAGTGGGTGATGAATTGTGTTTCCAGAAGAAAAATTATGTTGAACTCATGACATTAAACAGAACAGAAGAGTGAAACTACCTGTGAACTTGAAAACAGGAAGAAGATTTATTTTGGGGAAATCTTCAAAGCTTTCATCTGTTTCTCTTCTTTTGTATCAGGAATCTTTAAAGTTGGTCGTGCTTTGAAAATTGAGCAAGCAGGTTAACAAAAGGCCTGGAATCCTGTTTCACAGAATCTGAATCCCATGTGAAGAGACACCAGCGTAGGTCTGTTTCCATGGATGGAGGTAAACACTTGCAGTCCTCTGCTGATATCAGTTTCTTCAGGGGGTTGCCCCTGGACTGTGAGAGGTGAGGTTTATTGTTTCCCAGCAACTGTATCCTCCAGCCACAACAAGGCACTCCCCGGTTGTAAGCCAGAGGCACTGCTGAGTGAAATGATAACACTCGGTAGTTTGCTTATAGTACAAAAGCGTGTGCAAACCCTGACCTGCACATCAAGTTCTGGGGGGAAAAAAGAATAATTTTTAAAAAAAGTTATTCAAAACCAGGATACATGGACACAATTAAACCTCTGAAAAACTGTATACAACTGAAAGAAAGGCCCATGAACTCTAATTAAAAGTCAGCATTTAATAATTTGCAATCATAAACGTGAAGACTTATCATAGATGTTTGTTTTTTGCTTGTATCCATTTTTATAGCCTGTATAAGATGCACTATAAATAAAATAATGTACGATTGATGGACACATTTTCTATTCATGAGGATTTTCTCATGTGCAACATTTGAGGCCAAATGCGTACAAACACTGTGTAAAATGTCATTTTCATATTTATCTCGCTGTCTGAATTAGACTGAACTCTTTCATGACAGAAAAACTGAATCTTGTGAAAAGGTTAAAATACTTTTTGCAGTTCATTTAGAAAATAAAAAAGAGAAATTTTGGTAATTATGGCTTATAGAAAATGAAACCAGGGCTGAAACTAATGATTATTTGGTAAATCGATGATTCTGTAGTTATTTTTTCAGTTAATTGATTAATAATCGGATAGCCAAACGTTCCTTAAAGAAAATCTGTTTACAAAATCAAACCAGGTGAAACTAAAGCGTTTCCACTTGAGGAGTTCTGGATAGAGCATATTGACAGATGAAATTTTTTTAATCTTAAATGCAAAATATTTATATATTTTTTACAATATTGGTATAATTACTGCTCTAAGGGGGTCACTCTGTCAGCTAAAGGCATGATTTACAATCTCTATACTCCAGTTAACGATTATCGATAACTAGATTAGTTGACGATTGTTTCAATAATTGATTAATCACAATTAATCCAACCCTTAATGAAACCCATAGTGCATTGTCTCTGAAATGTGAATATTATGTAAAATGAATGAAGAACTGGGTATTGATAGATTCTATAGTCCGTATGCTGTACAGCTCAGTGCAGTAAACATGGCCATTCCAAGAAACGTTCAACTAAACCTTTCAAGCTTGGTCATGCCTTGTTAAGTTTCCCCAATTCTTGAATTGGTTTTGTATGGCAGCTAATGTTATCCATGTTGCTGAATACTTGTTTCCTACCACACTTTTTCCTTCCATTCAATTTTATATGAATATTTTTCGATTCAGCACTCTGTTAAACAACTGCCTTCTTTAGCACCAACCTTTGTGGCTCATCCTCCGTTTTGAGGGTTTTAATGACTACATTCTGGATATCCGTCCAGTCAGCAGTCTTTCCATGGTTGTGTATCCTTCTGACTCAGCCTGAGACCCCATTATAAAGGCTTATGAAACCTTTGCAGGGGTTGCCAGTTCATAACCTAATTAGGCTGTGACACTATTGGTTCTTCAATACTGCAACCCTTGACAATGTTGTCTGAGGCACATTTTTTTTGCTTTAAAACCCCTAAACCATGATAATCACTAGCATAATATTTGCATGGACATCAATCTGATAGGAGTTGTACATTGAAAAAACAGGCCAATGAAAAACCTTTTTTTAATCAGAGGTAAACTTGCTGTTTTTTTTCTGTATTATTGCCCATAATAAGGTTATCATCTGGTGGTTGGATGATCATCCTCACAATCTATTGTGGGAAGTTACTGAGGTCCTCAAGCAGTAAAGCAGCATTACACCATGTTGGACTGTGATGTTAATTTGCTGAAATGATGATATTAATAATTTAAGATGCATGTAATAAGATGCAGACCTTCCTAGACACTCTACCTTTGTCTTGTCACAAAATATTTTTCCGTAAGGTATTGGGGATGATCAAGACGTGTATTTGTTTTTTTCTGCTCTAATTCGTACTTTCAAACCCTCCCAATGATACCATTTCTGCTCATTTCGTAGTTTTCATTTATGAAGTGTGTATAAAGACAATGATTGGGGACTTAGAAATACAGTTGAACACAGAGAGCAATTTAAAATTTCCATTGCAAACGTTTGCAGGGGGGCATGGGGAAAGACAAAAAAGCAGAGAGAAAGTCCTTTTTTAGGCAAGGCTCATACAATGTGGGGCAGTAAAAGAGCTAGACATGAGATTTGATAAAACTGAATCAGGCAGATAGGGAACGCTGTACCTTAGCTACAGACAAGGCTTTCAATAATCTGGCATCAAATGTCAGAAAAAACCCTTCTCTATAAAGATAGAGGGGCAGTTGCAGCAGATTGGTTTAAATTTTCCAGCAATGGTAGAGTGAGCAGATGAGAGCAATGATCCAGACAGTTATAAGAGGAAAAATTTCATGGTCACTAGACAATGGAACCAGAATCACAACACAGTGACCTAAACTGAGGCCTGCAATGGTTTATATGTCTTCCAGGGTTCTCCTGCTACCTCTTGGATTAGTTGTCACAGCCTTTTCGTTGTTATATCTGTAGAATAGCTGCCTCAGAAAGGGTTTGTCTCTCTAGCTTTAAAATCCTTGGCAAACTGGTAGATGTCACACTTTGCATTTCCAAAAACCATCAAATTGCACAAATTGTAATTACCAAAATACATTTTCTGAATGAAAATTCTTTAGTTTCAAAATAGCTGAATTTTTGGATAAAAAAGTTTTTACGCTTCAGTAGAGTGGTTTTTCAGTTGCATTATTATATTTTGCAAAACTGCAACGGAAGCCTTTTTTTGAATCGCTTGAGTCATGCGATCTATTACTAGACCTTACTGCCTTGTAAGAAGACGAAGAAGACTGGAAGTAGTTGGATAATGATGTTGTGGCATATTTGGATTCATAAGGAGGCTATTTTTCAAGTCGCAGTGATGAGGGCGATGATCTTTAGAGCCATGATTGAAATATATCTCATGTAAGGGTTTACATCCATTTTAAGAATTATTGACTGAACAAACATATTCATGTTCTATCTTAGTTGCATTTCTTATTTAACTAAAATACTGCAATTGTGAAAATTGCAGGTATTTTCTGATATGTAATAGTAATGATTTTTTTTTTATATCACCTTATAGTAAGGATATGTTTCATATATAAGTAAATAGATCCAGTCTCCTTTATTATAGTGACCAGTTTAACCAGCGATATTGAACCTTTACAATGCCACCACTCTGCATAACCTTTCTTACTTATCACATTTCACTTTTGGGTTTGCTTAGTTATTTTTGTGCAGAGATGATAAAATATAAACTATATTTTCACACATTCATCACTGAAAGGCAGTTACCATAGAAGGTGTGCAGCAGTCTGTGGACTGACTCTCATGATCTGAGTGTATGTGGTGGGAGGTGGGAGTCCAGAGGGGGCTGAGTGGCTGCTTTTTTTCCTTTAGGGCCAATCAGGAGCAGGGTTAGAGCCTTGTGCTACGGCAGTGTTGCATTCACTTACCGAGGTGCATGTTTACATTTCTGTTTTTGTGTGTTTTGTTTTCTTTTAATAACAAAATTACAAAACCTACATATTAAACTGTAGGTATTATGAATACCTTAAATGTAATGTCAATTGTAGAGTTTTTAATAAACATTTCAATACAAAATGTGTTTTTTGTTTTGTTTGTTTGTTTCTATTTTTTTAATGTGTAACAGGTTTATATTTTTCTGATTTAAACTCTTCAATGAGCTCTAATTAAAAATAACTGAAATTGTTCTCCTACTATGACCAAGAAGAAATGTCATTCATTTGGCCATAAGTTTAAAGTTTACGAGCTGCGCCTGAAGGCAGCACATTTCCCAAGGAGAAAGAGACCCGCAAAGGAAACGGGTCGGGCCGCTTGGATCCTCCGGTGAAATTTATGTGAAGATAGTGGAGTTTTTGTTTTTTTCCACGCATGGTTCAGGAGTGAGCGTTTAGTGCGGGGTTCCTGTTCCGGAGCGGCTCGCTGTGAAGCTGAAGATTGAGGAGCAGGACTCCTGGCTGCAGGGGCTGTGATGGAGCATGAAGCGCTCTGAGTGAGTAGATTCAGAGGTGAACACCTGCTTTTTGCATTCTCCTGCATCCAGAGATGTTTCACTTTAATGCATAGCAGCCTCATGCTGAGGTTGCATTTATGGCTTTAATCTATTAGTGCCTTAAATGATGATTCTGAGTTTTGTTGGATCCTGCAGCGTAAAGCAAAGCACCAATTCTCAGTTTACTATAGCTTTCACTTCTGGTGGTGAATCATGTGTTCAGTGGTCCAACAGCATCAGATGATAATAATGCAGCACTGTTCATAGATTAATATACTGCAGGGAACCCTATCCAAGAGTCCTATCAAGAAATAAACACATTTTTTCCCCCCTCTATTTTTATATAGAGTTTTATAAGTTTAAAAAAGAAACCAACATCAATGTGTTTCTCCCTTTGGCTGAGCAGCAACACAGAGCACTCTGAGAAAATGTTTGCTTTCTCCCTGCTTACAGCTGTGAGATGTTAGGTAGGGTTCCTACCTGTAAATTGAGCCAGACACTAGCTTTGTGACCATTCATTCAGTAAAAGAAATCTCAAATCTTTATAAAAACATTTATTTAAGAATAATTTGCTGAATTAAAAATCAGCATTTGTTTGATTCTTAGTGTTAGAAAAAAATGTGTCCTGACAGGTTTTCTGAACCATGTTCTAATGTCTCCCCCAGCTGCTGGTAGAAACAAGATTTTTTTTACAATCATTCAGAAACTGGATACGTGTTACATCTGTATTTTGTTAAAAACATTTATTGAACATTGTTATTGATAAAATTTTAGGTACAATTAGGTCCAGATTAAATAGTCAAAGATCCACAAAATATAAAAAATAGACAATAGTGTAGTGCTGTGGCCATTCAAATAACTCAAAAGTTAACTCCTAGTTTGAATCAGAGTCTTTCAAAGTGAACTATGTAGAAATCTGAGTGCAGTATTGACTGCGGGTTATAAAATCTGACCTCATAAAACACAGTAACGTGTAACTTTGAGCTAAAATCATTCAGTCAGGGGCATTATTCAGGTTTAAATGTTCTGTGCCCTTTTCATTTTTTTTTCTTTTAAGAGACACAAATTACCCTGCAGGAAAAAGAGAAAGCATGCAATATATAATATTTACACTGGGAAACAAACAGAATTAAGACTTTCATATATCTTATTAGCCGTTTTTAGATAAGCTTTGCACTGAAATAGGTTTGCCTTAAGAAAATTTAAAGCTGATGTATTTGCTAACCTTTTCTGTGTAAATTCAAGCTGGACCCAGTCCAGGCACATAGATCACATATATGCTGGAATGACTATATTGCACCTGAAACTCTATTGTCATCATTTGATTTATTTAAAAATAAACTGATTGGAAAAGTGTTTTTTTTTTACTTCAGTGCTGACTGTCTTGCTTACATATCCTGCAGAAACTGCTCCCTGGCCACTCTCATTTGCTCTGTTTTCAGTACTTGTCCTTCAATTGCTTTGAAAGTAAGCCCGAATATCCATACCGACGCGCACTGGCTGGTGACCAGACGGATTTAAAGCATGTACGAACGTTAAATATGTTTGACTCAGTGTCTCGCGACTCCCGGCCCCTCTGTTGTTTGATTGGATGTTGTCTTTAGTCGTCGGTTTGATTGGTTGAATTGTATGATTGACAGAAAGAGAGAGGAATAATAGAAAGCTGGCTACGCTGAGTTAAAGGAAAAAAAAAAAAAAAGACGGCTGCCAGTCCAGGGCGGGCATGGGTGCCTCCGTGGGCGGGCACGGTCCCACAATGCCCGCCCATGCCGCCGGGTCTGAATGGATCCCATATGCAAAACACATTTCCTCTCTAGTAGATCAAGATCTGGGCTTTTACAGAATCTACATTCTGGATCGCAGCACCATCAAAGCTCAGGTCTGGATCTGATGGCGAGGTGACCATGCCCTGCTGCTGGAAACCATCCCCAGTTCCTGACGCCTCCACCTCTGTATCCAGTGGTGGGTTATGGCAAAGTGAGGCTCACTGCTGAGGGTGCTAATCTAATGGTGCGGCATTTACATTTAGAAAATAATAGAAAGAGAAATACCTTGAAATGAACAAATGGAGCGCTCTGGTTAAAAATCTGAAAAAATTGCTGCCTCTAACATTTACCACTAATTAGTGTTGCAATGATAGCGATGCCAGTATCGGGCGGGGTACAGATGCAGCACTAAAATCCTGGTATCTGTATAGTTGAGTACCAACAAATAAGGCACAGATATCATTTTGATTCTATTCAAGGTAGGCAATAAAAAGTTCTACTGGATTCACTTTGTATTAGACTTTTTCTGCTTCACAAAGGTAGGCAGCAGCTTGACAAAGCCATGATGGTAATTATTTTACATCCAAGTAGTATGCAGTTCTTCATATATACACACACACTTTAATTTCAAGCAGATGGTATCGACCAATACTGCACAGCCAGGTATCGGTATTGGTATCTGGGCCAAAAAAAAAAAAAAAATGCCATTGGCGCATCACTATCACTAATACCAATACTGTTACCTGCAGTATTACTAGAAAAACAGATAGATCGAGGTGTGTGTGACCTAAGTAACCACGAAGCTGGATTGATCAGTTTTGCTATTAATGAAAGACAGGAAACAAAGGAACTGGCTGAAGTTCAGGAAGTAGTGGAGTTGGGCAATGGCATAAATAAATAAATATTATATATTATACATAATATATTGGTAAGCAGAGACTGCAGTTGCTTAGGGGCCCCCGACCCCTTAGGGCCCCATCATTGACCCCTGGTAGGCCCCCTACACAATTGTAGAATAGGACGTCTCTTTGGAGATGTAATGGTGCGAAAAATTCCTCTTATACCCACCTCATACTAGAATGACTGACCACACCCGACCGTATTTATACCCCAACACATGGCAGATTTCAACATGATGGTGAGCCGTTTAAACACGACACCAATAGCAAAGAAGTGGTCCTTTGAATTACTTGGTTAATAACTGTGTATAGTTCATTAGACGTTTGGTAAAAAAATACACTCGTATAATATGTTTCAAACCGCAATTAAAATCTTAAAAGAACCATGTATTTGAGTATTTTATTTTTTACACTACAGCTTGGAATTATGGGTAATCCATAGCGTAGATTAAAACCATAACCATTATGTACAGTGTGTTAGCGAGGATGGATACTAAAAAGAGGTACTTAAGCAGATTCCAGAAAAGAAAAGGGAAAGAAGAGCTGCTGAAAGATGGGGTCCCACCCAGATAATGTTGCTTAAGGGCCTATTGTTGTGTCGTCGGTATAGCCCATTGGCATTGATAATAGAGGACTAGAAATATCTTGGTTGGTCCAGCTATGATGTCACAAAAAAAAAAAGAAATCCACAAAGGCCACAGATGCACCATGGACTAAGTAATTTATGCTCCTCAGGCGAGGAAACAGAAAAGGACAAACATTTCCTCCATGCTTCTCCACCCAGATGCATGCTGGTCCTACCATTGGCTGCCTATTTATAAAAACAATTCACCCAAATTAATCATAACTAACCAGAAACAAAGGAACATGACTAAATAACCAAAAACCATAATCTCATAACAGACATCAAACAATAAAGTAGAATACATTTAGCTAGATTATCCACAAAAACAAAAAACTTTGTTAATTATTAACAGAAAATAATTGGCCCCTACAGTTAACATTGGTGAAATGAAAAAATAAGCACAGAAGTGTAACTAACCTTTAAACAATGACCACACTATTTGAATAGTTAGCACAAATCAGCTGAAGGAAAAATTATAAAATCCTCGATGTAAGCTGCAGCTGCAGAATATTTGATCCATGTGGATCCAGTGTTTCGCTAGATGTCCAGCTTGTCATCCTGGCTGTCTGGTTTGTTCTTGTTTTGTTTTTATATAGCTTTGGCAGTGACCACAGCATAAAAAAATGTATTTATATTGCAGACACCATGTATAAGTAAAGCAGAGTGCTTTATGGAAAATACTGGACTTATCACAGAAAGTATTAAAGTATGATTCGGATATTGCTGTTCAATGTTCCACAGCCTGGCTGGGATGTTAATCTCTGCCTCCTGGTTGTAGATATTGTTTCCCAAATATTAGGGGATTCATTTGATTTGAATCAGGTGTGTTGAGTTGGGCACATTTAAACCTTGCAAAAGAAAGACCCTTGAGGACCAGCCTTGGACATCCCCAAACAATAGTAATGGTTGTGTATATCCAAACAATTTTTTTGTTTTTACATCAACCAGACTGTAATCATGGGGAAAGAGAATCTCAAGAATGAAAAGTAAGGCTGAAACAATTAATTGGATTAATCAATATTAATAGATTATTGAAATAATCATCAACTAATTTAGTAATCAATTAATCGTTAACTGGATTATAGAGACTCTGAAACATGCCTTTAGCTGACAGAGCAACCCACTTAGAACAGTAATGTAAAAATTGTAAAAAAAAAAAAATATATAAACATTTTTCATCTCAGATAAAAAATAATTTTTCATCTGTCAATTTGCTCTATCCAGAGCTCCTCAAGTTGAAAAGCTTTAGTTTCACCTGGTTTCATTTCCTAAAAAGTCTTTTTTAAGGAACCTTTGGCCATCTGATTATTAATCGAAAAAATAATTGACAGATTGATCGATTCGCAAAATAATTGTTAGCTGCAGCCCTAATGAAAACATCTTCCACTATGGACAAAGTCTTCAATGCAGGGAAGATGAAAGAACAACTGCGAGCAGGAGAATTGGCCAGGGAGAGGTGGACTGAGCCGCAGTTTGCAGAGTCCACAGTGAGTTCTGTAAATCAAGGTGTGTAAGAAGGAGCATGGAAAAAAACAAGGCAGGGATGTTTATACTTTAGATAAATATGGAGAACAAAAATGTTTTTCAAATAAGCACTGACAAGGTTTGTGATCCAAATCAAACTTTATTCTTTAGATGTCAATGCAGTATCTCAAAACTTTGCTTCGCACTTATGTGTGTGTATTATGTATAATGTCTGTATGTGTGTATACATATGTTACAGGAGGTTGCTGCCTCGATTCAAATTGCTGTTGTTATTGTTAATGCACATGAAAAGCTTTATTTACTTAGAAATTAAGCACAAAAAAGCATAAAATACAAATAATACCCCAGCAGGACGTGGTAATCTCTCAGAAAAGTTTTGTTTGCAACAACAGTGAGCTACTGGCGTAAACACTTAAAACATGCCTTATAACGTGACTATGCCTCTTTTAAACCTTTACCTCACCAAACTTTGAAGACCTAACCTGTGCCGTCTGTGGGTTTGACTGCAAGGCTTCAGATAATTATTTGATCTGCGGGACTTTAAAACCTCAGAGCTAAAGGAAAACACATCAGCTTGTCACTGTTTCCTAACCATTGTGGTGTCATTAAATAAATGAAATGGAGGCGTTTTGCTTTTTCTTAGTTTTACCCTGGGGACGCCCATGGAGTTTTCCAAAGGCTCCTGGGACTCTTTCAGTACTGCGTCGTTCAGGATGGCTGGTCTGCAGCAGGCAGACAGGTGCTTCCAAGGTATGCCTGGAAATGCCTCAGGGGCCGATGAGGATCCTGGCTGACTTCCATACTGCAATCAGATAATGATAATGAATGCAGGTAAATTGTGTCATTTCCTGGTAAAGCAGCAGTTTGCCTGTTTTATAGGAATAGAAACTGATGTATAATGGCATCCTAGACTTGAGGATCATAAATATTTGATGGGTTCAGCTTTTTTTATAGTCTTATACCAAGATGTTGATCCTAGGACTGGAAAATAACCTAGGTTGTGGTACATGTTAAATTTACTGCACTTTTAAAATCTTTAAAGTTTTGATTGCTCAGCGTTCAGCATGTTGCTGATTAAACAAAACAATGCACTCATTAAGGTAAATGTAATACTGGACGAATGTCTTGCCTTTAATAGAGGTGATATCATTGCAGCCTTTCAATTACTCTCTGTTTCTTCCAATAAATGCTTAAATCCAGCAGAAATGTTTTTTTTAATGATTTGTAGTCATGAAAACACAGGTCAAACAGAATCATCCACTGCAGCAATTTATGAACCTGCTGTTCTTCCTATAGATTCTTCAACCTATTATAGTGTGTTCACACCGAACATGAAACCTGCAAAAAATTGTGTATTTTGTTCGGTAGACAATTCAATGGGCAAATTTACATGATAATGACATGCTTCACTATGTTATTAATCTGCCAGTTGTTGATTTCATCTCAACATGATGGACCTGGACTTTACATGGCTTTATTCATTTTGGAAACCTGGACAAAGGCAGCAGCATCCCAAAGTCCAGATAATCCTCCAGAGATGTTCCCAATTCATGGAGTCCTGGAACTATTACTGGATCATGGCTGCTATCCAGTTAACGTAAGAAAGTAATGTGAAGAGTGGTCTGTGCTATGTTATTCCACGCCACAACGCAAGAGGGACAATCACCAACTAGCTATGGGTCTAGATACGGCCCAGGTGGTGAGGAAGTGGGGCAAATTTGTGCGACAATCGAGGGACATGAGGGCGAAAAAGAGCGGGGATCCAGGTAGATCCCTCTTCTAGCTGGTCCATCTTCACAAATCATTTCCCACAACGTCGGTCATACAAACAAAACAAGCCGCTAAGGTACCAAGCAGAAAATATGACCAATCAGAGGCCTCCTCTTCGCGTCACTGTCTGTGGTCACCTACAATTTAGGAGAAGTGCAGCAGAGTTTGCATTCACTGCGACACATGCAGACGACCTGGTTTAAATCAGCCTAAAAGAGCTATAAAAGATCCAGAACTAAAAATACCACCATTTTAGTTCTGTTAGATCGGTGCAACATTACACACTCATAGTCCCTCCATCTTGTCCTGGGTTGTCCTATAGGCCTCTTCCTGGTGGGATGTACCTAGAACGACTCCTTAGGGAGACGTCCTGGGGGCATCAGAAGAAAATATGCGAGTCACTTCAGCTGACTCCTCTCATTGTGGAGGACAAGCGGTTCGACTCTGGGCCTCTCCTGAATGACCACACTGCTCACTCTATCAACATAGAGCCAATTTCAGCCGCTTGCATGCAGGATCTCGTTCTTTCGGTCGTAATCCAGATTTCATGACCATAGGTGAAGGTAGGAATGTGAACCGACCAGTAAATTTAGAGCTTTGCCTTTTCACTCAACTCTCTCTACCACAATAGACTGGTGCATTGTCAGCGTTATAGCAGCAGCCGCACCGATCCGTCTTTCGATCTCCCCTCCATTCTTTCCTCACTCGGGAACCGGAACCCAAAATACTTGAACTCCTCCACTTAAGTCAGGAACTCTCCTCCAATCGGTTTCAAGTCTAAAAATATCAGTTCAAACACCTATTGTTGATGTGAAATCGTCCTGCCAACGGATTCCCCCAACTGTCTTCTATTCAGTGCATTCCATGCTCAGCTTGACGCTTTTTTACTTTGGTAACTTTTTTTTTTATAGCAGTGCCATAGTCTTTACTTTGTCAGATTTTTATTCCTAAAGTATAATTTCGTCCCTTTTACCAGTTATGCTTTGCTTTAGTCTATCACAAAGTAAAATACATTGAAGCTTGTAGCTTTTAAGTAAAAATATTGAAAAATACACTTGCAAAGGTCAGTAGTTTACAGTCATTATACTTCAAAATGCATTTTAATAGGAACATTTAACAATGATTTATATGTAAGCAACATGTGGAAAAACTGTTAACTTGCTTTGGACCAGGGAAAGAGATTGTCCACGAGGGAGAATTGATGACTGAGGTCTGCAGTTATTATGATCTATTGATCAACATGGACCTAATGTGACCTCTGTTTTAATCAGTCCTTTAAATTTGAGATTCTGGTGTTGACTTGGAAAAATAATAAACTTTTATATGGAAATAATGTATTTCAGATTTAAAAAACATTGATAAATTATCATATGAATTTTACTTTGAGTGCAGAAAGTATGGCAAAATTTATTTGTACAAAAAAATAGATGTATAATTTCATTCTATTCAACTAACACTATTTCACAACTTCTGTCATCTCAATTTACTTAACAATCAATTCCTGGATAGATCTATTAAAAGTTTTCTATATAAGGAAGCCCAGCACATTGCATTTAATTATTGACTTGCAGAATTCACTCCTCCTGGACGAGCATGATTTTAATTCTAACCTTTATTTTTTTTTTGTGTGTTTTTTAAGGTGTTTTATAACCTTGTTTTTGAAACGTTTTAACAGGATATACTAATAAATGATCATCAGTTTGCTTTGTAAATATCCCTTGAAGAAACTTATTAAAAAAATAACCAAAAAATGTTTTTTTTTTTTTTTTTATCCTTCAAAAGTATTTGACCGATTTAATTGAGAGAGACTGTTTGTTTAACTGGGAAACAGGAGGTTCCCTCCATATCCAACATTTTTTCCCATTTGTGGTTCATCTACTAAGGGCTATTCAGTTTATTTAAATATCACCAATTCACAACACAAGTCATTTTAAGGCACTTTACAGAGACAATTAAACGAGATCATACAGTCAGATTGGTTCAAAGTTTCCATCTAAGGAAAACCAGTTGATTGCATCGACTCATTGACTCGAAGGCAATTCCTCACACTAAGCATGCTTGTAGTGACAGTGGAGAGGAAAACCCCCTTTTAAATGGCAGAAACCTCCAGCAGAACCAGGCTTGAGGAGACAGAAGCAGACATAGAAAAATAAGCGGATATACAGCTCCACAGGTGGCCCTGTCCAGGAAAGACACAGCAAGGCAGACGAGCCAGTTCCCATGTCAGAGGATGAATGAGAGCACATACAGTTAGTCACAGTAACAGAAAAAGGGACCACACTGAAAAACAGACCAATCTCCAATATCTCTAAACACGCAGGGGTCAAAGGGGTCTATTGTCCCAGGTCCAGGACAGAAGGGGGCCCAAAATTTGAAACTCTGACCATTAAAAATACAGGCTATAGATGTCTGCATTAGGAATAGGTGTAGAGGGAGGGGCCCAAAAAGACTATGTTGTCTCGGGCCCTAGGAAAGCTCTCAGCTGGCCTATCTATTAACATAGTGCTAATGGCAGCAGCACAGCTGGTATTTCTCTCCAGGAAGGTGTCTAGGGGTGTAAATAATAATCGTTTTGTATCGATGCATCGATCCAACAGCCAACGATCCGATGCATCGATACGTCCGCAAGAGAATCGATTCATCTTTATTTTTTTTCCTCCGGTCTATTTTATCCATTTGCTCCTGGGCGTAATTCTCCCTCCCGTGCTGCGGTGGCGTTAAACCTATTTTGCCCTCCTACCTCGCTTCCTGGTTATACTCTTACAGCAGTGTGTTGCAGTAAGCTTGACACAGACATTTTTAAATGATGCTCAATATTGAAGCGTGGTCTGTGCTACACACTGTGGGTCTAGATACGGCCGAGGCGGCGAGGAAGTGGGGCTGAGTTTAGTCCGACGACGGAGGGACATGAGGGCCAAAAAGGGCGGAGATCCAGGTGGAAAAAGGGTCCCAGCGTTCTAGCGCTCTTCGCTCTTCTAGCTGGTCAAACCTCACGAGTTGTTTTCCGCAATTTCGGTCATAAAAACAAAACAAGCCGGCCTCCTGTCTGCGGCACTGTTTGCAGTCAGCTACATAATGGGAGAGGAGCAGCGGAGCGTCTGTGGAGGGGGCGGGGACGTCCGGAGCCGAGGTATTGCATCACACTCATTGCACTGATTATGTGCTGTATTTTTGCAGTATTTTTTGATGCAACTTTTCTACTTCTGTTATTTGCTGTTGTTTCTAAAAAAAATGCATAACGACTTTACAGCTTTCATTGATTTATTTCAAATTTGAAACTTTGTTTAGCCTGTAAGGTGTAAAAAAAAAAAAAAAAAAAATGTGCTGATGAATCGAATCATATCGTGTGTATTCTTGAGTATCGAAAACAATCGAATCGTTGGGTCAGGAAATCGATACTGAATAGAATCGCCATGATGGGTGTGATTTACACCCCAAGTACATAGCTATATACTATATATTGTATATAGTGTATTTTATGTTTTATAGGGTATATAACTACAGATCATTTATTCTGTGCATGTATATATATATATATATATATATATATTTCTTTTTTTTTTTGTCTACACCATCAACACCATGTAAGTGCAAACCTACTTGCCAACAAACTGGATTCTGATTGTAATTTAATATACCAGCATTAAACATGACAAATACAGAATTCAAGCTCTTTTCAAAAATAGTTTTTGTGTTTTATGCAGGAGAAGGCAAAGATTTACATCTCTGCATGTCATCTAGTCTCCAGTGCAATTAGAGATAAATATAAACCTGTTCAATGTATGCATTAATGTTTCCATGTGTTCATATTATAGAGAACATTATTGATTAAAGGTATAGTTTTCCCGAAATGTACTGTAGGTACTGTAAGAAACTTTCTGAGTAACTGCACCTGAGCCAAGGCCATCCTACCTGCTCTTCTGCCATCTCCCAAATATACTCTGGCCCAGACTTTTAGCTAGCCATGTGTATAGCAGTTCATTGAAAGGCCTTTACGAAAATTAGGACAAATTGTACAGCCTGTTTTTACCCAGGAAACTTAGCTAAAACTATCAAAATTTGCTGATGCGGTCTTCACTGGGCCGCCATCTTGAATTCCCCAGCTAGCCTCGCGTAATCATGCGCTAAGCTCACATCCCGCAAATCGTGAGGGTCGCATTCTATTGGTCATATGTTAGTGTGAGGCAGCGTAGAAGGGGCGCTGTTATTGGTGAAATATCTAATATCCCTACAGACAATTTCCTTAACGAGAATGTTTTGCTATTTGCAGGGATGCTTGAAACTTTGAAAAGTTTACAAAAAACTCATCGAAGGCCTGATTATTATAGGATTATTTTGAAGGTTTTCTTTGTTCTTTGGGACAATGATGTCTGTTAGTGATGGATGGGTTCATGAGGCGTCATGAAGCTTTTTGACACATTTACAAACTGTATTGATATTGTGTCGATACTGAATACTGACAGCTGCTGGACATTTAAAATTCCTACAGGCAGCCTCTTTGAAAGAGTAAACTGACACTGATTTGATGATCTATAATATGATTTAAGCTATTGTTTATAATAGCTATAATATTGTGTATATATTATAAGTATATAATATATTACTTCATATCTATAGTTGAAATTGAAAATATCTTTGATCTATTTAGATGCAATCCATAAATGTGAGCATACAATGGGAAATTTTAAGTCAACACGTGAATAAGGAAGTTTGTGAACTGGAATGTATTTATTTTAAATTTTTTTTTCAACATAACTAATAATGAGTTTGAGAATTCAGGGGAAAATGGAGGGAGGAAACAAAGGGAGAGCCACAGACAGAGCAATATCAGGCTTCTTCAAGAGTAATCAGGTAAGAAATGTGACTTGCAGAAAATTTTGTGTTAAAGATTAACAACATTGAGTTAGTAATCACTGGTTTCAACCTGGAATTACTGGGAATCTCCAGCAATATTAACTTAAACCCAGCTATCAATTAAGAACTTTTATTTTCTTTAAAATTTTGTCCTTTCAATATGTACTAGATACTTTTGTGTGTGTTTAAAATAATTTAATTCCAACTCTGACAGTTCATTCTAACACCAGCAAGGATTATAACCCAAATTAGCCGCCCTATGCCCATTATTCCCTACCAGGAATGACAACTGTCATTTAACTCTACAAAGCTTGAAAAGCTCCGCTCAAAGCCTGAAGATATGGTACACCAAGGTGCACAAAAAGACTACTCTGGACTAATTTTTTGCCCTGAAGCCTTTCTTTACTTGTCATTAATTTGCAAAACAATTTGCTTCAGTATTTAAGTATGCAGTCAGAGCAGTGCCTGGAAACGCAGCTAACTGAATACATAAACACTAGAGGATCATGCACAATGGCACTAGGTGAGCAAGTCAAAAATCCTGATACAGAGGACAACCAATTGTTAAGATGACTTCATACAAAGTTAAGTGGTGCGCTAAACTTTGCCGTGCGTGCAGACCTTTAGTTGTATGCATGGCAGCTGGAGTTATGATCCCAGCACTATATTAACGTACAACTACTAGCTATTACAATTTCTTTTCAATTTTTCTAAATTAAAATTTCAACTCATTTAGCTACAGTGACAAAGAAGCAGATCATAACAGCACGAATACTTTAATGACTGCTATTCAGGGCCAAAGTAATTGGAAGGCAGCGAACTGAGAAAATGTCCATGATGTCAGCCAATAAGTTAATGCAGGGTAATTACCCTCCTACTCCCGGTCCGGCCGAGTCCAAAGCAACAACAGTACATTACAATGCTCGGCACAAGTGTGCACATTAGCATCAGCTCGGCTCACAACCTACCTGTCACGCTTCTCTGACAGATTGATGCTGCCTCATTAAAAGTAGGGAAACTGACTCCTGTAACAATGTGTTTTTGTTCTGTGATAGATGCACCATTATACCCACTGGGGATTATCAGGCCAAAAAAGGCTAGATGCAATAATTTCATCACTAATGATTAATAATATTAATGAGATGGCCTTTATTCAAATTAAAGGAATAGTACACCCAAAACATGATTAGCCTTCATTTTCTACTCACCCCCATGCTGAACAAAACTCTGGAGTACTTTTTTGATATCTCAAATGCATCTGGAGATCTGGGAGGCTTCTTGCTGTCTGCTGACATTCAAATAATGGAGGTCTATGGTGACCGAGACAGAAAGGTCCATAAAAGTCCACAAAAAACGTGTCAATATTCCTCCATACTGCTCGTCCAATGTATTCCAAGTTTCCTGAGTGGGTAGCATCCAGAATTTACTCGAAACTAAGTCATTTAGAATGTTTTTAGAGCATAAACAGTAGTGTATAGGATTTCCTGAAAGCGCGCACATGCGCGTTCAGGACGCTACGGAAGCCGGCAGACCAAACCAGCGCATTCAGCTCGGCAAAGAACTCATGCTCTTCCTCAACACTGAAGTCCTCAGACATTTTTCTTTCGTTGTTTCTTTCTTTGCACAGGTAAACGGCACATTTCTTCTTCTACGCTTGCATTATTGGCAGAGCAGACGCTGAATGCGCACTTTCATCTGGTTTGGTCTGCCGGCTTCCGTAGCGTCGGGATCGCGCATGTGCGCGCTTTCAGGAAATCCTATACACTACTGTTTATGCTCTAAAAACATTCTAAATGACTTCGTTTCGAGTAAATTCTGGATGCTACCCACTCAGGACACTTGGAATACATTGGACGAGCAGTATGGAGGAATATTGACACGTTTTTTGTGGACTTTTATGGACCTTTCTGTCTCGGTCACCATAGACCTCCATTATTTGAATGTCAGCAGACAGCAAGAAGCCTCCCAGATCTCCAGATGCATTTGAGATATCAAAAAAGTACTCCAGGGTGTTGTTCAGCATGGGGGTGAGTAGAAAATGAAGGCTAATCATGTTTTGGGTGTACTATTCCTTTAAGGTGGAATCTATGTAGAGATCAGAAATAGAGCAGAAAATAAACATTCAGGGGAAAACCTATGAGCATAACAAGGGAGAGGTGTATAACAAAGTAAAACAGACTGCCATCTCTGGATACAAATAAAAAAACGAGTAAAAAAAATCTAAAACTGACCTTAAATATGCTGATAACTCATTCACATGTGATGAGGAAAAGATGAAGCTTAAACTTTAATAGAAAGACTATGAAGCAGTGCTGTTAAAAAAAAGCAGAACATGCTATTTTCATGGAGTTTTTATAGTTGAAACAAATTATTTCCCAGCAACTTATTTGTAAATATTGAGCCATTTTTTTAATACATAATTTCAGATGGAATCACTACATAATAATAAGGAAAACACATTTACAGACATGTAGAAATCAATCTACAAGCAGACAAAAAAATAATTGCGGAATACAATGATGTGTTTTAAAAGTCGAAACAAAAACAATCTAATTCCTTAGTAAGGAGTAAAAAGCTGGAAATTCAACATAAAAAACATTTGATCTCCTGCTGTCCAACTTAAAAAAATGAGGAAGATGTAGAGTGCGTCGTGAAAGAAGCCACCTGCAGTTTCTTCATCAGTTAGTGTGATAACACCACCGTGATGTTTATAGAATGCGGTACATTAGGCTTGACAAAGAGCCATTTAACATCATCTGTTACATAATCTGTAGAATGTACCAACATAATAGCATGCATGTACATCTTTTCACATGTCACTTTACCGTGTCGTCACAAAAGATCACTTTGTAAGATTTAACCTAACTGGCTTTGCTCAACACATCTAATACTTTGTATTCTTAATAAAAAGATGCACAATTTGGGCGTGCAGGTGTTGCAGTTGTTAGCGCGCATGACCAATGTACGGAGGGTTATTACTTGACGTTTGCGAGCCGGGTTCGAATCCGGTCTGTCGTCCTTTCCCACATGTCTCTCCCCCTCTCTCATACCCCCTGTCCTGTCTACTGTTGAAAAATCAAGCCACTAGTGCCTTAAAAAACTCAAAAAAACAACACCAACAAAAATGCACGATTTAGCCTTTAATCCTTTTTATATGTAGCAGTAACAATACAAATGTTTAGGGTTCAACAAAAAGTCTAAATAGACACCAAAAGTAGCTCCAACTCTGATAAACGTAACAGCTCTGAGAATCACCTCACTGCCTCCGTCAGCATCACCCCACGGCATTTATTGCTGTATTTTTATTTTTTTAGATATACTGTTGATCTCATTATATTTTTAATATAGGCATATGAACATTCTCTATCTGTTCTGGTTTGAGATGCGGCAGAGACTTGTTGAATGGAGATTTGCTTTATATCTGCACTAGTGTTTTTTTTCTTTTTTGTAACTTTTCATAATCTGCCCAAGTCAAATGTGGGACATTGTTTAATATGTGTATGGCACAGAGACAGAATTGAAAAAAAAATCTGCAAAGATCTGCCCATCCTGCCTACTTGGAGCATATTGATACACAGTCAGTTTGACATGGAAAAAAAATCAGATTGGAGATTAAAAAGTTGTATGCAACTAGTGCGTTAAGGCCTTTAGAGTGGCTCAGGTTATCCTAAGCTATCTCTATAGTTATGCTGCTATAGGCTTAGACTGCTGGAGGACATAGGGACCCCTTTTTATCATTCTATCTCTATTCTCCCATTCTGCAGTATTTGTTAGTTCAAACTCTAACTTTTTACTCTCTCGCTGTGACACCATTAGGGGTGTAAATCACATCCATCATGGCGATTCGATTCAGTATCGATTTCCTGACCCAACAATTCGATTATTTTCGATACTCAAGAATACACTTATATACGATTCGATTCATCAGTTTTTTTTTTCCTTTGTTTTTTTTAACACACCTTACAGGTTAAACAAAGTTTCAAATTTGAAATAAATCAATGAAAGCTGTAATATCGTTATGCATTTTTTTTTAGAAACAACAGCAAATAACAGAAGTAGAAAAGTTGCATCAAAAAATACGGCAAAAATACGGCACATAATCAGTGCAATGAGTGCAATGCAATACCTCGGCTCCAGATGTCCCCGCCCCCTCCACAGACGCTCCGCTGCTCCTCTCCAAAATTGTAGCTGACCGTAAACAGTGCCGCAGACAGGAGGCCGGCTTGTTTTGTTTTTATGACCGAAATTGCGGAAAACAACTCGTGAAGTTTGACCCGCTAGAAGAGCCAGGAGCGCGAGAACGCTGGGACCCTTTTTCCACCTGGATCTCCGCCCTTTTTGGCCCTCATGTCCCTCCGTCGTCGGACTAAACTCGCCCCCACTTCCTCGCCGCCTCGGCCGTATCTAGACCCACAGTGTGTAGCACAGACCACGCTTCAATATTGAGCATCATTTAAAAATGTCTGTGTCAAGCTTACTGCAACACGCTGCTGTAAGAGTATAACCAGGAAGCGAGGTAGGAGGGCAAAATAGGTTTAGCGCCACCGCAGCACGGGAGGGAGAATTACGCCCAGGAGCAAATGGATAAAAATAGACCGGAGGAAAAAAAAAAAACATGAATCGATTCTCTTGCGGACGTATCGATGCATCGGATCGTTGGCTGTTGGATCGATGCATCAATACAAAACGATTATTATTTACACCCCTACTATGTACTATATGCACAGTAGGCTGCGTGTTAATGTAATGCAGGAGGTCTGGAGATGCTACATTGGTGTAGCTTGTAGGTCAAAAACGGGGGAGGGAGAGAGGCTGTGTCAGTGTCACTTGGGTCTCTGGGCCATGTTGATAAGGCTGGTAGTGGATGAGAAGAAACTGTTCTTGTGGCGTGAGGTTTTTTTTGTCTTGATGAACCTCAGTCTCCTGCCAGAGGGAAGTGACTGAAATAGTTTGTCGTTAGGGTGCGAGGGATCAGCAACAATCTTCCCTGTACGCCTCAGAGTCCTGGAGGCGTACAGATCCTATAGAGATGGAAGATTGCAGCCAATCACCTTCTCTGCAGACCAGTTGACACAATGCAGTCTACTCTTGTCCTTGGAGGGGACACCAGGGTACCAGGGGGTGATGGAGGGGCTGAGGATGGACTCAATGATGGAGGAGTAAAAGTGCACAATAATTGTCCTTGGCAGGTTGAATTTTTTCAGCTGCTGCAGGAAGTACATCCTCTTCTAGGCTTTCTTGATGAGAGAGTTGATGTTCAGCTCCCACTTTAGGTGCTGTGAGATGATAGTTTCCAGGAAGCTGAAAGACTCCACAGTGTCAATTTTGGAGTCACAGTAGATGATGGAAATGGCTTGGGTTGAGTTATGACGTGAAGAATGAATTACTCTACTTTTGTTGTAATTTTATGGTAAATTAATTTTTATTAAGCTGTTAAACTAGTTTGAACTGTCTATTTTAAATGATCACTGCTGGTTTAGAGAGGAGCTGCTTGTTCCAAAGGTAGTGAGTTATGTCCAAACATTAAGCACAAATTAACTTGTAGGGAAGACCACTGTGGTGGCTAGTGATTAACTAGGGGTGGCCATGAGCTCATCTAGCTACACCATTGAAAATGGGATGTGGTGAAAAAGTAAAACACACCAACTCTGGGAAAAATGCAAATTAAAATCATTGAATCCTAAGGTAAACCAGCAGGGTACACCCTGATTGAAAATACATTGTGGGTATATAGACTCAGACAAACACAATCAATAAGTAAAGTGTACTTTAACCATGGGAGGAGTTCAGGACTATGCATGTGCAATGGTGCGTACTGGGAGTCACTATGCAGCTACTGGGGCAGAAAAAGAAAATGCCACCGGAGGTGAAAGATGTGTCTCAGCCTTTAAGGCAATTTAGATTGACCAAAAGCACTAAGAGAGAAACTATTCATGCACAGGGTGAAACTGCAAACTAGATTTTAGGCTGGGATTTTAATCAGTGGTCACAGTGCCACCGACTGACTATCCATTCGGCATGGCTTAAATTATTAGTTATGTATCAATCAATAAATCAATCGCTTTATTTAGACACAATTATGGTCCATAAACAGACAAAAACAAGAACAAAAATAAAAAAAGAGAAAAATAAAAAATATATATAATGAAATAATTAATCACTGACATATAAACTAAAGGGCCAATGATTCCACAAACTGGAAAAGAATCTCACTATATCACTATATATGTCAGGGTTTGGTTGTGGTGTAGAGCAGCGGTCCCCAACCTTTTTTGCGCCACGGACCGGTTATATGTCAGACAATATTTTTAAGGACCAGCCTTTAAAGTGTGGGGGGGTAAATACGATAAAATAAAATAATACGACTGGCATAACATCGAATACTAACAGCATAAAAATAAAACTCACCATTATGTTGAATTAGTGGGAGCCCTGAGCTTGTTTCTCTGAAACAAGCCGGTCCCATCTAGGCGTAACCGGAGACAATGACACGAAGTGTGCTCCTGATGTCCAGTCTGCTCCGTAGCTTTGTTTTGGTCACTCTAACCGCAGGAAATAGGATGCGGGTCAAGAGGCACAGATGCACCGACTGACGTAATTGGGAGAGAATACCCCATTTTTTAAATATTTTTCTAAATAAAACATCACTCAGACTCTGATCGTCGAAATAATATATATGTATTTTTTTCTGTGTGGCCCGGTACCAAATGACCGATGTACCGGTACTGGTCCGCGGCCTGGTGGTTGGGGACCGCTAGTTTAGTGGACCCAAATGCAGAGATAGAGAGGCTAAGGTGAATTCTTGTAGTTTTAATGGTAACACAAACAATGGGGGGCAAAATCCAACTTAAAATATTACACAGACCAGAACCATGGAGACATCAGGGGAAAACACGCACAAGGAGCCAGGGAGAGACGAGGTGAGCGGAGAACAGCGACCACAGGACCAGCAACAACAAGGAACCAACAAGGAGTGACTGCAGAGGGAGAGTATATGTAGCTGACAGAGACAAAGGGAGGGCTAACGAGCAGACAAGGAGCAGGTGTGAGAGGAGACAACGAGGGAGCCAAGGGGAAAGGAACACACACAAGAGGGTAACAGAGGACAACAACAGAAAAACCTGAGAACAAACATAAATCTAGAAACTACAACAAAATAGGAATTAAACCAATAAAACTATGAAACATGGAGCAAAGTAAAGCACAAGATAACCAAAACCATGACAATATATACACTATATATATAAAATATTTCATTTTATGTCTTTGATTTATAATGTAAATAAATTTTCTCTACTCCTTTATGCTATACAAATAAAATAAATAAATAAATTTGCCTTGCCTTTATTAGGATGAAAGGTGCTATGGCCTGCTGCATATTACTGTATGTTCTAAAACACCCCAATAATGATAACCTGTGTGTCTTTATGGACAAAGGAAACGCTTTGTTGTTGATAAATAGAATTTAAAAATTACATTTATTATTAAAATATATCCATAAAATTAGGCACTGTTTGGTGAAATAAATACTTTTAGTTGCTCTTGTTGCAATAAGTAATTAAAATTATATGTGTGTATGGTGCTGGTGGAGATGACAATGATTCAGAAAAGCTGAGAAAAATGTTTTGTTCTTCAGTAATTTTTTTTCTCCTATGAAACCATAATCATTTTTTACTTTGACAGTTTGTCTGGAGTCGCAGCAACATAATGTTCATTGAAGGTTGGAACAGACTCCAAAGGATAAGAAAGTGCAGATAAAGAGTGGCTGATTCAGACCTGTCACACTTCTAGTTCCAACACTTCTTAACATTATCTTGGCTTCAACAAATTACACATCAGACTTCTCAGAAAAGAACACAGCAGCTTCTTAAAGGAAAAGACCCGTCAGCAAGGAATGATCAATGGATCACTATTTGTACATAAAACTAATACATTTGCTGTGATTTAAAGTCGTCGGGAAGTGATATTTAAATGTTAAATCATTCTGGCTTAAACATGTATATAAATGTGCTCTTTATCAGATTATATTGTCCCAAAAGTTAGAAAATTTCTATTTAAAAAAAAATCCTGTCTTAAAATCTGTGTTTTTTTTCCGTTATCTTATGCAGGCCAGTCAGTTATACATCAGCCTGAACACCTAAATTCGGCCAATCATATATCAACGGCCATCTATCAATCAAATTTTTTCATCATAGCATCTTGATTCATATGTTGCAGCTAATATATGAAACTGTTGAAATAAGAATAATTTCCTTTCCCATTGAGTTCCGTCCCAGTGTTCACAGGGATGGACGTCTGTGTCTTCAGCAGGCGTAGAGCTAACAGAACTGGCAGCGTTGCGAGGCAAGGGCTCAAACATGTACGGCTGTAAACCTTCTATACCAAACCAAGCTTCTGCCGCCCTGGTGTCCTTCCACAACAACTTCGTGCCCGTTTTCCTCCTCTAAATAAAAAATGTATGACGGAGGAGACTCATCCACAACCTCTGACACAAAACTCTCCTCCTCTTGCATGTTTCCGCTGTCCATAGCGTTCCTTCGCAGCGTCGTTGCTTAGTCACCAATTTAGTGCTACTTGGTCCCAATGCAATTTCCCATTGGGAACCTACTAGCACTAAGTTGCTAACTGGTTAGCAAAATTCTTCCGAGACACCGGCCACAACCAAACTTGCTTGTGAACCTTCCGCCACAACAACCCCGCCTTCTTGATAAAATTCATGTTATGCACTTGTGTTAAGTCCGCTCGGCACCACTCGGGAGAATTTGGAAATGCAACGGTGGGAACAGCTGTTTCCCTACGACTTTTTATGAATTTAGTTTTAATCAGCAAAAAAATAAAAATTAGAATTTTCATTAAGATCACTGAGTCTGGCCATTTTTGTCCAAATATAGTAACACCTAATTTCAACATCTTCCAGCAGTGATGTCACGGTGTGGTAAGCCTAGCGCCATTCTCCCCAATTTACAAGCAAAATCAAAGGGAGCTACTAGACACATCTGCAATCAACAACAATTATTTTTCATTTCCAGAGGACTTTAACATTGAAATTCGCAAGCGCTATAGTTAAACTGACGATGCCCACGTGCATGGCAGTTGGATGTTGTAATACATCGGGTAAATGTGAAAAAATAATTAGTTATTTCACCTTTCCGATTCATGATCCACCATGGACGGGTTTGTCGTTGTAAATCCAACGACAAACCTTGAAGAAGGACGATTTGCAATCGAACTTCTGGCCAGAGAAAAAACACTTAATATATATCCAACATTTTAAAGAAGAATCTTTTTAAGATGACTTGGATAATCATGGGTTGTAACAACAAACACCAGATACAGCAATGAGAGTTGATCAACAGCCGCATGGTGAAGTCACAAACTGCTAAGTGGCAGTAGTGTTTTTTAACAAACATGGATGTCGATGGTAAAGCACATTCAAATGAAATTACTCTTAACTGAAAACATGTATCCTTTATTGAACTGTATGTAATATTCATATTTGAAGTACTTTGAGAAGTTTGAATTGTGAATATGACCGAACTTTTCCTTTAAATAACATATATTGGACCTAAAACAGGCTTGTCTTTGTAGCTAATATAATTTAAAAAGTCCTTGATGGGAGGAATGTTTCTGGATCCAGAGCATGGAGATTACACTTGCCTTAAGCATGAAGAAAAACATTTCAAGCTTGCCCTAAATCAAGGTTGATGCAATGGCATTTTGGTATTCAAGGCAAATAATGCTGATAATGATGGCACTTGAGGCCACAAGTAGGGATGAAATGCTGGTTCTGAACTCTATTGTCCCCCGAGAAGCTCCTTTGTTCTTTCCTCCTACCTGCAGGATAAACTGTAATGCATCCTCCTGTGTCCTGTTAGAACATCAGTGACTGCTGCGTGCACTGCCACGTGAAGGCAGCATGGTTGACTGCGTGTGTTTGTGTCTCTATTTGCAAACCATCATCCCACTATGCCAACAAAACAGAACCAGCACACTAGACTGTGGGATAAGTCTGGACCCAATATAGACAACTAATAGTTAACAGCTCAGTAATTAAGAAGCTGTGGCAGCAATGGGCTATGTATAAGAGATGGTTAAATCTTGTTGCCTGCTTTGAATCATTTAATCATGGGTTATTCCACCTCTTATTTACAGATCCTGACTAAAAATAAATCTATTTCTTGAATTATTTCCACATTTTGGCAAATGACAAAAAGTACTTCATGACAAACCAACAGAAGAAGTAAAATGCTCTGAATTTTTCACAAATAAAAATGTGTAAAGACGGACATGTATTTTATAAAACCACCTTTCACTGATAATAAAACCTTCAGTCTTTGTGTAGACTGGTTGATCAAACATATCACAATCCTTAAAATGGTTGTTTTGGTTCAGATATTCTCTTCTATTTCTCTCCCTGTTATTGTTACCATTTTAGTTTATCATGTTTATTCCCTCAGCTCCCGATTCCCCTGCTTTTCTCTCAGTCTAATAATCTCTGGATGTCTGTCTCTTTACTAACTCCTCCTGATTGACTGCTGTGCGTTTGTTTACTTCCGTGTTTCCTGTTCCTCTGTTCCTTGTAACTGTATTCTTGATTTATTTTCTGTTACACCTTAGTCACACTCTGTGCTTTGGTTTCTTTAAACCAAAACATCCCAATTTGTGTCTCCATCAGATCAGTTAGACTTAATGGAAAGAAGCTGTGGACTTCCACTTACCACAGATTCCCAGCTGGGTTTAGGTGTAGGCTTTAATGGGGCCGTTCTAACTCTTGAACATGTTTTGGTCCCAGCCAGTCCATTCTAGTTCAGTTTGTATGATTAACCCTTATGTTGTTTCTTGAGCTCTTTCCTAGAGAAGAAAAATATCCCCACACCATGGATCTGCCACCACTATGTTGCACTCTGAGGGTGATGTATAAAAGATATAGTCATTATGTGCTTATGAAAGGATTTGATAAAATAAGGTTCAATGCATGAACCGTCCTTCCCGATAGTGTTTAGCCTAAATAGAGTTCCTGCACTAGGTGCAATGAGCAGAAATAAACAGACACGTGTGCCATCTGCTGGTAGTAACACAGAATTGAATGATGCCGCTACTTAATGGGACATTGTGTAACAATTTAAATTTTTTTACTGCCTGAAATTGATGTCTGCATTTAAATGTGTTATTATTGGTATACATAAGGCTGGTCACTGGTTTGCAAAGTGCCGTGACCATCGGCCATCTTGAAAGTACAGATCTGAGGGATAAATTGGCCCTAACATGCAGAGTAACAATGCATTTCTCAAATGCTGGCAGTTCAGTGTGATTGAGAGGAGGCAAAGATAATTCAGAGGCACTAATTCAATATCTGAAAATCTGCAATACTACAGCACAGTGCTGGACCATACATACGCAGCAGCACCACAAGAAACGGTTTCATCAACCCTAAGAATCCGAGAAATTAAAAGTCAAGCAAAATTTTTATGCAGCTTAATGTTTGTAGTTACAATAGAAATGGCTGTGAAAGAATTTTAGGTATATGCTGGCTTAGTAGCTTTCAAAGCTACTGTGAATTCTGGCACTTGGTCACAGTTAAATGCCAGCTTGTAGAGACTTTATTTCACTTTGGGTGACATGGTTATATCTGCGTTGTCGAGGCTTTTTGACACAAAGCGGCTTGCGTTGCCCCAAACAATGTTTGCTTGTGTCGGTCTGAGTGAAATGATACCATTTCCCTGCTGGATGACAGTAATTCTTACACAATATCCCTTTAATAGAGCCAAACCGAGCCCTTAGTGTCCTGAAATGCCTCGTAGTAGCAGCAGTCATCTGTTTTCTAGCAGCTGTGAGAGAAAACAGCCCACCCTCCCCTGCCCACTCTGTTTATTTCCATCAATCAATCTATTTATAATGTTGTTTGTACTTCGACTGTAGAGACAAAAATATAATCGCTATCACTAGTATCAGTATTAATAAGGACATCCGTTAACTTCACATGGACATGTTAATTACCCCCACAGTTTTAGAACTCATAGCTCTATTTGAGTCTTATTCGTCTTAGAATAAAATGGTTTTTTGTGCCTTTTCACTCTGGATCTGTTTTTTTTTTTTGACACTTTGGATCTGTGACTTTTCTTCATTATTTATGCAACTTTTTCAGAGGTATTGCTAGAAGTATTGCTGTAGACACAGGAAAAAGGAAAAAAATACGGCAGCAGGATGAGAAGATTTTTTAGAATATCTTTGTATTTAACCGGGAATACATTTTATATAATAGTAATATGCCCGTTTAAAGCAAAGTCTGTAAGGAATAATTGCTAATTATAATCCATTAAAATCATCTAAAAATTACCATCACATTTAAGGTCACAAACTTACTAGATTATAATGAGTATTAAACCCAACATAAAAAAATTTGCCAAAGATATTTAGTGATAGCAAAGAATCGCTAACCTTGCGCTGCAAGCCGGATTGTCGCGAGAGCTGAGTTTTCAGTCTCAAAAAAAAATCCACCTTGAAAGAGTCCTGCTAATACGTCCGTCTCATAACAACCAGCGGCTCGGACCAATGACATGCCAGCAGTGTTTTTTGGGGCGGGACATGTGGGAATGACGACAGTCAGGGCTTGCCGACTCACCAGTCGAAATCCCAATTGACTTGGTTTTAGAAATAGAAAATAGAAATAGAGCTTTAATGATCTCACAATGGAGAAATTAACTCTCTGCATTTAAACCATTTGCTTGGGGAGCAGTGTACTGCCACTGCACAGCACCCCGGGGAGCATGGTGGGGTTAAGGGCCTTGCTCAGAGACCCAGAGTGCCAGCTGTGGGAATCAAGCCGGGTACTTGCAACCTTCTCAGAACACACGCGCATTGCTCTAACCACTAGGCCAACACTCCCCCAAACTTTGCTGTCAGAAGTGGGATTCGAATCCATACCTCCATTCGAAGACCAGATGTCCTGCATTACAGGACGGACGGATCCTTGAGTCTGGCGCATTAGACGGTTCAGCCATCCTGACAACTTTAGCTAAAATAGCGACAATTTCTTGTTTAAAAAAGGAGCAAAGAGAAACACTTTGTGCATTTGTAGATGGGAAAGATGTCTGCGTGTGAATGTCCGTTGGTGCCTATTATAGACGACCAAGTTGCTGAAGCCTTTAAGTCTGAAAAGTCACAATTCGCTGCTATGATTGGCTGAAAGCATATTATGGAAGGTGGGTACTAGCTGGTGCATCACCCAATCATGTTGAAGTATTACTACTTCAACATGGAGGGACGTACTAAACATCCCTCCTTTTCACGGACAGAGTGAACGGCAGCCATCCCAGATTGATAACGTAGAACTCAACTCAGTTCTACACGTATCAATCTGGATACTGGCAGGTTCAAGAGACGCAGTTTACTAATGCAATTTTAGTACATTTACTCTACCAAACTAAGTGCAAATGATTACCTTTGGTTTTTGGGTTAAAAATCTGTAAGTTGTTGTTTTTACAGTAAATGTGCAATGTTAAGTTTCTGCTAACAAAAGTTTGGCGCCTACTAAAGTCAGTTCAGTTCTCTCAGAAGTAGCTTCCTTCTTTACATTGAGGTCATATTTGTGAATTGTACAGTTATTGTAATTTATTCCTGTTACGAGAGTTTCTTTACTTAGCTGCCTATTTTCCTTAAAGTTACCATGGGCCTGCTGGCTGCTTCTCCCACCCTGTGTTTTTTCTAAGTAGAGTGGCTTTCTTTTTTCTTTCTAAGCTTTGCAGTTTGACCAAACTCTTTGAATGTGGGATAGTTGATTTCTCTTTGAGATCTTTAAACTTGTACACAACATTCTCTCTCACCTTTCTGCTGTGTTTCTTTTCTTTATATTCTGTAACCAACCTCTAAAGTCCTCACAAAACAGCTGCATTTTAGATGAATATGCCTACATTTTGGCGAACTGTTGGACTCCATTCTTACAAGTGTTTTTAATGCAAAGTGGGGCATGCTACAGATAAATGCATGCCCTAGTTTTTAGAAAGAAATTTTGGAAGAGTAAAAAAAAACATGCATGATTTACCTTGCACTTCTCATTTAACGTTTTCTATAGTTTAATACTGGTGAAAAACTTCAATTAAACATGTTATCTTTGCACCCATCCCTCACTTTTCGAAGCCCACGCCTTAAGAGACTCCAGGTAAGTGATACCGTTCATTTTTTAAAATCTTTTTGTTAAGATGAAAACGAAAGTAGGCTGGCTGAAAGGAGTGGGGGTGATTTGATAAGACTGCTGTAAACAGCATGTCTGCTGGCGTCAACAAATATAAATTCTTATCTCAGGATTCACAACCTTGGGTTGCTACGTGTCCTAATCTTTCTGATTTTGCATTTCGTGTGCAAGTTATGTAATTTTAGCTTCTTATTTACTTGATCGAAGCAAACATCGAATATTGAATTGCTAGATTAATATTTAAGGGTCAAAAAAATAATTTATTTCATATATTAAATCAGCTTCCAACAGCTTGTCTATAATGATGCTTATAGGTATTTAAATGTATGCAATACCAGACCAGATTCCATGTAAAAAAGCTTAAAGTTCTGCACTTCCATCTTGTAATAACTATAGAAAAGTCTGAGTCCAGCCAGAGTTTTCAGCGAGTTTAACTCTGGCAGCAAATCCATGTGTGAAATTGATGGCCCCTTCTCCCTGAGCTGGCTTTCACTTTTCCTCCATCTTGAGCCAAATGAATGATGACGGCGTCATCCCAGAGTAAGGTAGTCCCAAATAAACCACACTGACATGCCTGTTTAAGGAACACGATCTTACTTACTAGTTTAGTTCACGCTGAAAAAAGAACAACTTCTGAAATCCTCTGTATTGGTGCACCAGTGGAAGGTTTTTTCTGTTTTAGCTGAAAATCAATCAGCTTTAACTTCTATAATGGAACTCATTGGATGATCAGTGCTTTATGTCTAAATGTAAAAGCATTATGTGCTCTCCACAACCTTTGAATTGTTGTGACCATTTTGTCACTCCAGAACCATTTTAACAGGATTTTATGAGATAGAGCAACAAAAAGTTGGGCATCACTGTTAATGTTTTACACAAGTAAATCATTTTTTCTTATAAAAAAAACAAATAATAATTTGGTATTCACCACTTTTTACATCTTACCAGCTGCCTTCAGACATCACCTGTTCTAAATGTCATTAATGGTCGGTCTTTCTCTAACTTTATGATTGAAATCTACTTTATGTTTGTCTGTTAAATAAATTCCCCCATAAGATAAATCAGTTTTTGGTAGTAAAGTGATGAAACATTAGAAGTCCCAGAAGTTTAAACAATTAAACTCTGCCGTTACCTATATTTTATTGTGTTTACAAAGTACCACTGCCTCATTCAGAAAAAAACATTGGAATAAATAACCTATTTTTTTATAATTGTACACATTAGTTAGATTTTTCTCAGAATGTTATGAATGGTTGAAATAAGACACCTCCTTTAATACTCCAATATTCACCCACCTGTTTTTACTGTGCTTTCTGACTGGTGTAAGCTTCTGTAATGGGGCCTTTAGCCCATAATGAAATCAGTGGATTAGTCGACATAATCCATCCAGGTTTATTGCTCATTATTTTGTGCATTAGCATACAATGTTACAGTTCAGTGGCAAATTGAAGAGGAGGACTTTAAAATAATGTTTAGTCATGTTAGAAAAGCAGAAAAAAAGGTAATTTTAATTTTAATATTCTTTAAGCCTCAATTTAATCACTTATGCATTTCTTAATATGATACTTAAACAAATATTGGTGTTAAAGCATGAACTCTTGTAAAACAGAAATTCAAAATAAAGCTTTAGAAAGATGATCTAAAATGTCGATGTGAGGCAAGATTAATGGTAAGAAATCTCACATCAATTCCTATTTTGATCAGAAAGTTTGAAGGCTAAAATCTCTAGTAAAGCCATGAAAAATAAATATAAATCAAATTTAGTGCATGATAAACCTCCTTTTGGATTAAACAGCATTAATGCTGTTTTTGTATTAAACAGCAGCTTGCTTTTCTTTTAGAGCCTGTCTTGCTATTTTCCAAATTATATATCCTAAAACGAGTGTGAAAATGACTGCACGCAAATGTTTTTCACCAATGCACATATTTGGTAAATTAATGTTGATTTTTCAGGATATTGGATCGTTTCTTGCTCTCTGTTTTATATAGTTCAACATTAGATTAAGTGAGTAGTCTGGTTAAATCCCCTTTATAGTAATTCTGAGAGGGTGTGTTATTGAGCAAATAAATGCGCAAACTCTAAGCAAAGTTTTCTGCAGTTGCTTTATCATGAAATGACTGTATAGTCTGAAAAAAATTGAATAACAATCACATTAACTGACAGATAGATAAATATTTTCTTTGTAGTCTCCATACTGAACATTTGTCTTGGATGGGGGGCGAGGATAAAGCTGGTGCAATTATTTAAAAATAAGATAAATACACAATAAATTTGCTCATTTGCAACGCAGCACATGTTAAAAAAATAAAAAAATAAATATATGGATATATTGCTTAGAAAAAAATATATATTACACCTAACAATAAACATCCA
Organism: Cyprinodon tularosa; assembly: GCF_016077235.1. Taxonomy (NCBI): domain Eukaryota; kingdom Metazoa; phylum Chordata; class Actinopteri; order Cyprinodontiformes; family Cyprinodontidae; genus Cyprinodon; species Cyprinodon tularosa. The sequence continues at coordinate 1,443,276 of NW_024038158.1, forward strand.
GAACATTCAAATGGCAGCAATGGCAGCCATCCTCACTATATTCATAACTTCTCTTTTAGTCTATTGGAGATAGGGGAAAGTGTTTAAATCTATGGAGCTTGTGAATGGGGCCTCTGTTTGCCAGATGGTTTACATTTATATAGAGAGTTGAAGATGTGAGCGGGATCAGAAAATATTCTCTTTGTGAGTCTAAGAACAGACCCCTCATAAAAGGGTTATCAGTCCTCACTATGACCCTCCTTTCTATCTGGACCAGACGATTAAGTACAGGTCGTATAAACAGGGAGGCTACAGTAAAATGCTGACATGCCTTACGTGATAATGCTCTGCAGTGCTGTCTGACAGAATACAGACATAAGCGTCTGTCAAACCCAAAGACTTTAAGTCTCCACTGTAGGCGGATTAACAAGATATTAACATGAATTTCCCATATGAACTGATTGTCTAGGTCGGAGGTCTTCATAGCATGGAGGTCGAGAAAGTTTTAGTTGATTAGACTTTTTTTTGTAATCCACCCTGCAATTTTTTCCACTAATTTAAATGTCTTCAAATCCACATTAACATGAATTCAACACACTGCAGTAAACAGATAAGTGGAGGCAGAAGACATCTTTCAGTCTTCAATGCACACATTCAGCGACACACAGGAGCTCTTTCAAGCTGGGCACCGTTTCATTCACAACACCTGTCCCATCAACCAGGAATCAGAATCAGAAATACTTTAATAATCCCAGGGGAAAATTACTTTAATTGCATGACTCCATCTGTAATAGATTGACTATAGGACCAGTTTGATATAGCACAATTTCATACAATATATTTGATTAGGGGGTCACTGCTCCATCTTGCCATCAGTTTGGGGGTCCTTGGCCTAGAAAACGTTGAAGACCCCTGGTCTAGGTCAGCGGTGCTCAAGTCCAGTCATCTAGAGCTACAATCCTGTAACTTTTAGATGCATCTCTTCTCTAACACACCTGAATCTAAGGCTACGTTTACACTGCAGCCTGAAGTGACCCAAATCAGATTTTTTTGGCCCATATGCGACGTGGATCTGATCTTTTCATGGCTGTCTGAACAAGACAGATCAATTTTTTTTCCAATGCGACCCAGGCCACTTGGCTATGTGGTCCTGAATCCAATCTTTTCAAATACAACCCGTGTCTGAACGGCCAGGTCGCATTCATCCGACCTGCACGGCATTAATACCCGACAAAGGTCACTATTCTTGGTCATGCTATGAAGAAGCGCCAAGAAAAACAACAACCATGGCAGACGATGATGCGGAGAGCAGTATTTATGTTTAACCATCTTTGAAAGATGTTTTACTTCCGTAACCACAGAGCCTGCTGGCCTGTGACATCATTGCGTCCTCTACTGCGCATGCGGGACACTTGCGTTGTATGACTGCAGTTCACACAGGAGATCACATACAAGTCGCATATATTTGGAAATGTGAACGGCAACGTAAAAAAATCGGATTTCACGAAAAAATCGGAGTTGAGCATCAAGGCCTGCAGTGTGAACGTAGCCTAAAGGCTCAATCCCCTCAGTTAGCTTAGCAGAGGCTTGGTAACGAGCCACTCATTTGATTCAGGTGTGTTTAAATTGGTGAGCAATCTATATGTTTTCTTTCCGACTGCCTCCCTGAGCCTTCTGGTTAAATCTAGGGATTCATGATGAGGTGTGGCTATTTTTGGACCTGTGACAGTGATGTAGATCAGGTATAAGTGAATCAGAGGAGCGTTTTTTTTTTAACCTCCGCAGAGGAGGTTATGTTTTCATCAGCGTTGGGTTGTCTGTTGTTTTGTCTATTTTCAAAATAACTAAAACAAATTCTGGACGGATTTTGCTGAAATTTTCAGAGAGATATTTTGACTGGCAACCAATGTTTACATTTTGTTGATAATCCAGATCACCTCCTGGATCCAGGAATTTATTTTGAAAGATTCTGTGAGTACAGGTATTAAATTAAGGTGGAAGTCACAATATGTCGGGGTGAAGGAGCTACTTGGCGGAGGTCCCCGCTCTCCGAGTGCTTTTCTAGTTTGAAGATGTCAATTGGGTGGGGAAGAAAATATTGTAATGTAAATTTTTTGCTTTTATATCATTAGATATCCATATCAGCACATATGTTTTTATAGTTTCATCCTAAGTCTTTAGATAGATCATCAAATACACTCTATGATAACCTGCAGTATTGCAATACTTGCGATTTTGGTCGTGCCTTGGACTCAACCAAATATGTATTTGTACATATGGACTATGACCTACATGCACATACACTATATTGCCAAAAGTATTTGCTCACCCATCCAAATTATTGGAATCAGGTGTTCCAATCACTTCCATGGCCACAGGTGTATAAATTCAAGCACCTAGGCATGCAGACTGTTTTTACAAACATTTGTGAAAGAATGGGTCGCTCTCAGGAGCTCAGTGAATTCCAGCGTGGAACTGTGATAGGATGCCACCTGTGCAACAAATCCAGTCGTGAAATTTCCTCGCTCCTAAATATTCCACAGTCAACTGTCGGCTGTATTATAAGAAAATGGAAGTGTTTGGGAACGACAGCAACTCAGCCACGAAGTGGTAGGCCACGTAAACTGACGGAGCGGGGTCAGCGGATGCTGACGCGCATAGTGCGAAGAGGTCGCCAACTTTCTGCAGAGTCAATCACTACAGACCTCCAAACTTCATGTGGCCTTCAGATTAGCTCAAGAACAGTGCGCAGAGAGCTTCATGGAATGGGTTTCCATGGTCGAGCAGCTGCATCCAAGCCATACATCACCAAGTGCAATGCAAAGCGTCGGATGCGGTGGTGTAAAGCACGCCGCCACTGGACTCTAGAGCAGTGGAGACGCGTTCTCTGGAGTGACGAATCGCGCTTCTCCATCTGGCAATCTGATGGACGGGTCTGGGTTTGGCGGTTGCCAGGAGAACGGTACTTGTCTGACTGCATTGTGCCAAGTGTAAAGTTTGTTGGAGGGGGGATTATGGTGTGGGGTTGTTTTTCAGGAGCTGGGCTTGGCCCCTTAGTTCCAGTGAAAGGAACTCTGAATGCTTCAGCATACCAAGACATTTTGGACAATTCCATGCTCCCAACTTTGTGGGAACAGTTTGGAGCTGGCCCCTTCCTCTTCCAACATGACTGTGCACCAGTGCACAAAGCAAGGTCCATAAAGACATGGATGACAGAGTCTGGTGTGGATGAACTTGACTGGCCTGCACAGAGTCCTGACCTCAACCCGATAGAACACCTTTGGGATGAATTAGAGCGGAGACTGAGAGCCAGGCCTTCTCGTCCAACATCAGTGTGCAACCTCACAAATGCGCTTCTGGAAGAATGGTCAAAAATTCCCATAAACACACTCCTAAACCTTGTGGACAGCCTTCCCAGAAGAGTTGAAGCTGTTCTAGCTGCAAAGGGTGGACCGACGTCATATTGAACCCTATGGATTAGGAACGGGATGTCACTTAAGCTCATATGTGAGTCAAGGCAGGTGAGCAAATACTTTTGGCAATATAGTGTAGGTACTTTGTCTGATGTATTTTCCTGTGCTTATATTGTCTTGGTCGTTGTGGACTTTGTGCCTTCATATAAGACCAAAACTATGGAAATATAATTACATTTTTTTGTTGATAATAATAATAATTATCTATGGTATTGGAATTCCAAACAATATCTATTTTTGTTACTGCCCTCACTTATCCCAACCCTTGTCACTTGTGCTGCAGGAAAGTTTCAGATTTTATCGTGAGATGAGATATAGGCGTGGGTTTTGGTCTCAACTTGGTCCCAGGTTGGTTAGTCAGGACTACAACAGGAAACAAGCCATGAAAAGCTTAACCGGACCAATTGGATTACCATTATTGGATACCGTATCCTATACTATCCTATAAGGCCTGAAAGACAACCACATAATCTGCCATGACTGCCAAAAACATTTCCAAAAGCAAAACAATTTGTCCATTTGAGGTATCTAGGCCTCAGATTCCAAAATTTCTCCCCACTCGATTTATGCACATTGCATATTGTTTAGTAACAGTGGATTTATAGGGCATCTGTTTTCCTGGCAAGACACAAAACAGAGGCAGAAGCAGTGGAATTAAACAGTCCTGGCGGAGGCTTGGCCCGTATTGCTCAGGGAAAAGGTCAGCCATTGCAATCATCTGTGAAAACAGTTTCTAATGTCTTCAGTGCTCTTTTTAAATGTAGAAAGAAATTCATACCTTCTGTATTCCTCCATATAAAATACAGTTATTGAACAAAAACCTTCCTTCTTGACATTTGCTGTTCTTCAGCACCCAAACTATAAAATTACATGACACACAGTATGTAGCAGCAGGTGGTGGAGGGTGTGAGCAGTACTCCAGTTGAGGGAGGATGATAATATTGCCCTTTCAACATTTGGTGGGCTGTGGGCTTACGAGTAGCCTGAGCAAAATAAATAAACTCAAAGAAGTGTCCTACCATGACTATTGAGCTGATCCCAGTGGGAAATTAGTCCCTAACTCTGTAGGGGCAGTGATAGCAATGCCCGGACAGGGACTGACTGCAGTTCTACTGTAAGGTGTATTGGTCAAGGTCATGACAACCATAACATGCATATTGCTTTAGGTTAATAGACTATATTATTAGGCTATGTTTGCTTCCAAAAAAACAAAAACACCATCCCTTTTTTATCCCTTTATACCACTAGACTACTGGGTGTGAGGCAAGGCAAGGCAAATTTATTTGTATAGCACAATTCAGTACAAAGACAATGCAAAGTGCTTTACATGATTAAAATATAGGAATATAAAACAGAATCAAAGCAAACAGGAAAAAAAATAAAATAAAAAATGCAGAAACAAAAAAGAACATTAAAAACACTAAGACTAAAAAAAAAAGTTGAACTAATGATGTTTCAGTTCAACTCTTTAACTAGAACAGTCGAAGGCAATCCTAAACAAATGTGTTTTTAGTCTTGATTTAAAGGAACTCAGGCTTTCCGCACTTTTACAGTTTTCTGGAAGTTTGTTCCAGATAAGTGGAGCATAGGAACTAAATGCTGCTTCTCCATGTTTAGTTCTGGTTCTAGGTATGCAGAGCTGGCTGGAGCCAGAAGACCTGAGTGGTCTGAAGGGTTGATACTAGGGCTGCAACAACGAATCGATAAAATCGATAAAAATCGACTTTTAAAAGCGTTGGCAACGAATTTCATCATCGATTAGTTGTGTCGCGCGATTAATGCGTCATACGCCGCGCCGTCATCACTGCCACTTGACTAAAACGGGGGAAGAAAAAAAATACGACAGAGCGAGCCAGCGCTGCAGGTGCAGTGTTGCCAACTCAGCGACTTTTCAGACCCCTCCAGCGACTATTTTTCAAAAAAGCGACTAGCGACAAATCTGGCGACTTTTTTTGGTGTCGCTGGCGGCTTTTGGGGACTCTTACGTGAAAGCATGTATCGTTCCTACTCTGCTGTGGGGCGCCTCCCCCATCCCAACCACGTTTTCCCGCAGGAGTCCCTCTCAGCGCTGCAGTCAGAGCCTCAGCGTCCAGACTGCAAATGAAGCGCGCATGCACCGGGATTGACGGCGCAAATTGATCACAATAATTAAAATAGCCTGTAAAATAGCTTGTAAAGTGAAAAAAGTGATAACATGCAACTTTTGTCAAAACAAATTAACATGGCACGGAACCACCATGTTTGTTTGGTTTTAAAGTGGGGAAACGTAACGTTAGTTTCTCAGGTAGCTCATCTGATGCTTTCCTTACCGTGTTAGTAGGTTACAGACAGTGATAAGGTTGACTACTTATTTTGCTTTTAATTTCATTTGAATTAGCTTAAGCAGCGTTTATATTTACTTTATAAATAAATTAACTTGCAAATTATGAGGGCAAGGCTTTTAAAGTTTAAATCTGCAAAGATAAAGTAAAGAAGATCCTGCAATTTATGGAAGTAAAGCAGAATAAAATCCAGCAAGATCAGTAATATGTCAATTAATTATATGCCACATTCCCATGTAAATATCTGTCTTTGGAGGATATGTTTTTTAGCACCCCTAGTTCTCTCATTTTTATTCCAAATACAATTTATAATTTGAATCACAGGGCTATTTTTATCTCTATGGTTCAGTATTTTCTCAAGTAGCAACTTTAACTGCTATACTTTCCTGTCTTAAAAGGCAGAACTCTTCTAGTCTAAAAAAAACTCATTTGTTGAAATGGGGGGGCCTATTGTTTGAAGCCCTTAGGGGCTTTAAAAAACAAAAATGTCTTTTTTTGCGCTTTATGAAACAAAGTACCCTATATTTTGTGGATGTACAGCTACATTTCTCTAGCCTGGGTGCCATTCCGAACTTAGTCCCGCCCACAAAGTTTGAGTTCGGGAAGTTCGGTCTGGCTCTGCTCCATAGTAGCGCGAGTATTAAAGCCCACTGTCAGGCGATCCAATCAAATTGTCAGGGCGGGCTTTATACGATGATGGACAGATGACCAACAGTAACGTAATCAACCACGTGACCAATGCGCGCTTGGGTGACAACAATAATGGCTGCCGCTGGAGAGTTTAGGTGAGTAGATTCTGCTATTAGGTCTGTTCTAGAAGATATCGACAGCAAATTAATTTTAAAAGAGGAACAGAGAAACGCGATCAAGTCTCATCTTCTTATTCTAGGCGTGCAACTGCACGCTTTGATTTTTGTGGACAACAACTATGCCTCGCTTAACATACGTCACGCACTCTGTTGCTCTTATTGGTTGTAGGTCTATCCAATTGAGTGCAGAGGCATTTTTTTTCCTGGTTCGTTCGAAACACGCCCCACAATCACAGCTCTATGGAGCAGTATCAGACTCATATTCTGACTAGAATTGAGTCGGACTACGTCAGGCTAACATTTCTCATGTAAGTTTGCGTAGTTTTAACACAAACATTTATTTTTCATATTGCACCAGTACAGTTAATGAGCAAGCTGTACTTGTGTGCTTGTTTGTTCTGTCTAAAATGTTTATTTTGGAATAAAGAGGTTAATATAAAAAATTTTTTTTGTCCGATTCATCGATTAATCGAAAAAATAATCGGCCGATTCATCAATTTTTAAAATAATCGTTAGTTGCAGCCCTAGTTGATACACTGATAGCAAGTCTGTGATGTATTTAGGTGCTAAGCCTTTCAGAGATTTATAGACTAACAGATGTATTTTAAAGTTTATTCCCTGAGATACAGGGAGCCAGTGTAAGGACTTAAGATCTGGGGTGATGTGATCTACTTTCTTAGTCTTAGTGAGGACACAGGCAGCAGCGTTCTGGATCAGCTGCAGCTGTCTGATCCACTTTTTAGGCAGACCTGTGAAAACACCGTTGCAGTAATCGATTTGACTAAAAATAAACGCATGGATTAGTTTTTCCATATTATGCTGAGACATTAGTCCTTTAATCCTGGAAATGTTCTTCATTGAGTCCATGTTATAGGGACCAATTAAAACCACTGGCAGTATCAAGGTGTTTATTCTGTAGAAAAGTTTAACATATCTTATATGTTCATTTTAAATCCATAGTTTAAATCAATATCTAACCCAACCACTGACGCATGTCACCACAAAAAAATGTGACTGAGTCTGAAATGTTTGCCTTGAATATTGGCATTGCTTTCTGCACGCCAAACACCCTGATTTCCTCTTTTGTTGTTTGGCTTCTTGTTGTTCTGGCACAGGAATGAAGGCTGTTTCCCTCAGCAAGCAGCAGCATCCTGTCAGTGCATTCACTTCTTCTTTAAAACATAAACCTGCTGACAGCCTTCAGCAGGATAAAAGCTTCCTCAGTGTGAGCTCTCTCCATGTAGTGGAAGCACTACAAAGATGGCCCCAACAGTCCTCACCTCTTTCCATCAGAAACTGCAGTTTTTTTTACCATACATTTTTTCTTTTACCCTTTCTATTTGTTTTGTATTTATGATTACCTACCTCCTTTACTGTATTTCCGTCTTAGTGTATTTATTTAATATGTTTTTTGGGAAAATGGATTCAAAGACTGTTTTCAATCACAGTTTCACCTGATCTAACCTCTCCTCCAGCATCAGGGCCGACACAGACTGGAGATTCTTTTGTTGTTATTGTGCAAATAGGGATTCCTGGCCAGATGCTTCCTGACGGTGAGCGCTGAAGTCATTACCCATCAGTGTCTGTTTGACAAAATGAAAAACAAAAATAGCACTCTGAGAGGATTTTTGCCCCGCAGCCTGTTTTCCCCTCTGAGCCATTGTTCTCTCATTCACACAGTGAAGGCCAAAGCATGTTACTGGCAACAGAAATATTCCCTCTGAGGAGATTGCTTTCTGTGTGTATGAATGTTACTGGTGTTTGAATGAAGTCTGATACAGAATGCCAATAAGACTAGGAGCCTCTACTGCTTGTGTGAAGCTTGTTACTCTGAAGACATTTATTTGGATTTAAGCTGCAGCTATTTACCCGGAAGTTAACAATTTATTAGGATATAGTATTTGGATTTTTTGTTTTTTAGTGGGAACGACATGTCTGTGTTTACCAGGGAGTTTGGGTTTCCTGATCTGCAGGGTCCCAGCGGAATCCGTCTGGATGCAGGCTGCCTGTATCTTCTTTGCCTGAAGCGATTGGTTGTAAACCATGGATTAAACCACCACAGTGCACATCATTTCTCCATTTGCTTTGTTTCTATTGTTTCAGTCGTTCAGTGCTTGTATTTAAAAATTAATACTTCCCAGTATTAATAAAAGTAAGAGGCTTTGAAGATGTGTGAAATAGAGAATTTTGGATGGATAGATAGATGCTGGGACAGTTTCCCTGGCTCTATTTTGTTTTCCATAACCCATCGCTGAATAAATGTCCCTATTTTTTAGGCTGGACAAGAATGCCGCTACTTCTTATACTGCTTTCTGTCATCTCTGAATCAAGCTGCAGAGTGATGCACTGTATAAATGCTTACAGCAGCAGAGTTCGCCTAGATAAGTGTTGGTCTGCATCAATCACGTGTGGTTGAGAGGAATTGTTATCCATTCACCCCTGCCTTGTTTAAAGATCGTATATCATGTTTAACCTCTAAATGTCACCCATAGACAAATATATGATGAAATATATTTGTTTTATTTCAACCCTGCAGAAAAAGGCTTTCAAAGTGAAGCCACCTTTCCCCATCTGGGTGCTGCTTGCAACTTCTGAAGACGGAAAAAAAAAACAAGACCTCTTAAAGCCAAATAAGAGGCTTCACTAATTAGAAATTAGTTAAAAATGCATTTTCTTTTATGTCTCTGTACAGATTAGCTGCTAAAGGAGCCACAATCATCAAGATCATTGTGCTCTGCTTTAAAATAATCCCTTCCTGATCTGGAAATGTGGCTTTTTGTTTACAGTGCAGGCACAGCAGAGACAAGGTAGGTGCTTCCAGGAGGGGCAGCTATATCTAGAGCCTCAAACTGCTTTTTTTTTTTTACAGGACAGTAAAGGGATGATGTTCAGGCAGCAGAACTCATCAGGTTTGCTCAGAGATGCATGAATCAAGTCAAATACCACATTGTGCCTGATTTTAATAAGGAAATGGAATAATTATATCTTTAAAAGCTCCAAAATCTAGGTATTCTTAAAGCTGCTTGTCTGTTCTTTGGTACTTCACATAGTAGCTTTCTATAAGCGATAACCTGCTGTAGGGCCCTTTAAAGCTTCTCTGCATGCTGTCAACTATAAAGTATAGCAATCAAGTTTGGGTTTCTGTTCATTCCTTTATTCAGTGATGTCACACTCCATGGCACAGCTATGCTCTTTGCAGACCTCCTCCTCTTTAAATATAATTGGATCCCAGAGATTACAGCTACTGCTTATTATTTTCATATTTCTTGAATGCAATTCCGTTGAGATCCATGAAAGCCACTCCTGCACTCTAAATATTCAGCATTGTAAAGCATCTCAACCAGCCCCCACCACCACTGATGTGCACATGCATGCCCAGACTTCAGTCTCGTGCTGTAAAAATTGCTGCACTTGAATTTTAAACTGTTTATTAATCATTTCTGCCTCGGATGTAGTCTTTAGGCGCTGCTGTGTCTTTGTAGCCGCGGAATATCACTGATCTCTCTGTTTTAGAGGCTAATACTTTCTTGATCTTCCATGCTTAAAGGAGAAGTTCGGTTTTTTACACTTTAAGCCCATTTTCTGTAGTGTCCAGGATGAAATCGAATGAAGGACACCAAAATTTTGACAATTGCTCCTGTCTCTGCTTTTTGGCTCATTTAGAATCCCCCCCTGGCTGCTTTAGAATGGCTTGCATAGAGCATGTCCGATAATGTCCTTAAAACAACCTTAAACGTTCTTTTTTTAAAATATGCTACTCACCGTGTCGTCAGCGCTGTTCAATGACGTTCCAAAAAAAGTTTCGTGAAGAAAAAACGTTCCTGTAGTGTTTTATTTAGCATTTGTAAATCCCATTGAGTTCTGTAGGAATAGTCAATATTCCGCTGCCACCGGAAACGGAAATGGGGCCTGTTTACACAGTTGTAGTCTTTTCGCTTCACTCTGTGTACTCCGACGTCGAGGTGCTAACGTCTCTGTTAAACACTTTAAAAAACTCTGAAAATGGAATACGAAAGGTGGATTCTTGATTCTCGACGTCGGAGTACACAGAGTGAAGCGAAAAGACTACAACTGTGTAAACAGGCCCCATTTCCGTTTCCGGTGGCAGCGGAATATTGACTATTCCTACAGAACTCAATGGGATTTACAAAATGCTAAATAAAACACTACAGGAACGTTTTTTCTTCACGAAACTTTTTTTGGAACGTCATTGAACAGCGCTGACGACCCGGTGAGTAGCATATTTTAAAAAAAGAACGTTTAAGGTTGTTTTAAGGACATTATCGGACATGCTCTATGCTAGCCATTCTAAAGCAGCCAGGGGTTGATTCTAAATGAGCCAAAAAGCAGAGACAGGACCAATTGTCAAAATGTTGGTGTCCTTCATTCGATTTCATCCTGGACACTACAGAAAATGGGCTTAAAGTGTAAAAAACCGAACTTCTCCTTTAACCAAGATCAGAGGTTCCACACTGGAAAAAATAGAAATCCAGATAAGTCAATTTTTCTTAAATTAAGTGCATTTGTTCTTGAATTTAGGAGGTAAGTGAGACACTTTGCCAATGGAACAAGATAATTTACATTTAAAATAAGAAAAAAACATTGTCTTATTTCAAGTGCATATTATGTAATTATCTTGTTTTAAGAGTAAAAATGCTCATTGCATTGGCAAATTACTTAATTTAAGAGATTTTTACTTATTTCTAGATTGTTTTTGTAGTGCAATGTGCCAACAGCTGTGTTTTTACTGTATCTACTGATGTGATTAATGTATTCTGAAAATTAGAAGACGCTCCCTTTTCCCAAATGACGGAAAACTCACTCGTGTGTCTATATCTGTTTGGCAAGTTTCCTTTTTCGCTAATGTCTGTTCAGATGCCTTTCAGTAGGTAGTTGTACTCTGTTCTGGTATGTGGCCTTGCCAACTGAACTGATTAGTTTAAACATCAGCAGTCTAGTGAGTCAATCCTCAGTGGTGTTACTGCTGTTCTTTAGTCTCATCTGAAGGAAAAATCTGATGGTAGTAAATGTGTCATTGGTGGTCTAGATGCTTCACAAATGGTAAAGCTTTAAAAGCATTGAGCAGGGTGCAGTAAAAAGGATAGATTGAAAGGAAAATTGGATTTCCTGGGCTGCTTTCAAAAGAGATGCGTTCATTTAGAGCGCTGTGTGGCTGCAGGCATGTTGATTATGATAAAAGGTCCTGCTTTGGTCATAGGGCTTTAAATAAACCAGAATAAGCTTGAAGAGTGATGGTGCATGCCTCAGCCATTCAAAAACACACGGCAGGGTATGGGTCACAGTGTCTCCCTTATGCAACATCTGACACATAAACGCTGTTTAATTGAGTTCTACCGAGGCCTGTCTTTTCAGACAAAGTAACGACAGATGGAAAATGTATAATAAAGTAGGCTGATGCGTCATGATTCCGCATATCTGTCTGTTAATTTCATAGCTTCTGTTTAGTCACTTTTTTTCTAGTTCACTGCCAGATCCAGTGAATAAAAGCTCATTTGTACAACAAGGGTAACTGTCCTATTTCCAGCAGATCACGGTCATTTTTTAAGTTGTTGTTGAAAATGTTCCTGTTCTGCTATGAGTGATGACATGCTAAAAAAATGTGTTTTGGTTGGTTCAAAATCTGAGGAATGAATGAAGGACAGGAGTCCCAGCCTTTCCTTGAAGATGCTGTTATTGAGCATTTGGGGGGAAGGTTATGAAATTCTGCTGCATCAGAAGGACGTACTCTAAATTTGTAAGAAGACATTATTTTTTTCTTATCCTTTTTTTTTTATTTTAAATAAAAAGGCCATCTTGGGAACGTATTTTGGTTTTACAAGCACCCTTGGCTAAATTAGTCAGAATGGAAGGAAACACATCATTTACACTTTCAGTTTCAAGCATCTGACATGCTGAGCTGAGTGAATCTCATTACTACAAACAGATAATGATGCATTTGAACAGATGGTGTGAGTATTGCTACTGTAAGAAGTTTAAACATATAGCAGAGGTCCCAAATATGTGCAATACATGTCAGAATGTATGCATTCACACTGGCAGAAATCTGACTTAGCATTTATACTCAAAACAAATTTTCTTATGTATATAATTGTTGTTTTTCATGTATTAGTGTTAATACTAACATGCTATCTTATCTTCTTTGATTTTAGGCTGGAAAAACATCTAAATTGAAGGAAAGCTGCATGTTATCCATAATGCAATGTCCTTACATTAATGCAACTTTGCCATTGTCCTCATCATTAACCCAATATTGTCCACTTTATGAAGCCAAGAAGAAACAACAGGAAGTGAAAATTACTTGTCTGTCATGTTTATTAATGAGAGCTCTTCCACATCCATGGCTACTACTCCGCACGTCACTGTTCTAGTATGTCTTCTCCGTCTGTTACCGCCAAGATACGGTGCCGAGCTAATTTTTACTCCGGTCCGGCCAGGTCAAGATCCGCATCTGCAATCGCACCAAACAAGAAAAAGAACGTCGAGAAGATCTGGTTTTTTAAATAAAAATATAGTAACGATGGATTGGTATCTACAAATTATAGCATAATTCTTATAGATTCCCGAAAACTAACACCGTTTAATTAAGTGATTGGTTATAAACTATTGGTACTTCAAAATAGCAGATTTCTTATCTCGTTCTTAATATTTATCTTATACCAAGAGGCTTTAAAGTTAATCAAATCCAGTCACAACTTCCAAGAGCGCTTCTCACAACTTAATTGGTTCATACAAATCAATTTTATATGATCCTAGTTATCCCTGTTAAAAAAAATCCACAACAAAAAGAAAATATTTGGGCAGAAAGCGCACATATGCCGGCTGCTGATGGGGATTTTTTATTAATATGTCATATTAAATTAGGCGTTCATTTCTGCATCTTTTGCTCCTATGAATTTAATGATAATATAGAGAATGCTCTCCTCAAGCTCTGAAGAAGGCGAAGCGGATCAAGATGGGAGGAACAGCGGAGGCTGTAGGCTTTTCTTTTTGCGCAGGCAGTCTGGAGCGCAGTTGGATTTCGGGGTCACACATTAAAATGTTGACTAAAACAGTGAATCATTTGTCTAGGATTTAATCAGGAAAGAGTGGCCTATTAAACTATTTGGAATTTATATGGATTATGACTTGCAAAAACCACAATATCAGCAAGTGAAACCAACTCCAGACCAGATAAGTCATTTAACTCTAAAAACATGCTGTGATGACCTTTTTTAAACCCTGTGTCACTGGACAAAGACCCAGTTGATGGTGTGAATGTAGTTCAATAGGGCGAGCCTCTGGCTACATTTGTGTAACTGTGTCAGTGTGTTCTGTAGTGCATTGTTATGTTGCTTAGCATCCACCCGGTCTCCCATCCCACTGTGGATTGTCAGGCATCAAGCAAAAGCACCATGACCCACAATGCCATTGTGGTTGCCAAGCAATCACGCAGGAGCGACATGGCAGTAGACATTTTTATGACGTCCCTTTTTCCCCCTCTTTAAATGTAAACATTTCCATTCTACCAAAATGGTCAACAACAATGATTTGTTCCTTCCAAGAACAGCAAACAGTGGCAACCATTGTTGGAACCAGTGAAGACTCTACTGGTTGAACAAGATGATTATTTTTGCTCCATTATGTCTTCTTCAGAATCTGTGTATGATGATACGGAGAAATGATCCAAATCATTGGGACCCCATGAGGTGTTTGATTCCTGCTGGGTTGGCTGAATGCTAAATGCTCTCAGGCCCTCAGGGTTATTAAGTCAACACAAAAAGCTGTCTCATCTCCTCTCTTAATGCGGCCATTCCCTGCAGGCATGAAAGCGGTGCTAAATTTAGCAGACCTAAAAAAAAAGTACACTGTAGCAAGTTCTTATTGAGTTTTCACCCACAAACGTCCCGCTCACCCATTTCCTCTGTGAACGGTACGCATGTGAGTTAGCCGCAGCACAGACGCACCTGATGAATAATTGAGCCAACGGTGAAGCCCTTATAAATTATCCAACTGTGTGTCCCCCAATTGAGAGGGGGGAATGCATCTCATGTTGATTCTGTGGGTTTTTACCTCCAAGACATTGGCCCGATAACGGCAAAAAAAAAAAAAAACTTTTTGCAGTTACATCTATATAGACATATCCTCACAGCAAAGCTTTCTCTCTTGTAATTCCAAACCAGAAAAACCATTCTGCTCAAGTCTTTTCATCAAAAGAAAAGTGACCTCAGAATGGAACACTATAGTAACAATTACTTATAATGTTTTATGTTTATAGTTGCATAATTGTTATCCAATAGGAATTTGCACCTTTGGAGTACAGTATATTTTAGTTCTTCTGGCTAGCTAGCTCAAGTAATCGTATCCTAGCTGGGGGAAATGAGCTGCCAGTGTGGGTCCTTAGGCAAGACCCTTCACGCTAAGGTCTGCAATGGGGAGTAGTTAGGGCATTGTGCTTAGAATCCTGAGGTTGTGAGTTCAAGCCCCACTCCAATAGACTGCCACTCTGGGTCCCTGAGCAAGACCCTTAACCCCACAGTGCTCCCCGGGTCCCGCTCAATGGCAGCTCACTGCTTCCCAAGGGGTTTGGTCTAATGCAGAGAGTTAATTTCGTTGCCCTGTGCTTGTGACAGTGTAAGGGCAATAAAACGCTGGGGGGAAAAAATTATAGTTGCTTTTCTATAACTGCTTTCAGTTATAGAAAAGTTATAGTTCAAGCAAAATTACATTTATATGCTGATGATACAGTGGTTTACACTCAAGTACAGGCACGTGCAGAGGGGGGGGCTAAGGGGGCTTGAGCACCTGCCCCTTTTGCTCCATGATCCCAATGTGCCCTTTTGGTCCTTTTTTTTTTTTTTTTTTTTTTTGTATCTTAATTTTTTTTATTTGACACATGTACTGAAATTATTATTATTATCTTTTTTTTTTGGCAAGAAAAATGTAACCCATGTTAAAATCTAACATAAATAGGGATCTAACATAAATAGGGATTTTCTGTAGACAGAAAATAACGTCGCTGTCCCTTTAAGAAACCAGCGTTACAGGTGCAGTGTCTGGGTGACGCTGCAGTACGCAGACCCGAAGGAGAGAGCAGAGGAGGAATCGGAGAAAAAAAGAGCGGTGATTAATTAACAGAAAAAAAGTTAATATTTTAGTAAACAAAACATAATTTACCTGGTCGGGAACTGACGAGGATTTTATGAGAACTAAGCCATATCGGTTTTGGTGAGTTTTGTGTTTATTTTTCTGTATTTTCATTGTGTTGTAATTTTTCTGTTGGTGGAGAGTTAATAACTGTTATTCAGTTAATATATGAAGTTTATGAAGAATAATTTATTTGCATAATTTGAGTATTTAAAAAGAGTTTTATTGTGTTTTTGGCCTGTTACACAGGTTAGGTTTTTTGTTTGGATTGGAAGCTTGGTCGGAGCGAGGATTACCCCTTGCTCACACTGGCTCCGGTGCGGTTACCGAGCCGACGGAGACCGCAACTCCCGCACACCCCTCTCACTGCCATGTGCGGCGTGCACATTCACAGACGGGATTCAAGATGGCGAGCCAGACCTAGAACTTCAATTCATCTTGTCCATTGAGGGAGGGACTTTCCCGCGTGTGGTAATCCCCTGCCAGAGCGGTAGGGATATCAGAAACTAGTTTGAACTGAACTAAAAAAGAACTGGAGACTGATTGAATTATTATTATTTTTTGGACTGAATCAAACTGATTCTTTTCGTCGAACTGAGTGCCTATATTTACATTTGGACTTGAACTTGAATTTAAAGTGCCATACTTTGATTTTCATATGTTTAATTTCTGAATGTGATTTGAGTAATTGTGGTCCACTTGATTTAACTGTGTTGAAGGTATTTTGCAACCTGTAAAAGAAAGGAAAAGCGTTAACTCAGGAAAAATTTAAATCTTAAAATAGGTGCAACCTATGAAAAAGATACTGGTCTAATTAATCCAAATTAGTCTAATTAAAATAACCTAGGTGAACTAAAGAGCAAAAAAGAGTGATATATTCTTTTTTTTCCTTCTCCCTTTTCCTCCCCATTTATACTTACCTCATTATTAAGAATCTGCAGAGTATTTTTGGTTTCATGTATTGTATTTTATGTGTGTTTTGCATTCATTAAATTGCTGGCCATTTTCACTTAAGCAGCGGTCTCTGGTGCTATTATTTTGCTCCCCACTCCTTAGAGCCTAGAACTGGTCCAGTGGCGCAGTTAGTGGTGTGATACCGGTGCTACAAAAACAATACAATAAGCCCTCCGGTCACATTGTTACCTTTGACCTTTTGCCGGTGACGACGCACTTGCCTCTCGCACAGTCAGATAAGGCGGCTAACTGCGGAGCTAAAGGTAGCGAATATTCCACATTACACTGTGGCCGCTGCTCATTTGGCCCTAAGCAAGATCAACCATGATCGGACGGATGGCTATGTCTTCAGTCTGCACCGCCTCTCCAATGTCAACCTGAATAGAGATGTGAAACCAAATGAGCCCCATGGATGCTGCAGTATTGTTTGATCTGTGCTTTTAGTCTTTTACATTGAAAATTATGTTTTTTAATTCACAAAAAACTGTTCTGTAATGATTACAGAACAGTTTTTTTGTGAATTAAAAAACATAATTTTTGGTGAAAATACTGGAGTAGGCTTCTTACTTGTCAGACAACGGAAAACTTTGAACGTTGTATAATTTCTCTACTTTAGCAAAGAGTAGCGGTTTAAACGGAGGAAAGTAGTTCTTTCTCTGAAGAACTACTGAGCGGGAGGAGACAGCTAGGTGAGGAAAAGCTGTTCTCATCTATCGATTCAGTATTTTTATCATACAGACATTAGGATGTTGTTCTTGTGTTTCCCTTAGCTTTGATTGTATGTCTCACAATTTTGTCATTTATCATTGTTCATTAAACTCTGAAAGCTATGTGACTTTGTTAATATTCTGTCCTAAAATGCGATAAGATGTGCCCTTTTTTTTTTTGAGCACCTGCCCCTTTAGTGGTCTCTGCACGCCCCTGCTCAAGTAAAATTGGTTTTAAATACACAGAAAACAAAGTTTATGGTTTTCTCAAAAGCCCAATCACAGCTACTTGAGAATTGTAGTATCTTGTCCTTAGATGGGAAATCCATTGAGAGAGTGTCTTCATACAAGAACTTGGGAATATGGATAGATGATAAGCTTTCTTTTAAAGTACATATCAATACATTAGTGAAGAAACTTAAAGTAAAGCTTGCTTTTAACTTCAGAAACAAATCTTGTTTTACCTTCACTGCTAAGAAGAAACTTGTAGAAGCTACTTTTTTGTCTGTGATTGATTATGGAGATATTTTGTACATGCATGCTGCATCCTACATCTTGCGTCATATTGACTCCATGCATCATTACGATTCATTACAAATTAAAGTCCCTTACTCATCACTGCATTCTTTATGATCTAGGTGGTTGGACATCACTAACAATTCGTAGAAAACAGCACTGGTATATCTTTATCTATAAAGCAATACTTGGTAAACTCCCACTGTACCTCTGTAACCTCCTTTCTGAGAGTTCTGCTTGTTATCAGTTGCGCTCCTCTCAGTGGTTACTTTTTAATGTACCCCGAGCTTCAACTGAGTTGGGAAAAACTGCATTCCCCTACTCTGCACCTTGGGGATGGAATAACCTCCAGAAAGAGCTCAAATTAGAAACTCTCGTGTCCATTAATGAATTTAAAGCAACCATGAAGAATGTAATGATGGAGATATGTGCTTGTTTTTCCTGAGATCCTCAATGTGTTTTAACATACTGCTCTGATTTTATTATGAAAAATGTAATATGTTGTAAATATGTATGAACTTTCTGTGGTTTGGCTGCTACCTTGGCCAGGTCTGTCTTGAAGAAGAGATTCTGCATCTCAATGGGACTTCCTGGTTAAATAAAGGTTAAAAAAAAAAAAAACTGCTTTCACTTCTACTCTGTATACTAGGAGTCACTAACCTGGCGCCCGCGGGCACCAAGGGGCCCTCAAGGACCACATGTGGTCCCCTCAGCGTCTTCAGAAAACAAAACAACTCACCAGTGGGCTACGTTTGAAGATTTATTTTATTCAGTTTCTCTTCCTTTCTTATCATTTATAGATCATTCAATCATATTATAGAAATTTCAAAATAACAATATTTAAAAGAAAATAATAAATTAAAAGTTAACAATAAAAATGAGTTTATTATGGAGGAAGTTTAGGTGAATGCTGACCCTTCTTGTTCATAGGTCAGTATTGGTAGCCCTTACGACTCAGTAGCCATGAAGTAGCCCTCAGCCTTAAAAGGGTTAGTGACCCACCTATACCATTGCACCAGCATCTTATAGATCCCCCAGATGGCCTTTGTTTGTCCAGCAGCTGAATGATAAAGTCAAAAACTGCTTAGTTATGGAAGTTCAGATTTAAGCCAATGTGAGAAAATTTGGCTTCAAGTAACTAACTGGAATGAACTGCTTAAACCAACAGAACGTACCATAGAACTGTTAAGTATAGGGAGCATTATGCCTATTTTTAGGATGTTTTGTTTTCTAACAATTGCTCAAATAATACAATTAAAAGCAATGCCACACATTTTTTATTCTATTTTCCAAAAATGTGTTAAAACCTACGGTAATTCCAAACTTTAACTAGACATCCTCTTCTACCTACACAGCCAAGAGGTTAAAGGTAACCCCAGAGATGTGGAGAGCCACACCTGTTGGTGAGAGAAACCGGTTGACTGGACACCTTTGCAAATCTGACATCTATGGAAGACTTGAAACAGGAAGTCTTTATCAGATGAGACCCATAAGGAGTTCTGTTGGAAGAGTGCATAATGCCGGAATACCCTGAATGCACCATGCTTACTATGAAGGGGGCTTAATAGTTGCTTCAAAACAGAGCTACAGCTTCTTAAAAACTCAGTTAGCATGGCCTAGTCAAAGTCTTCCTAGTGAAATAAGTTTGCATATTAGAGATTTTTGTTTTTTTATAGTCTTTCAATAGAGACGACCAAAAAATCATCGAGTGGAAGAAACGAGTGGAGACTACAAGTGTTTTAGAACTTGCTAATTGAACCGACTTTAAACACTTGTAGTCTCCACTCGTTTCTTCTGTTCCCCAGAAAATAATATAACCACATTAAAAGCCAGTCACATTTTTGATTCATAAAAAACTCTAACTAATAAATAAAAAATGGACGGATGGACTTTTTGATACTGTAAGCATCACAAATTTCAAATTTCCATTAATTAACTATTTACATCATCCAGCCAGTTATTTATTATAACAACAGAAAGAGGAAAAAACAAACAATTGATTATTAATTAAAACAAGCATCACAGTGTTAATACTTTAAATTTTGCAGCTTTCCTGTGTATTAACACTTTAAAATCCTCCAACCTGCTGAAAGCATCTGGCTGTTTTGCAACATGACCTGCATGTGCAGCACGCATGATCATTACTGTTTCCGACCAGCCATCAATTAATGTAAAAAAAAAATGGATTTCAGCATGGCCACTGTGGCTGTAATTACATGCTGTATATTCTGCGTGCTTCACCATAAATACGCAGGGCTACGTCCATCCTGTGATTTATCCCCTCTGAAGTCAGCCCATCGATTTTCTGATCCGCAGTGGAGCTGCTAAATATCCAAGAAAGACTTTACAAGCCTTTCCTGTGCGTATTTTGAGGGGAAAGCAGCCTTGAAATGCAGAAGAGCAGCCGATTCTAGCGAGAAGAACCCCCCCACCACCACTAAAG
Source organism: Cyprinodon tularosa (assembly GCF_016077235.1). Classification (NCBI taxonomy): domain Eukaryota; kingdom Metazoa; phylum Chordata; class Actinopteri; order Cyprinodontiformes; family Cyprinodontidae; genus Cyprinodon; species Cyprinodon tularosa. Next base: position 1,463,622 of record NW_024038158.1, read on the forward strand.
GAGCCGCAGTGAAGGCAGGAAATCTCTCTGGCTGTCATGTATGATGGAGGAATCAGATTGGATTCACCACAGGGTGCTGAATAAATGTGCAAAATTTAAAACAAGGTGGCTTTGAGTGAGAATTTGCTCTGAAGGCTTTCTTTAAGTATTTGACATCTCAAAAATACTTTCTTCCCTCATTATACAAACATAACATTCATATTTGGACTGATGGCTTCATGGTGTCTCAAAGTCATGGTTGTATTATTCTTGAGTGTTCCACCATAAGCTATAGGCAAACAGTAAACACATTAAAGCAGCATTACAGCACTCTGCAGTGAGGGGGGCTTTCTGACAACACAGCCTCCCCTCCACCTTCTTTATGGCACAGCTACATGATATTTATGCATTAAGTTTCCCTATAAATATTGTTCAGTCTTACAACAAATATTCCTGCACCAGCGCAGCAGAGCTGATTAGACTGGGAGCATATTGCTATGTGAATAAGTTTGCATATTAATGAGAAAACTGGATCACATTGAGGTATGAGCTTCCTACTGACATTATACTGACAACACTGTTTGGTTTTCAAACCCAAATTCATTCTGTTGTATTGTTTTGTTTTTGAATATGTATAAAGTAGTTGTGTTAAAGGTATTGTTGAGGATTTCCGTGATTTTTTTTTAAAGACCCGCCTTCTCCACTCGTGCAAGAGCATGCTTGAGCCAATTTCTCCTCGTGCACGCTCTGTTTAAAAGTTGCTGTTCTCATAGCTCATACAAGCTTACTTTGTCTGAACATCCGCCCTAACCCCTAAATCCCTCAATTACTATATAGAACAGGGACTATATACTGTATATATATATATATATATAGTGAGAATGATTAACCAATTGTTTGGCCAGATGATCACTACTTTTCGCTTCCCGTTGGTCACGTAACTTCCCCTTTGCATGGTGCCTGCGCCATCTTTGTTATTAGTCGCCACTGTTGGGTAACAACAGCCTATGGCAACAGCGGGCCGCTGTGACAGCAAATCCCATAATGCTTTGCGAGGAGAGCTCTCTGAGCAGAGCATTCTGGGATATAGCTGCCTCTTCTGATGCCTTTCTTTTCTTCGCGTACACTTCGAAGACACTTTTTCTCTAATGGCCCTCGGCCATTCTTAAAGAACCGCGGTGAGAAAGGTGAGCTTCAATAAATGTCTGAAACCGTAGCTCACCACACGCCTGAAAGTGTCCATGCACAGAAAAAGATGGCTAACAGGACGAGCATGTAGGACGGCCTCACGTCAACATATTTACACCAGAGCAGAAAAGGAAGAATGATTGACAATCAGGAGGACCACTTATTTACATGATCCACCCGGAAATAAAAGACCGTTCTCTATACCTTTAAAAGATTTGTTGATGTGGTTTGCACTTTGTAAAAAACAGCATTTTCTATTCAATCTGTTTATCTTTGATGTTTTATAATAATTTTCAATACATTTTAATATTGCAAAAACTTTCAAACTAAAGGAACATAGCTAAATTCATATTTATTCCCAATAAAAGCACAATTTACTACAAAGACAATTCAACATTTTTACATTAATTAAACAGTAAAATAAAAGCAGAATAAAAGTAAATAAAGATTAAAAAAACATAATAAAAGCAGGCAGTAAAACAATAAAACAGTTGGACCACAACCTTATACTAATACATCAGTGTAAATTCAACAGTCAAAGGCAGCTCTAAACAAATGGGGTTTTAACTTTTACTTTAAAGAACTCAGGCTTTCAGGAATTATACGGGAGTTTGTTCAAGATCAGTGGAGCATAGGATCTAAATGCTGCTTCTCCATGTTTGGTTCTAGTTCTGGGTGAACAGAGTAGGCTAGAACTAGTGGACCTGATTGGTCTGGGAGGTTAATGCACTGACAACAAATCTGTTTTGTATTAAAGGTGCTGATCCATTCAGTAATTTATAGATTAACAGAGCGATTTTAAATCTATTCTCTGAGCTACAGGGAACCAGTGGACATACTTCAGAACCGGGCTGATGTGTTCTACTTTCAGCAGAGTTTTGGATCAGCTGCAGCTGACTGATGGACTTTTTAGGCAGACCTATAAAGTAAGGCTGGTTATTTTCACCAAAGTCCTGAATCGTTTCAATTTTAATTCATGCAGTTCTAAATCGATTAATTTTTATTCTATCTGTTTTTACAACAATGAAAGTGCTTCAACTTTGTTTCAAAATACTCATTTATTTAATTTTTTCCCCTCATATTAAACACAAAGTGCAAACTTGTAAATCGGACAGTTAAACTTGAGAGGTGAACAACACTGTCTCAAAAGTGCAAACTTGTTTGTGAAAAGTGGAAAAGTGAAGCCTCACTTGAGCAAGCAGACGTGACACAGAGGGGATACAGCAGACATGCATGAGCTGCATTATCTTCAATTCACAAACCATATTTGCAGCGTTGTCTGGAACAACTACAGGGTGTTTCTGGTCAGCCCCCTTTTGTTAATGTCGACAATCAACCTATTGGCTATATTTGCAGCCGTCTGGCTTGAAGTCATCTTGAGTGCATCTTTCCTGCTCATTTGAATGCGGACTAATCGATCTCATTCCCTAGAAATGGATTTTGCAAAAATGTAAAGGAATCGATTCAAAATCGATTAAATCGATTTTTTTACCCAGCCCTACTATGAAGACACTGTTGCAGTTATTGATTCTACTATACTCTTCTTCTTCTATCCACTTTTTTTTAGATATGTTGCCAACATGGTGCTAAAATGTTTTTTGGTTTTGTTTTGTTTTGTTTTTGCTTTTCAAAACTACGGTAAGGGGAACTCCTAGATCAGAAATGTATTCCCCCCCCCCCAGTTTAATATGGGATGAATTATGCAGATGAGCTCTGTCGTATTCTGGTTTCCACGGCATCAGGCAAGCGCCCTTGCATATTCTGCTTGGATGCATTCCTACTGTGATTATGACAGCAGCAAAGTTACCTTTCACAGGGTCAAAATTCATCAGGTCGTGCTGCAGATCATTTTTGCATTTCTCCAGGACACGGTGTGAAGTTCTGAGTTTTATCCAGGTCATGATCCGACTAAGCAGCTGTCACTTTGGTCTGACTGATGGGAATTTGAAAAGTAAATGCAGGATTAGGGATTAGTCAAGTGGTGGAACATGGCCAGGATCATGACACAGCAGCAGCAGCACCTGCCGGCATCAGGCTCAGTTGAAAAGCGTCTCACAACTTGACCGGCGGAGCCGCTTCCTTGTCTCCATGCTTACCGTGAGGGCTGTTCATGTTTAGCTGGAGCATGCTCAGATTGGCTCTCTCCCCTCTAACAATAGCCAGCGAGAGGGCTCGCACTGACACACACTCTTAGTCTACCCCAGCTCTCAGTGGGAGCGAGACAGAGAGGAGAGGCTGCATGCTGGGCTGCTGAGCTCACAGCACAATCCACCCTACAAACACAACCGGGATCCTAACAAAGGTAGGCACCCAGACCTCCTGACATTCGCCTCCTTTTTTACCACAGAGTTTGTAGCATTTGCAGATCTGTGAAGCATGACTGTAGAGTCCAGAAGAAGCTGAAGATGAAGACGGACCATGTGGTCTGCTTTGTGAGTGACAGGGCTGCACTTTTTTCACAGATCTCTCTATCTAAGCCGCTGTTAGATGATAAACATGTCATTTCATGAATGGTGGCTGCAGTTTAGAGAAATTCTCCAGCTTAACAGAGGTGTAGTAGTTGACAAAGCGGCGATGGATGAATTATTCATGCTGCCTTGTATGGAGTGAAGTCGGAGGGTGACAGCAGGTGTAATGTGATGCTTTGCATAGACACAGATAGCTGTTTTAGCCTCTTTTGATACAGCTGCCCCATTTTACAGTCACCACTTTGCTTATTCAGATCACCATGCTGCATATCTCGCATCTTTAGAGCCTCCTGACTTAAAAGGTGCTATAACACAGCAAAAAGGGATATTTTGGTTAGAAAATGTAAATTTTACATGATATGTGAGCAAAAAAAAGCTTTCTTCTTTGGCTTGCCTAGCATTTTAAATGTGGGGTCTGTCTGTATGTGTGCGATCTGGTCTGACTGAGAGGTATCTCCAGTGTTATCATGTAGTCTCGCCCTATTTCTCTCCGAGGCACGCTCAGAGAAATTCACTCACTCTCTCCCACTAACGCTAAAAGATTCAGCAACCACTTCCCACAAGATTAATTATAGCGGCTGATGAATTCCTGCTTGGTCGATAGTGTATTCCATCGCAGCCGGCCGGCCGGCCCCTTGTGTCTGTGCTTGGGTTGGCTGTTGGCTGATCTCAGAGCAGCATGAATTTAAAATGGCCTTTTCTGTGGCCTCAATTGTAAAGGAGACACGAGAGAGTGGATGAAGTTGATACATATAAATGGCAAAACTGGTGTTGATCTGCAGCTTTTTTAGATAGTGCTGTTAATAAATAGGATTTAGTTTTTGATTGTAGTGATTTGAAACTTCTTAGAGTGAGGATATGGCTGATTTATCAGGTGCAGAGGAGGGCAGATGCTCAGCAATAAAAGGAAAAACTCCTTACAAAGACTGATCCCTTTGATAATACTGTAAATCAGCATTTATTTGATCCTCTTTCACTTTCTAAATGAGGGTTTTAAAACTGATTGTCTGATCAGAACTTTAATGTAGAGGTGTAATAATAAATCCGTCTGATATCCATGCATGATATTGGAATCAGATTGAGGAAAACAAATATTACATGAAGGTTAGAAGGTCATCTATGGGATTCCGTAAAAGTTTAAAAAAAATAATCATCTATGGAAGCAAATGGGTCCCAATTTCATAATGGATTAACAGAAATGCTTTTTCATTTTCAAAATAATTCTGCATTTCTTGACTTATAAGTAAAATAAAAGGTAAATAACTCAAATTGCATTATCATTTTATTCTTCAAGAGAGCTCATTTAGTCAATTTGTTAAAATATTCAATAGAAAAAAATTACATTTAATTTGTAGAAGAATGTCCCTGCAAAAACTTACCACAATTCATTTTTAAATTTCAAATTTGAAAATTAAAATGCATGAAAAAAAAGATTTTTAATTTACAATTCTTAAATTCATTTTTTTCACTCATACAGGAAATTAGTAATAGATAATCCAAACAGCTTTTTCATTTGCTTCCATAACAATAAAACCTAATAACATTGGATTTATCTCAGTTTTATACCTTTTACTGTATGACTACAGGGTGATTTATTTTACCCTTTTTTATTTATAAAAGGCTTAATGAAAATGTATATTTTGTTTTTATTATGGTTCTTATTATGTCAACATTATATTGAACATGCACCTTTTGTGTGACCTTTAGTTTTACAACCTCAGTCTAGATTGCTCAGTAGAATAGAATATGTTTCTAGATGCTGAAAAAATTAAAAGTTTTTTTGTAATGTGGCTTAAAGATCTCCCTACAGCCGCTTAGCAAGCAGTGAAATAGAAGGTCTGAAAGTGAAACTAAAATAAATATCCCCGCTACAGTGAGTAATCAATGATTAACCTCAACCAAACACAAAACACGGTCCGTTGTACACGATTGGTTCCTGACACGTCAATCATAGTTGTCCGCATGTCCCTGCCCCCTGTGCATGTACCCTGATTCATGAACAAATCAAACCCCCCCAATGCTCCAGCAGGACGCCATGGCTGGAAGCTAGCCACTGTTATGCTACGTTCACAACTAAAGCAGCAAAAACGCGCATGCTGCTTCATTTTTTTATGCTCGTACAAGTTTAGTTCTGATGCGCTGCTGAAGCATCTCTGCTGCTTCTGCTGGGCGGTGGAAAAAGTGGGTCTGATGCACGTTTGGCGGAGCTACCCTATCCTTTCTTTGCCTGTAACAATGGCAGCTATATTTGCTGTGATCAGTGGGTAAAAAGTAGAATCTATTTTGAAGTGAGAAAATCCACCTGAAAACATCGTCAGTGCAGTCAGTTGATCCAGATTACCATCCTGCCTTCAAATATTATTTCTGTTGGAGCTGCTCAGACCGGTGCGCTGTCACTAGGAATCCCATTCAACAGCAGCCACTGGCCCGGTCGCCTCTGGAAGGCGGAAGGTTTTTCATTTAGTTATCCAAACTGCAGGCACCAGGATAGTAAAAGCGAACATGTTATCCGGCATATTAAGTTAATTTAGGCGTTAATAAACTGTTTTAGACGAGTGATCATAGCGCTCTGCATCATCAGTGCTGCCTGTCTCCCTGCCAGCTCCCAGATCAGCGATGTGCTGCAGGACCTTGTGATGCGCAGTGATGCACATCAACCATTGACTTTGCATGTAAACTAGCTGCTTTCGCTGCCTCTGCTGCTTTAGGTGTGAACGTAGCATTATGTTGTTGTTAGCTCGTGTCATGAGCACTCAGTTCTCGGCTTGATGCGTTCTTGATCTCCCAAACATCTGAACGCCTCGACAGAAAGCATGCGCATTCATGTGCTTTGCAGGCGTGGTTTTGAGGGGTGGTCTGAAGGGAGAGGCATGGTGGAACCGTTTTTCCAAGATCTCCTACGGCACCTTTAATATGCCTGAAGGAAAATAATCTTTACACTTTATGCAATTAGTATTTTTCAAACAAAGAAACTAAGGATAGAGGCGGTGCATCATCCATAATGTTCCTGGCGGAAACAAGCACTGACAACAGAGCTAATGCAGTTTTTTTGTCAGAGTAACCACCTAACATAAAAGAAAGGTTTAAAAATAAATCAAATGGCCATTTGATTTGCTTTAAACTGCAAATTTACTTTAATATCAGATGGATTTCGCAGTCTAGAGTTGTTTTAAGGTGGTATCAATCAGTTTAGCTTGTTAGCTTCATCCTTCAGAACCAATTATGTTTATACTAAATGAATGAACAGGCCAAATATGTCATCTAATGTAGTGAGTCCTAAACAATTGCTTTAAAGAAACCAAAATAGACTTTTTTGTTGTTGTCTGCCTCTGATGACTCACCTGTCTGGCTAAAGCAGAGAAGGTCCCTGCTTCACTCACCAGACTAGATAAAACTTCAGCTGAGGGGATGAAACAGACAATTAACAGACAATAGCGTCAGACACATGCAGCGACAGCAGAGGAGCAGAAATAGAGAGTTGTGGAGTGATGGATGGCAGACTCTGAGTGAGAAAGAAAAGCAGGGCGAGAGCTGCTCTCTCACCCAGCGGGATATTGGAAAATAAATTGAGTTGACATGAGCAGGTTTGCATAGAGATATTGATGCTGCTGAGTGAGATGTTAGAAGTTTGGACTCTGGGCCTGTGAGGTTAGTGGAAGGCTAATCATCTCTGTTAGGGCCTCCAAAAGGCTACCTGTGTTATGTTTTTAGTAATTTTCATCCGTCATTGATAAAAAGCTGTTACCAGACTGTGTCTGTTGTGGTCTAAATGGTTATTCCTGGAGCTGTTATTTAGAAGGAGGTGTAACTGGAGAATCTGGCTTTTTTATTGTATGATGTTAAGTTTGATTGTCAGAGCTGGGAGTACCGTTGCTCAGAGGAGTTTGAGGTGAACTGACAATGTTGTTTTGCTTCCTTCTCAAGGCAAAAGAGAGTTTTGGAGTTAGACAGGTTTCTATTTCTGGCTTTAAATGGGATGCTGCTGTGTATAAAGTACTCTTAGGAGGCTTTTACAATTTAAAAATTGGCTTTATGCATAAAACAAGTTCCAGGTCTTGTGCTTCTTTACTGACATTTTTTTTTTTTCCCAAAACTATAACTTTAACGGCATGAAACCAATTTGTTTGCAGCAGTTTTTTGCAGGACCAGATGTGTGTTTTTTTCCCTTGGTGAAGTTGGGGTGGACGCATGAAAGTGGTTCCATTGCTAAACAACTGCTACTGCTTGTTTGGTGCCAGCTCTTAAAGGTATAGTGGAGGATTTTTGCAAATTTTTTAAAAGACCTTCTCCACTTAAAAAAAAAAATGCACTTGCAAGAGCATGCACAAGCCCATTTCTCCTCATGCAAGCTCTGTTTAAAAGTTGCTGCTCTTATAGCTCATACAAGTGTAAAACAAAGAATTTTCGTTTAGAACAGCTCTCTGGACAATTTCATCTTTTTTAAAAGTGCAGCCTTGAAAAATATATGTATATGTATATATATATATATATATATATATATATATATATATATATATATATATATATATATATATATATATATATATATTAAAACAGCAATATGAACATATGACTGAAAATTTACAGTTCTTACATTTTTTCAGTTATCTGTGAGAACCAGTCACTGGAGAGTGCTCCACGCAAAGCATTCTGGGATATATCTGCCTCTTTAGAGTGCTTTCTTTTCTTCTCAGACACTTCGTAGACACTTTTTCTTATGACCCTCGGCCATTTTCAAAGAAGCATGGTGAGAAAGGTGAGCTTCAATGAGTGTCTAAAACCGTCGCTCACCACAGATACACACCTGAAAGTGCGCATTCGCAGAAAAAGATGGCTAAAGGGACGAGCACGTAAGAACGGCCTTACGTAAACATATTACCAAGAATGATTGACAGTTAGGAGGACCACTTATTTAGATGATCCACACAGAAATAAAAGATTGTCCTCTATTCCTTTAATGTTTTGAAACCCCCGAAAAGCAAAACCAGCTAGGGCTGCAACAACGAATCGATAAAATCGATAAAAATCGACTTTTAAAAGCATTGGCAACGAATTTCATCATCGATTAGTTGTGTAGCGCGATTAATGCGTCATCCGCCGCCGCCGTCATCACATACACTTGACTGAAGCAGGGGAAAAAATACGGCAGAGCGAGCCAGCGCTGCAGGCGCAGTGTTGCCAACTTAGCGACTTTTCAGACCCCTCCAGCGACTATTTTTCAAAAAAGCGACTAGGGACAAATCTGGCGACTTTTTACGGTGTCACTGGCGGCTTTTGGAGACTCTTACGTGAAAGCATGTATCATTCCCCCCCGCTCCCGCAGGAGTCCCTCTCAGCGCTGCAGTCAGAGCAGCAGGATGTTTACACTTAGCGTCCAGACTGCAAATGAAGCGCGCATGCGCCGGGATTGACGGCGCAAATTTATCACAATAATTAAAATAGCCTGCGCTTTGTACAGTGAAAAAAGTCGTAACATGCAACTTTTGTCAAAACAAATTAACATGGCACGGAACCACCATGTTTGTTTGGTTTTAAAGTGGGGAAACGTAACGTTAGTTTCTCAGGAAGCTCATCTGATGCTTTCCTTACCGTGCTAGTAGGTTACAGACAGTGATAAGGTGGCTAATGGCTACTTATTTTTACTTTTAATTTCATTTGAATTAGCTTAAGCAGCGTTTATATTTACTTTATAAATAAATTAACTTGCAAATTATGAGGGCAAGGCTTTTAAAGTTTAAATCTTCTGGCACAAATAAAGTAAAGATCCTGCAATTTATGGAATTAAAGCAGAATAAAATCCAGCAACATCAGTAATATGTCAATTAATTATATGCTGCATTTCCATGTTAATATCTGTTTTTGGAGGATGTGTTTTTTAGCACCCCTAGTTCTCTCATTTTTATTCCAAATACAATTTATAATTTGAATCACAGGGCTATTTTTATCTCTATGGTTCAGTATTTTCTCAAGTAGTAACTTTAACTGCTATACTTTCCTGTCTTAAAAGGCAGAACTCTTCTAGTCTAAAAAAACCTCATTTGTTGAAAAGGGGGGGTCTGTTGTTTGAACCCCTTAGGGGCTTAAAAAAAAAAAGTATTTTTTTGCACTTTATGAAACAAAGTACCCCATATTTTGTGGATGTACAGCTACATTTCTCATGTAAGTTTGCGTAGTTTTAACACAAACATTTATTTTTCATATTGCACCAGCACAGTTAATGAGCAACCTGTACTTGTGTGATTGTTTGTTCTGTCTAAAATGTTTATTTTGGAATAAAGAGGTTAATATAAAAAATATTTTTTGTCCGATTCATCGATTAATCGAAAAAATAATCGGCCGATTCATCGATTTTTAAAATAATCGTTAGTTGCAGCCCTAAAACCAGCAAATTAAATTTGATTTTTTTCAATGTCTAATTTAAGACAAAAGACTGGACACATTTCAACATTAACCAATTCTGTCTCTTTGTTGTCCACTGTGGGTTTTGATATCACATAACTTAAATATTATACTTAATTTTGGCTTAAATTATATTCTGCATCTAAGCCAGAGGAACAGAATGAGAAACTGGTGAAAACGATGGCTTTGTTTAGGGTTGGTATATGTTATATACATGTTAACCTTAAAGTGAAATACTAGCTGAATGTTAAAACAATGCTGAAGCCGATCATAGATGCAACATGTTTGAGAATGCCAACCAAAGATTTTATACATCCTATAGCCGCTAATGCATTTTTAATCATGTCCCTGTGAAATCTACTGACAGCTAATCAATGTCTCACCTTTCCTGTTCCATCCCATCCTGGTTTTTTACTGTGCTGCTTATTGTATCCTTTCTGCAGCTCTACCTTTTTATTTCTCATCCATTCTCCTCCTGTCCTCTTCTCCCTCTTTTTTGTATTTTTATATATTTAATATCTGCATCTGTAGATTCACAGGTTTATAATAACAGGGAGGGTTTCCTGCCCCCCTCCCCCGTTTCCTCCCGTCTTTTTCTCTCCCCGTCGTTAAAGAAAGTGTGAGTCATGTGGTGAATCCAGAAGGGCTTCAGCAGGTCCAGATCTTTGCAGATGCCTGCAGGAGCCATTTGGTCGATACCACAGCCTTGATGTATCTCTGACGGCTACTTGTTATGTTGGCAAATTGCCGACAACAAAGCCGTGTGGAAAACCTTGACACGCCTCTGGAAGGTCAAGGTTCAGCATTGATTCAGAGGCACTGAGCTACCATTAGAACATAGGGTTGATTTTAAAGCGGTTATTTTGGTTCTATTGACTCTGAGCCCATTTTCCCTGCTATTACACCCAGAATCACTTCTCTCTTTTTTCTGCATCATTAGACTGAAAAGCAATTTTCGGTTCCAAGACATCAATTCACATCAGATTATAGAGAAAACCCATTCAACAGCAGTTTCAGGTATTTTTCATTCATTATTCTAACATTGACGCTAACGCTTATTCTGTCCTCCGCTGCTGCTGCCTGTGCGCACATGATGAATTGTGGCTTTAATCGTGTCAGATTAAAAACATATTGGTTGGAATAGCTTCCCTTAATGTAATAATTTATCCAGATTATCTCTGAATCACTGGTTCTGGGTGGTTAGCCAGTTTGAACAATAAAAAGCTCTAATATAGATCCAGAAACCTGGTAGTCCTTTCTTTCATAACACTTGTTTACTTCTCATTCAATGCCTGCATGCTTTGCTTATTGATGGAGGTGAAATCTTTATGACGTTGCTCTCATATTTTTATATACAGCTGCGTGTAAAGATCTCTACAAATGCCACTGGGTCCTGCTAAACCCCGGACTCACAACTGGATTGTAATCTGACTAAAAGTGTTTCACCCTGAAACACGGTTGAATGTGGGAATGTCTTCTAACCAAACAGGGACAACTCATTTCCTACAGATGCCTTGCTGATATTTTAGATTTAGATTTTAAAAAAAGATTTACAGAAGGAAATATTTCCTGAAATACTAACAAATGACTTTTGGATTATAAGTCAATTTGACAAATATTGGAGCAAACATAAAAACAATAAGGTGATTCTATGTAAGTATTTTTAAGAACTTATTTTAGCCTTTTGGATTCAGTGATATAACACGGTTAAGTTTTATTGTAATTAATATTATGTGGCTGCATGGTGGTGCAGTTTTTTTCAACACTGCCTTGCAGCAAGAAGGGCCTCGTTTTGAATTGCAGCCTTGGGTCTGTCTCCTTCATAAAAACATGGCTGTCCAGGGGTTCCCCGCCTTTCATTCATAAGATTTCATTCATTTAGATCTGGCCTCTCTGAATGGCATGTACCATCACTAATACTAGCTGACATGAAAAAAAAGGGCTGAAACAATTAATTGGATTAATGATGATTAGTTGATTAAATAATTTTCAACTATTTTAGTAATCGATTAATTGTTAACTAGAGTGTCAAGACTTTAAGACATGATTTTAGCTGACAGAGCAGCCCACTTAGAGCAGCAATTATAAAAAAGAATTGTAAAAAAAATATATAAACATTTTGCGTTTAAGATTAGAATAAGATTTTCTTCTCTCAAGAGCTCTATGCAGAAGTCCTCCAGTGGAAAAGTTTGAGTTTCTCATGGTTTAGTTTCGTAAAAACTCTTCTTTAAGGAACATTTGGCTAACGGATTATTAATCAGAAAAATAATTAGATTAGATTAGATTCTTTTTTATAGATTCAACTTTATTGCCATTACACAGGTACAGGTACAAGGCAAGGAAATGCCGTTTAGGTGTAACCAGAAGTGCAATAGCACCAAGTGCAGGATAAATAATGGTTCTATAAATAAAGGACATGGGTTTCTCCTGAATAATATAGAGATGAATACCATTATAAACAGAATCTTACTAATAGATTTGTCCTGTAAATGTAATATATAGATCACTAGTGTTATGAACTAAATTTACAGCTGAATATGTACGGAATATAATATACAGGTGGATATTACTATAAAAAGGGTTTTTACAGTTATGTACAATAGCATAAGTTACAGATGGCTTTTACTATAAAATGAATAAATAAAGTTTGGACAGAAGTTATCTAAATTAAAGTGCAGTGGAAGGTAATTGCATATTACACTTACAGGTATTGTAAATCAGAATCGGGTTTATTGCCATTGTTAGTGAAGGAGTTCACAAACTAGGAATTTTTTATGGTACAATCGTGCAACATGAAACATATAATATGAAATAGGTAAATAAAATTATAAAAATCTCTAAAAACACTGGGGTATAAGGCATGCAAAAAATATACTAATATATACACTTAGGATAAAAATATGGATAAAAAAATATATAAAAAGTAAAATGTACAAGGTAGTGCAAATAGAGCAGTGTGCAATACAGCAGTGTAAATGGCATGGGCAGGTTATGGAGTCTGACATATAGTTATGTGTTCATGAGTCTTATGGCAGAGGGGAAGAAGCTGTTTTTATGGCGGGAGGTGTATATGTATATGCAAACAATTGGTACTGTGAATAAATAGTCGGCAGTGCAAATCAATATTCAGTCAAGGTGAGTAGTGCAAGATGCATGTAAACAGTTGTTACAATAGTAACAATCAGGAGTGCAGGAACTTGTGATATTGCAAAACATTCCCCGCATATTTGCGCATCTACCTTTTGTTTAATACAGATAAGCGTAGCATAAACTTACAACTACGATACATTTGGTTATGGTTGACCATATCAATATGCGTTTTATGTTTTTGTTTACATTTGCTGCACTTTAAGAAATGAAATTGTCATGAGAGCTGTACAAAACAAAGTTTCGTTTTGTATACACTCAGTGTATACAAAATGACAAAAAAGTTTGTCTAATTCTAAGTCTAAATCTCTCCAGCAGATGGAAACACTTCTAATTTGCACAGACCCCACGGCTTAATGCCCAATTCTTTGGATATTGTGGACAAATTCTCATGACGTAGTCCCTCCTTTATCAGGTGACACCCTCGACAACCAGACTACTTATGAACCTCGCAGGTCTAAAACTATCACTAGCTTAGCATGTCAGAGTGTTTGTAAACACAGGTCAATACGTATTACTATATAATAATTACACATAGACTTGTGTTTCCAAGCCTTAACTAAGCCAATGACAACCTTACATTCAAGATAAGAATATGGAATTAGAAATGTAATCATTTTAAAACAGATGTGTCAAAGTGTGAAATCAAAAAGGATTCATAATTTGAGTTTAAAAGTTATTTTCAAAAAACTTAATTTGGCAAATGAGCCTCATCAGGATGCTGGTTCTAATTTACTGAATGAGTGTACCTCCTGAGCCCCCATGTGGGCAGCTGTCTTTCACTTTATCTCAGATCCCATTAGTTTGACTTTAAAAAGGCATTTTATACATCTCCAGTCTGCCACATCATCAAATCATTACATCATACGTGTAAGCAGATGAGTAGACATCATGGCTCCAGCCTTATCAAAATATTAGGCTTTGTTCTTAGCTCCCAAATATTTTCTACGTACAGAATAAAGATTATAACTGTATATCCGGACAGAGGAACTGTCTTAAATAGATAAACTATTGGGGAAAACATCAGTTCTGACACGCAACAGACAGCTGATATTAATATGTAATAAAATCAGACATCAATGATAATTATCCTAACAGTAGTTTGATGAACACGACTCTTCCCCTGCGCTACATCAGTGCTTCGCCCGGCATCTTCTGCATTGGCCAAGGGATGCTTTCTGTTTTTAGGTGGTACTAATTCCACATTGTGCAAGGTGCAAACAGCTTTAGTCTTGTTGAGGTTTCCATTGGGAAGCTTCTTAAAAATAAATGTTCCCTGAAGCAAACCTGGCAGATTATAGCTGCATCCATGTCAGCACGTCACGTTCGATGTGGTAATTTCACAGTAGGCCTACACCGGGTGGAAGACTGATTCGTTCTCACCTCCAGATATACATCCCTGCTGGATCCACACCAGATATACATCCGCACTAAAATATCAAGGTGAAAGTCTCACAGCTTACTTAGTATAAACCCAACTTCCAACCAAAGTTTGAGAAAAGTGATTAAAACCAATATTTTTTATTATCGCCTGATAAGATTCTGGTGTTAATGCAGCACATTAACGCCAATAACGGCCCACCACTACTATAACGTTTTCTCAGTTTGTAGGACCAGCACTGTAAAAAAAAAAATGATTGCCCTCTCCACCTTTTATTCCTTTTTGAAAAAGACTTCTTTCTCTCTTGTCTGATGTCAAAAAAATGCTTTTATAAGGTACATGGCAGATGTTATTTTCCCATTTGTTCTCTGTTTTTGTTTTGAGTGTAATCCCCTTAAAGGCTGATTTATACTCAGAAACCAGGTCGTCTGCGTGTGTTGCAGTTAATGCAAATATGCCCCGCCCCTTCCGCAGACACTCTGCTGCACCTCTCCAAAATTGTAGGTGACAGCAGACAGGAGGCATCTGATTGGTCAAATCTATATCCGCTCTACACTATGTGTATTTCCTGTTTGGTACCTTATCGGCTTGTTTTGTTTGTATGACCGCCATTGTGGAAAACAGCTTGTGAACAGCGAGAATGCTGGGACCCTTTTTCCACCTGGATCCCTGCTCTTTTTCACCCTCATGTCCCTCCATTGTCGCACAAACTTGCCCCCTCTTCCTCACTGCCTCGGCCGTACTGTATCTAGACCCACAGCTAGTTTGTGATTGTCCCTCTTGCGTTGTGGCGTTCAATAACATAGCACCGACCACGCTTCAATATTGGGCATAAATAAAAAATATCTGCGACCGTCTCACTGCGACACACTGCTGTGGGAGTATAACCAGCCCTTAAGCCTATCCGCTCCATTCATTCCCTGTGAGAAGGTGACTCACGCAGCCATCTGCTGCCCAGAAAATCTGCTGCAGCCTTATGACCCTCATTCTTTGTAATAACATGGCTCCTGGGGTGACACTGATATCACCACCGGCCTTATCTATACCTACTTATCTTAACCTGAAATACCCTCCTCCTTCTGATGCGTAGGTTTGACCAGATTTTCCTTTTTCATTTCCTTTCTCTCCCTAAGCTGAATTCCTCTCTCTAAATCCTTTTTTACTTATTTTCACCTTATATGTTTTTTTCTTACCACGTCTGCCACAACATATTTTAGGCCCCAGGAGAGCGACTGTATGAATGAGGTCAGCCATGTGTGTGCCAGGGTGTGTGGAAGCATATGGATATGAACTTAAGCAGACTGTGTGGGCGTTTTGTTTATGTAGGTGTTTGCTGACACTGATGTCATTATGATCCTCTGGAGAAACATCAGATGCAGGAAAACCCTCTGAGGAGCAACTCTGAGGTGTGACAAAGGTGTGTGTACTTGTGCTTGCGGAACTGGACTGTTTTCCTGCTTTAAAAAAAACAAGTTTGTATCATTAATATTAAGTTAATCCTTGTCTCTAACCTTTACCCCAATATGTAGCCTACACTAATTTATACAACATTTGGTATTTACAAATCAATTTAAACTGGGGGCCCTCTTTGAAACATTAGCAATCTGAAAGTTTTCAAATACACACACAGCTTGATATGTAGGTAACGCTATCATGATAAAAAGGGTTGTAATGCAAGGATTAGTGACTAAAAATGTTTTTATTAATAAACAAATTAATAAAAACAAATACAGCTGTTTACGACTTAGACACGTGCAGAACATATCTTTGGACTAAAGTGCAAAGTTCTACACCAAAAAAATGCAGAACGATAATTATATTTGGTTTTATTATTCAGCTGAAGTGAGGATCAAGAAGGAAAGTAGGACCACATGTTTCTGTCAGTATTTTCC
Source organism: Cyprinodon tularosa (assembly GCF_016077235.1). Taxonomy (NCBI): domain Eukaryota; kingdom Metazoa; phylum Chordata; class Actinopteri; order Cyprinodontiformes; family Cyprinodontidae; genus Cyprinodon; species Cyprinodon tularosa. Next base: position 1,480,076 of record NW_024038158.1, read on the forward strand.
AACAATGATTTGGCAGAAATCTCTTAATTTATACAGAATGAAACAGAGAAAAATAAACTAAAGTCCAAGTCCAGCTGGTTGTAGCATTTAGCCCCAGATGCAGATGTGCAGAACAAGTGAACAAGAGTCACTTGTACAAGAGTGGGACCAGTGTAATTGTACCGGGGATTGGTTAAAGTTAATTGAATAAAAGACCCATTTGGAGGGATAATTTAAAAAAAGGAATGTTGGTCGCAATGTTGAATTCTGTTACACGGTAAAAAAAAGTGTACAAATTGTAATAATTACACTTTAAAGCCCCAGTATGTCGGATTTACTCAAACTCATCATGCAAAATGATGGCCTAAGGCCATCATGCACAATGATGGCCTTAGGTAAGCGTGTGACCAGGATAATTGACAGTTAGGCCGACCACTTATTTTGATTATCCACCTGGAAAAAGAACATCCTCTACTATACCTTTAAGGTTAGGATGTTAGCCAAAATCTTAGCTCTGTGATAAAGCAGATATGTAATTTAAAAGTACCAAAGCTGAAACCTTAGGAGAGGGATTGTAATGTTTGTGGATTAATGACTGATCTTAAAAGCTTTGATAAAAGAATATGAAGGAATGTTGAACTGCTTCAGGCGAGTGATTTTTATCCTGAAACAAACATTTTTATCTCTTCTACTCAAACTCCAGCAGGATGATTTACTCTCTGCCTGTGATATAACATCCCCTTTTTATCTGTCTTTGTTGGTGTCTGCAGTTTTGTGCCGTATTTTCTGATCTTGTTGTAATTTATCATGCAGCACAGACATGCGGCGACGATGGCGTCGCCTCATTTCCCCTCCTCTGAGATATAACACTTTCTAAACGTGCTCATCCAGCATCTTGTTTGAAGTTCAGAACTTTGAAAAGTCTCACAGGGCTTCTAATCATGGCGCTGGGGTGTAGACAGGAAAATGATTGTCAGTCGATAGAGAGGAGGATGTGTTTACAGATATCTGTTGCTCTGAAGGTTAGCTCAGTGCAGCCATTGATCCATAAACACTGCTTCAGTCATTGAGAAACTGTTGACATAAAGCCACAATACTGACTGGGTGACACACACACACACACACACACACACTTTTGTTGTGTCACAATATCCTTGTGGGGACCTTCCATTGACTTCCATTCATTTCCCACTAATTTATATGGCCTAACCGTGACCCTTCCCCTAACCCTAACCATTACCGACAAATACCTATCCCTAAACCTAACCTAAACTCAATTCACACCTTAGTCCTAAACCTAACCCCCACCCCAAGAAGAGAAACTTTCCTTATAGGGACCAGTTGTTGGTCCCCACAAGTACCTATGAGTCCCCAAAATGTAGCACATTCCTAGGAAATTGTCCCCACCAGGTATTAAAGACATGGCCCCACACACACACATACTTGTTCTGCCATCGTAGTGAGGAGCATGTGTTGACTTCCATTTATTTTTAGTCATTTTCAACCCTTTCTATGTCCTGACCCTAAAACTAACCCTAAACCTAACCATTAGCAAAATAGCATATGAGGCCAGCAAAATGTCCTTGCTTTAGAACAACTGGTGCTCAATTTGATGGTGAAATTGGAAAAATGGTCCTCACTCTGAGGGCTAGACAGGTATACACACACACACACACACACACACACACAGGCTATGTTATGGAAACAAGGCCTTCTTTAATCAGGCCTTGTTTTCCTCTGATCGTAGGGTTAATTAGACAGTTTGCTGCTTTATAAATTAAACATGAGCTGCTGACATCTTTCCTTTGACTGGGCCTAATTATGACAACATGCTTTCATACAATAACTCTTAACTGTATTACGTTGAGAGAGAAAATGCTGTTTTCAAGGAGAATTCAGAGCTGACCCAACATTTAATAGAATAAATTGGTAATCCATTCAGATCTGAAAAATACTCCGTTTAGAGCAAAAACCTCATCAAGCGTAATAACCTCGTCCTCTCAAAAGGATCCCTCTTGTATCACTTCAAAGCGCCAATCTTGCCAGGACAATTTATCTTTGTTTAAAGGCCTCCTATCACGCTTCATCATTTGCATGAATTGGCTCCTTTGAACCGTCTCTCCTTAGCGGAAAAGACTCCCTTTTTTGTCCTCATTGAATGCATGCCGTTCATGGAGAAGCTTCATGCAAAAGAAGTAAGAAATGTTTGCTCTCAGGTCATCGACTAACTGCATTATTCATCCACAGCATTTCTACTTCCGAATGCATCAAATATGAATGAAGCCAAGATGACCGGAACCACCACCACAAGGTGAACACTAAATTATAAGCTGATTTGTAGGAGGTCTTTAATGTAAAACTAAGCTATTTTAATTTTTGCATTAAGGTTAGATAATATTGTTTTTATAACTAAGTAAAAAATGAAATCAAAGGTTTGTTTTAATGTGCTATTTTAAGGCATTTGCTCACAAAAGCTCAAATAAGAACTTCTGTTTAGAACCAGGAATAACAAAATTGGCAAATATCCAGATTTCACACTTTTTCACCATTTTTGAATATCAATGTCTGATATAATGTGGCTGTAAATGAATGGATGTGCATTATGTGAAACAAAATGCTGTTATTAATGTTATTTTAGCTTAGTGCATGTTTTTATAACATGAGGATTACAGGTAGAAATTAGCACAAGTAATAACAGGTACAATGCATCGCTCCTTACTGAGGTTGACGTATATTATAAACTGTCCCAGTTTAAAAAATAAACAATTAAATGGGAATAATTTAAATCAAGAAATTAAACACAATTAAAAAAATATATATTTTTTTTTAGATATTAGAGAATTTATAATTGAAGGCTTTTTCTTTCCATTGGCTCTGATTGATGATTTACATGTCATCAGAGGTGGAAAAAGTACTAAAATATCATACTCAAGTAAAAGTACCAATACTTGGATGAAATATTACTCAAGTACAAGTAAAATTACCCATCAGAAAAATTACTCAAGTAAAAGTAATAAGTAGCTAATTTAAAATGTATTTTAAGTAAAAGTTACTTAGTTACATAAAAACAAAACAAAAAACAAAAAAACAGTTGAACGGAGCAGGGGATCTCTCCCAAAACATGCTTCCGCAGATTAGATGTGGAGTTATTGAATGCTGCCAGTTCAGTCACCTTTGGCAGACACATTGCATGATGATACTGTTGGCCCTCTGGAATTTAAATAAAAAGCAGTCTTTCAAATGTGGCCAAGGATTTTCGTCGTTTTGGGCAGCAGAATTTGATGTTTCAGCTAGCATTTCTAGTGAAACGTTCTCTGAACCGTCGTCGCTCTCCTGGTCCACCTCCATCGCGTTCCCAATCTCCTACAGAAAGACTTGGCGCCTGGTAGCCTAGATCTACATGCTGATCACGTCACTCACTGTAGTGCTTCTGGGCCCGATTTTCTGTCTTCCTTTCGGTTTTCCAAAGTTTCTTTTTTACTCAGTAACGGATGGGATTTGTAATGTAACGAAATACAATACTTCACTCAAAACGTAATCAAGTAAAATTTAAATTAACGATTTTAAAAACTACTTGAAAAATACAAAATACACACAAAACCTACTTAATACAGTATCTTGAGTAAATGTATTTTGTTACTTTCCACCTCTGCATGTCATGTATTGTAAAACCTGAAACCATGTTTCATCATTATTTATTAATTTCTGCATTTATTTTACCTTTACATCCCGGTTTTTCTGTGTCATGTACTTATTTTTTCATATCGTTTATTTATTTGCCCCAACTTTGATATTTTGTTAACTTCGTTGTGCTTTTTTACACAATGACAATAAAAGGAATTCTGATCCTAAGTTTATTTATTTCCTTTTTCCTTGTAAAATGTTACCACTACAAAATAATCTGCAGCATAACTTTTTTTGTGTTTTTACGGCACTAGTGGCTTGTTTTTGTAAAGTGGGGTGACAGGAAAGGGGGTACGACTGAGAGAGAAGGGGAGAGACATGAGGCAAAGGAGCACAGGTCCATTTAGAGCCCGGGTCGTCCACATCGAGGACTAAGGCGTCAGTACATGGGTCATGCACGCTTACCACTGCGCCACCGAAGCAAATTGAAATGCTGAATACCTGTCTCACTGCCCATTCGGATCGGTGCCTGCACACTCAAACCAATGGCACAGTCTTTACGCCATAGCAGATCAGCAGATGGATCGGTGGGGCCATCACTGTGATGCGCACGCAGTACTGGTCCTTAGTGGAGAGAGCAGCTCTGAGTCAAAAGGCGAAACTCTTGATTTATGGGTTGATTTTATTGTTACTCTTTCATTCTTGATCATAACTGAAAAAAACTATATCCTGGATACAAGAGTCTCAAATGAGACTACAGTGCAGTGGGAGGGTCGGACGTTCTGTAATCCAGGAGAGTGGTTAGAGTAGAGATTCTCAGGTGGCCTGAGATGCCTCTGTCAAGGCATGTTACATGCATGTCTGAATGTGTGGAGGCCCAGGAGATGATACAGGGACTCTGGCTGATCGTCTAGTGGATGAAAAAGTAGTGGACTTGAAATTTCCCACAATGGCCCTTGAAAAGTAGGGATCTTTCATGGTAACTAGATGAGCAGATATATCCACTAGCCTGCAAACCCCTCAGATTGCCTATAACTGCTGCTTCCTGTGATGCAGTCCCTGAGAAGAGGAAAATCGTAGGTCGGCAACAAGAGAGATTGACTCTGAGGGATATATCTGGGAGAGCTCTGTTCCAAGCTGACAATCCAGAGAGACGAGAGGTGAGCAATTTGTAAAGTAACACAGAGAAAAGACTATAATATGTGTTACCAAAGTATGGGACTATCAGGCGATGAAGAGATGGCTTCAGCTACTTACATCCCTAACACAGGGGTCTTCAACATTTTCCAAGCAAAGGACTCCCAAACTGATGGCGAGATGGAGCGGGGACCCCCTAATTATATATTATATGAAATTAAGTTATATCAAAATGGTCCTATAGTGACTCTACTACATATGGAGTCATCTAACAGAAGTAATTTCTCCCTGGGATTATTAAAGTATTTCTGATTCTGATTCCTGGTTGATGGGACAGGTGTTGTGAATGAAACGGTGCCCAACTTGAAAGAGCTCCCGTGTGTCGCTGAATGTGTGCATTGATGACTGAAAGACGTCTTCTGCCTCCATTTATCTGTTTACTACAGTGTGTTGAATTCATCTTAATGTGTATTTAAAGAAATTTTAATTAGTGGAAAAAATTGCAGGGGGGAATATAAAAAAAAAAGTCTGATCAACCAAAACGTTTGCGACCCCCATACAGTTCCTCCGTGGACCCCCTAGAGGTCTGCGGACCCCCTGTTGAAGACCTCCACCCTAACAGATAGATGCGTTCCAAGGGGAAAAGGAAAACTCTCCACACAAGGGTTCTGATAGTATTCGTCTGAAATTCATACAGGTCCTTGAAATCAGGTGAAATTGGTCCCCACTTGCTTTCAACTCCATTTATTCAATAGACTTTGGCACACAGGCGATTAAACTGTAATGAATAGCAGCTGTTGATGTTTCACATGGGCACGACCAAAGCTGGGATGTCTTTGGTTTGTGGAGCTGTGCATTATTAAAAATGCAGAGGGCTGAAATGTGCTGTGTCACATTCCGGGTAAGGGGGAAGGGCATGGACCCCCACCCCTCCCCCATTGTGACGCAGTTGGTTGTCTTTGGTCGTTGAGGAATTTCAATGTTCCCTCCTGCTGCTTCTTCAACAATAACACTAAGATCACTTTATTTTTAGCTCCTTTTTTTTAAATAGTCTTAGATTCATGCAGAGCGTAGCTTGAAGCTGATCTCTTGAAGTGTCTAACTTTACCAATCTGTGCATCTCCACAGAGGCTCATAGTCATTCCTCCACACGGTTTTCCCGCTGCCTAATTAACTGCGCTTTTCTACGCCCCCACCGGCTCCCAGCCCTCCCTTCTCTCTGATGAACATATTAGTTGAGGTGTTGCTGCTGGTTGTCCTGAGTGGTGCCTCATTAACCTACATTTCACTTGCCGATAGGAATTGGGAGTGGTGCTTGGAGGGGTTTGCTCGTTGGAATGTGTCTGGGAGGAGAAAATGAAAAAGCTGAAGCATTTCTATAAAGAAGCTCTTTAAAGATATGCTGGGAGCTATTACCTTTTTTTTCTCTTTGTTATTTCCATCTTCTAATTTTCAGTATATTACTCTCGGTGTCAGGCTAATGCACTTCTAATGCAGTATTCATCTGTGGTCGGAGGATGGAACTCGAAACGGGAAAAGCATCATTTCCAGAGTTTTGCATATTAAATGGAGGCGTTAGGGGAGGTTAGGATGGAAAAACCACTATTGCTCCTTGGAGACGGTGGTAATGTGGAATGTATAGAGATTATGTTTTCATAATGGCACGAACACAAACAGTCAATTTCTCACTTTTATTTGATTCTGTTTCATTTTGAGCCATTTTCATCCACTTTAAATTGATCAGCATCTGGTTTTACTTTTAGTAGTTACTAATGCTTCTACACCACAATATGAAACAATCTCAGCTCCTTTAGACTTCTAGAGCTAAATAAAATAACTATGAATTATTACATTTGTTGTAAATAATTGGTGTCATATATAAAGTTTAAGATATTTAGTTAAAAGTCATGTTCCTTGTTTTTAGTAAGAAATGTCAAAGATGATTCTGATTCTTAGCCTTAATAAACTGTTCCTCCACAGACTAAAGAAATTCAAATTTATTGTTTATTAGCACTGTTATGATAATTGCAGGAATTATTTCTTAAAACGTTTTCTTGCTCATCTGTACCACCACTACCACTGTTTTCAGTCTAAATGCTATCCCAGTAACTTTACTGCCTTTTGACTCAAATAGGGCTGCAACTAACGATTATTTTAAAAATCGATGAATCGGCCGATTATTTTTTCGATTAATCGATGAATCGGACAAAAAATATTTTCTATATTTTATACTTTTTATTCCAAAATAAAAAATTTTGACAGAACAAACAAGCACACAAGTACAGGTTGCTCATTAACTGTACTGGTGCAATATGAAAAATAAATGTTTGTGTTAAAACTACGCAAACTTACATGAGAAATGAAGCTGTACATCCACAAAATATAGGCTACTTTGTTTCATAAAGTGCAAAAAAAGACCCCTAAGGGGTTCAAACAACAGGCCCCCCCATTTCAACAAATTAGTTTTTTTTAGACTAGATGAGTTCTGCCTTTTAAGACAGGAAAGTATAGCAGTTAAAGTTGCTACTTGAGAAAATACTGAACCATAGAGATAAAAATAGCCCTGTGATTCGAATTATAAATTGTATTTGGAATAAAAATGAGAGAACTAGGGGTGTTAAAAAACACATCCTCCAAAGACAGATATTTACATGGGAATGTGGCATATAATTAATTGACATATTACTGATCTTGCTGGATTTTATTCTGCTTTACTTCCATAAATTGCAGGATCTTCTTTACTTTATCTTTGCCAGAAGATTTAAACTTTAAAAACCTTGCCCTCATAATTTGCAAGTTAATTTATTTATAAAGTAAATATAAACGCTGCTTAAGCTAATTCAAATGAAATTAAAAGTAACATAAGTAGCCAACCTTATCACTGTCTGTAACCTACTAACACGGTAAGGAAAGCATCAGATGAGCTACCTGAGAAACTAACGTTACGTTTCCCCTTTAAAACCAAACAAACATGGCCGCTCACCCTGCTGATCAGCTCTCTTCACTGCCATAACAGTGGTGGTTCCGGGCCATGTTAATTTGTTTTGACAAAAGTTGCATGTTACGACTTTTTTCGCTTTACAAAGCGCAGGCTATTTAATTATTGTGATCAATTTGCGCCGTCAATCCCGGCGCATGCGCGCTTCATTTGCAGTCTGGATGCTGAGGGTAAACATCCTGCTGCTCTGACTGCAGCGCTGAGAGGGACTCCTGCAGGAGCAGGGGGAGGCGCCCCACGGCAGAGTAGGAATGATACATGCTTTCACGTAAGAGTCTCCAAAAGCCGCCAGTGGCACCGCAAAAAGTCGCCAGATTTGTCGCTAGTCGCTTTTTTGAAAAATAGTCACTGGAGGGGTCTGAAAAGTTGCTGAGTTGGCAACACTTCGCCTGCAGCGCTGGCTCGCTCTGCCGTATTTTTTGTTCTTCCCCCGCTTCAGTCAAGTGGATGTGATGACGGCGGCGGCGGATGACGCATTAATCGCGCGACACAACTAATCGATGATGAAATTCGTTGCCAACGCTTTTAAAAGTCGATTTTTATCGATTTTATCGATTCGTTGTTGCAGCCCTAGACTCAAATATAACTTACTTACAGACTGTTAGGCCCCGTCCACACGAAGCCAAACCCTGGCCTAAAAGCACAAATTTTTCACCAAACCAGCCTCTCATCCATACGAAAACAGCGTTTCGGGGGTCTGTTAACGATCTTTTTTCTATTAAGCCTTCAGAGAGGGAAGATTTTGAAACGCAGTTTTTCGCGTTTCCATCTTTAAGCTCTAACCACATTTTTTTTCTTACACGCATGCGCCATAGCGTCGCCTCTAAACACGCATGTGCGACACAGTATCACAACAACAATGGCGCCGTACTGTGTTGAATGGTTGCTGCTCATGCTACTCATCCTGCTGTCGGGCTTACAACAGAATCTTCTTCTTCTGGAATATCTCCAGGAAGAACAGAGCAATATCGACCACATAGTTCATCACCTCAATTTGACTGAACAACGAAAATGGACCCGCAGGGCCATTTTCCGGTTTTCCGGTTTGGTTGTTGTATAAATATTACTGCGCATGCCCAACATTTCGTTACCTGTTTTTGCCTATTTTTGCTTTGGCACCACAGCACCACTTACAGGCCAGGCATACATTTTGCAGCGTTTTCATGCATTCATGTGGACGATCACATTTATTTTACGTCTCCGTCTTTACGACAAACGTTCTGGAAAATATTAGCGTTTCGTGTTCGTTTTGACTTCGTGTGGACGGGGCCTTATACTGACATTTATAGTGGTTTTAGCACTGGAATAACACTTCACAGCTCTACCATCAATTGCTCTCTTTTGTTATTACACCTGACTGCCTCCCATTTACAATCTCTGTCCCCTTTAGAGCCTCAGTGGTAAGTCATTGTTGTGGTAGGTGGTAATTATTGTTGCTTCAGGGGGACTCATAAAATTTAACCAGACAGTCGTGTGTCAGAGGAGAGCTGCTGGACTGAGTCTTCAGAAGCGTGAAATATCACAGCAGGCGTCTGGGTTGGAGCCGTATCTTTAATGGAAGCTGCATGCTCGTGTGGTGCTTGGACAGTGGTATGTCCTGCTCTTTCGCACACTGAGGGGACAACAATACAACAAAACTTTGCCTCAATTTGCACTACAGTGGAAAAAAAAGACCTTTGCTTTTTGGTTGTTCTATTTTTCCGCTTTGCAGAGCATGACGCTCTGCTGAACAGGTGGATAGCAACAAACACATACAAATCTAAGCAAAATTTAATCGCTACTTTCTAAAATACCAACTCACATTGTAAGGTCCTGTTTTTTTGGATTGGCCACCCAGGAGATTAAGAACTCTGTGTTTGCCTTTAAAATCCACCACCAATTACGAAGTAAGATCCAAAACAGTTTAAGTAGTGCAAATTCAAACGTTTCATCCCACTGGATGTCCTCCTCATCCTCCGGCTTGCCCCTGCATGTCTGTCACCTTCCTGCTGTGATCGCCAGCTGTGCCAGCATAGCCTGCCTGTCTCTCTCTAATATTATAGAGTCTCACATGCTGACCCCACATGAACCGCAGCACACTCTGGCAGGAGGGAAGGTATTAATGTCGATTTTATAGGGTTTGGGTACTGTACTCAACCTATTTGACTAGCTCACATAGTGCCAAAAAATTTTCTCTTTACATTTAATCTTGTTGATTAAAGTTCCACAAATCATGCAAAAAATGGAAATACTGTAATACTTTTGGTTTGTTGATCTATTCTTTGTTGTAACAGTCCTCCTTTTTTATAAATCCTATGCAGTTAGAAAGTGTGTTTTTCACTTTAAGCTTCACATGTATGGGGTTGGGTTTCGCTGCATCCATAGAAAGCTTCCTGAATCCTAAACACTGCATTATTCTTTTAACCTTTGTTTGGTGTCTTGTTAATTAGCATAGATGGTCAAACCTTAAAGAAACAAGAGACAATTTAGCACAATTTTTTTTTATATTAAAAAAATATAAAGCTGACTAATAGCTTCTCTGTTATTAAACTGGTACACTATTTTATAGGCACGTGACACAATATTGGACCATTTAAAACACAGGTTGGCTTTCACAAAGCCTCAGAAAGGCAAGATTTATGTGCAAAAAATAAACCTGTACATGAAATTATCTTTCGTTTTTATAGAGAGTTTTTATAGTTATTTGTTGTTGGCATTCATATAAATATACTGGTGTAATAACTGGTTTTTGGTATACGTCTATTTTGAATTTTCTTTTTTCTTTGACATTGTAGTTTGTGTTTTCTATCTCTTAATTAAGGATAAACTGCTCATCTGAGAATTCAATTTTGATCTTCTGTTAGTGACCCTGAGTGAAGATAATTGCTACCTGAAATATTACAAAAGAGCTACTGTAATGTTTGATTGGGTTAAAAATAAAAGATTTTAATGTTTGGTTAAATTTTACTTAAAAAATAATAGTAAAAAAATAAGGGCCTCATGATTTTAAGAAATTGAATGACAGATAACCAAATTTGGACAAAAAAAATTAATAATTTGTCAAAACACTTTATGGGTGTTTCTTGTGATCAAAATGTCAATTTTGAATCAAATGAAGATTATTTCATGCTAAATACTTTGCATGTAAAGTTATTTATCCACCCAGTAAAGCTTGATACCGATACCCGATACCCGGCTGTGCAGTATCGGCCGATACCGATACCATCTGTTTGAAATTGATATGTGTTTATATATGAAGACCTGCATACTACTTGGATGTAAAATAATTGCCATCATGGCTTTGTCAAGCTGCTGCCTACCTTTGTGAAGCAGGAAAAAGACTAATACAAAGTGAATCCACTAGAACTTTGTATTGCCTACCTGGAATGCGTGACAATAGTTGAATAAACTTTTGGCTCTCTAAATGGTATCGGTGCCCTATTTGTGGGTACTCACTGATACCGATACCACCATTTTAGTGCTGGATCAGGGCCCCATCTGATACTGGTAGATATCGGTGCAACACAACTTCCTTGCAAACAGAAACCACCATTTTGGTTTTAGAAATACCCAGCAGTTGTCGAGATCATGTTTATCGGCTTGTCCATCACCATCACAAGCAAACAGCAGTTTTGAGCTCATCGTTAAGGTAACCATAGTCCCATATAAAGCCTACTATTCTCTCCTAACAAACAATCCCCCCACTGTCTCACTGCCCTTATACATGGACTGCTTCACCTTTGCATACATTTCTGCTGCACCCAGCTTGCTCACACAGTAGCAGCGGTACACCCTTTTCATCCTGTCATATTCTTCTTGTGATTAAGATTCCTCCAGATGAGATAATGTTCTGTTCATAGAAAGGATCACCATTAAAGCTACAGTGTGTAATTTTCAGCGACATCTAACGTCCAGACTGCAGACCGCAGCAACATGAACATCTCCCTTCCACCGCTTCTCCCCCCCAACAGTACGGCGAGCGTTACGGGACAAAATGTCTTCCACGGCGTCCGCATCACCTACCTTCTCAAGTGATGAGGTTTGTTTACATAGATAATTTTACAGATAGTATTTCATTAGTCTGTGTAGGGTATAGATTTCATGTAGACTTGAACAACTTGCCGTAGTTACTTTCGAGCGTAATGGGCGACCTCGCAATCGCTAGTTTGTTGGCTTTGCGCTGCCGTAGCGCAAAGATGTCTGCCTCCATGGCTGCGAGACCCGCTCCTATGTAATTATAAATAACGAATTCTAAGGCAACGCAAATATTAAGGTTAAGAGGCTGAGCTCGTAGATGATGATAAATAACATAGTTATGTATAATATATTACATTTCTGACTGTATATCCCTGTAATTATTACACACTGTAGCTTTAAAAAAAAAAAAAAATCTGGTCCGTACCAAAGAGACCTCCTAATGATCGCATAATAAATAACGTTAAGGACATGCTTTATAAAGTCACCTAAAAACTCATGGCTCTTACTGGCTGCGGTCATCCTTTTTCATGAATCAATGTGCGTTTAGAGTGATGATCTGACAACAACAGATAGCATCTCCTTACTGGTTTGTGGTAGTTTATGTCATTAAAATTTCATTTCCATGGAAACAAGCTGTTTTAAAGAGGAACCGTGCATTAATGCTTCCAGTAAGACCTTAAAGTCGTAGGGAAACGGCTCTTCCAACCGTTGCATTTCCAAATTCTCCAGAGTTGTGCACGACTTTACACGAGTGAATAAAGTGGATGTGATTGGTCCATTATCAAGAAGGCGGGGTTGTTGTGGTGGAAGGTTCACAAGCAAGTTTGATTGTGGCTGGTTTCTTTGAAGTACCTGCTAACCAGTTAGCAACTTAGTGCTAGTAGGTTTCCAATGGGAAATTCCATTGGGACCAAGTACCACTAAATTGGTGACTTAGAAACGACACTGTCAAGGAACGCTATGGACAGCAGAAACATGCAAGAGGAGGAGAGTTTAGTGTCAGAGGTCATTGATGAGTCTCCTCCGTCGTACATTTTTTATTTAGAGGAGGAAATCGGGGACGAAGATGTTGTGGAAAAGGACACCAGGGCGGCAGAAGCTTGGTTTGGTGTAGAAGGCTTACAGCCGTACATGTTTGAGCCCTTGCCTCGCAACGCTGCCAGTTCTGTTAGCTCTACGCCTGCTGTAGACACAGACGTCCATCCCCATGAACACTGGGACGGGCTCAATGGGAAAGGAAATGATTCTGATTTCTTATTTCAACTATTGCTTATATTAGCTGCGACATATGAATCAAGATGCTATGACCGAAAAAATTTGATTGACAGATAACCATTGATATATGATTGGCCGAATTTAGGTGTGCAAGCTGACGTATAACTAACCAGCCTGCATAAGATGACGGAAACCCCCCCAGATTTTAATAAATTTTCTAAATTATCGTCTGATAAAGAGCACATTTATATACATGTTTAGGCCAGAATTATTTGACATTTAAATATGATTTCCCAACTTTAAACTTCCTTTCTGTTCATGTTAATTTTAAGAATTATATATTTTTTTCCTTATTTTGTTTCTTTTTTCTTCTGTATTGACGAGTCTGATTATTTTCTATATATTTATACATTTCTTTTGTCAGATTTGCTTTTTGTTATTTAACAAATATAATCACAAAGACACCATTTTTAAGCTGTGTGTTTTTGCAATGAATGCTGTCGGATTTCCCTGAGTATGCTCCAAAATTCTAATGATGCAGTTTTTAACTGGTATTCCATGTTTTTGTTTTCATACCTGCCAAGTCCTCTCATTTTATGGATGCATCAAAGCCGAGCAGTCAGAATATATTAACTCCTAAATGAAAATGAGGTGATGTCATCTAGGGAAAATACGACCGTGAAGTGTGAAGATGCGGAAGAAGCTGAGAGACTTCCAGACAGACGCTCATACCAACACACCATCGGCAGCTATTCCAAACGAGCGCTCGTATCAGGCCGCACGTCTGCTGGGAGCAACAAAGCTGTCAACAAGCGCGGCACACATCATTTTCACCTCTTCGACTACTTCGCAGGATGTGAAAGACATTCAGAGCTCGCCGCACACAGGGAGAGATCACTAATAAACGCCGAGCACATCCTGCTCTGAAAGCCTCCTGCATAGTTTCAGAGGGAGCGGAGGATGGATGAAACGGCCCGGAACGATGGCAAACTGGCTCAGTGATTTAAAAAACGCCGGCCGGGCTTTAAAAGAAAAAAAAAGTTTGAAATAAATGGGTCGCTTCAGTCACTCTTGATAAGCGGGTCCTTTAAAGACTGTCAGTTTCGGTGGAATTGTCGGATTGATGTTATTCTCTCTTCTACTCAAACACACATTGCAGCGCTGAGATGAAAAATCTATTAAACTTAAGGAACTAAAAGTGTTTTTGTTCAGTAAATAAAAATAGCAGACATGCATGGGAAAGCTGGGAGAGCCTATTGGAGAACCTTGTCAGTCATTTGGTCTTCTGGGGATGGAGGCGGGTGAGGTGGAGGGTTCATCCCTGTGTGACAGCGACTTGTCAAAGCTTTGGAGGATGCAGATACAGCACATTCTATCCCAGCATCCCATGAGCAGGGGAGACGTCAGGAATCACATGATCTCAGCTATGGTGGCTTTTCTTGTCAGGTGGATGATGGATAGAGAAGAGATGGATGGAGCTGTTAGTGCAGACAGTGAGGTGGGATGAGCTTGTTTTTATATTTCAATCACTTCTTCGTTTTTCTGTGTCTTGAAATGATTCTCGCATGTCGTTGTTTCTCAGTTAAGAGTTGTTTCTTCGGACTTTGCAAGCTTTGTTGTTCTATCGTTTAGTCTGTTGTAGATTAGGAAACCTTTTCATGTAGTTTGTTTCATATAAACAAAGTATTTTCATATTTAAATGTTTTGAAAAAAAATTCACAGGATCCACTAAAGCCTCTGTTATCAGTGAAGAGCATTTCAGTCTGGGTTTTTGGATATACTCCATTTTTAAGGCTTTTATGCTGTTGGTCCGGTTCCCAAGAATACAACTTAAATCCTCTACTAACAATCTTAAGTTTTCTTAAATCTCAAAATGATTTTTTAGCCTCTCCTATCTTTATAAAGTCATCCCATTCATGTTTGGATAGTCAAAGTATTTTCCATTTTTTAATTAGAGCTGGAATCCAGATTCCCTAAAAACATTTAACATTCATTAATATTTACAAATATTGCAATATTGGTCGTGACTATCCCACTTTTCATCGCCTCCTACATCACAGGTCCTCATCACTCTATACGACTTTTAGCATCACTGCATCCGTAGTCAGTTATGAGAATTTATTACAAATAATATGAAAACCCATTTAAATGGCCAACATTATTGGCATCCAGATGGTGAATATAAAGACCTACATATAATAGATATATAGGAATATAACAGCCTACTTAATACTCCATCCAACTAGTCTTTGTACAAGCTTGTCTTTGTTGTCGGTGCTCGGTTGCAACCTTTTATCCATCTTTAACACTTTTCCAGACTCCGTTTAGATTTTGGAAAAATAAATAAAACGTATATTATCCTCTGTTGGAGCATGTAGATATTAAAAAAGATAGATATAGGTGTACAACAGCAAGATATAGATATACAATAGATAATACAGATATACAATAGATGGGTATAGACATAAAATAGATGGATATAGATGTACAATAAATAGAAATAGATGCACAAAAGATGGAAATAGATGTACAATAAATAGATATAGATCTACAATTGATGATATAGATGTAAAATAAATATATAGATGTAAAATAGATATATATATAGATATACAATTGATAGATATGGATGTACAATCAATAGATACAGATATACAATTGATTATATAGCTATAAAATGGATATTTAGACTTAGAATAGATAGATGTAGATATATATATAACAGATGTACAATACATAGATATTTATTTAAAATGGATAGATATAGAATAGATAGATATAGATATACAAAAGATGGGTATAGCTGTAAAATAGAAATATATGTAAAATAAATAGATATAGATATACCATAGATGGATACAGCTATACAATAGATGGATATAGATGTAAAATAGATGGATATAGATGTAAAATAGATGGATATAGATGTACAATAGATCATTTTTTTGAAAGCATGGGCTTTACTTTACTAATTTTCCTTCCAATCTCGCTTTAAATACTTGATATAAAAGTGTGAGAGATGATTGGTGTAAATGCAGTCGTCATTATTGTAAAAACAAACACAAAATGTTCTTGCAGATCCCATCTTTGATCAGCTTGGTTAAATGTATATTCCAAAAACAAAGATTCGTACCTTTACTCTATTATCTGCAAACATCTCACCATACTTCCCACCAGACATAAGGGGTAAATCGATTAACCCAGAACATTTGCTTAACTCCTGCTCAGTCTTGCTCCTGCATGGCTCTGCCTCAATAGTATCTTTCTTGCATCTTTCTGCTTCCTGTTTCTTAAATTTACACACCTCACTGAGGTTTGCGTCTTCTTTTAGCAGCAGCGGCATAGACTTTAAAGAAGTTTGTTATTTTCACAACCTAGTGGTGCTCCGTGTGATGTTTTCACTATTATGAGTTTCCAACTTGTTGATCACTAACAAAGGCTGATCAAGGTGAAACCTGCCTACCAGATTATTTCTCTATGTAGGTCTGTTCCCGTTATACACAAGGATCTTATTTTAGAGTTAGTCTGAAATACAATCTTCATTATTTTGGTCTATTTACAAATAAACTCTTGCAGACCGACTGGGGGATTTTTGGGAATGTTTGTAACGCAGTAGGTTGGACTCTCCTGACACAGGAGCACTAATTATGTAACTTACTCAGCATCTAATTGAATAAGAAAAAAGAACAGCAGGGTTTGTTTTACAGTATCAGGATACCTTTGCTATTCTAACCTTGCATCATTGTGTTGCTCTCATTGAGAGAACGGTAGCAGTACTAGTCAGTGTTAATGCCTGAACTGTGATAGTTTGGTATTATAAGATGAAATAACAGCTCATTTACCGTGGTAACCAACCCTCCCTCTTTTTTTTTTTTTTTTCTCCTTTCCTATAGCTCTGGGCCACATCTGTCTGATTTGAAAGAGCAATGAAAAGTGAAGAGGGAGACTGAGAAGAGGAAACTGGCTGCACTGGGATCTGAGTCAATGAGCTGTTGGACAACACGAGAAGAACAGAGGATTAATTAAAATGGGGTAAGTTTAAGAGATAAGACCGCAGAAGTTTCATGCAGCTTTAGGTGCATGAATTTAAGCAAACATGATCCCTGCGACGTGATGCTCAATGCCGGATAACCTCGGGCCAATCTTGGACTTCATATTAGGGGCTGATAGAAAAATTCAGGACATTGGTTTGGTTTGCATCACAGTAATGCATGTGTGAGTGTGCATGCTGAGAGAAACACTGAAGAAAATTCACAGACAGTGGAATTATAAGAGCTTTAAACAAGGTCCAATATCAGATATTAGATTATATTAGCCTGAACCTAAATACTCAGATATTAGCATGCTGATAAAAAACAATGCTTCCGCCTAAAGTTTATGTAAGTCGTTTGTTAATAATAAATGGGTCCATTATTCTTATATCTATTATTGTGGACTGTTGTTCTCTGCGTGAGTAAAATCAATTGATCTAACTTTTTCTAACATTACACTCTAAAAAAATAAGTGTTAATGTACGTATAGTATGCTGATACATCCATCGTATTGGTCCTGGTCAGTTCTCAAAGGTTCTATCAGGACACCCCTATTTTAAATAGATTTATATTAAACACTTAGATTGCATTCTCAAAGTATTTACAGTGCTAAAATTTTCCACATTTATTTATGTTGCAGCCTTATTCCGAATGGTATTGTATACTTTCATTCCTCAGGATTCTGATTAAATTACTCTAAATTTATAGGAACAGATTTTGTTCCTATTAAGGTCAGTGTGAGTGTTTCTATTAGGGTCACGCTAAAGATCAATGGAAATACCTTAATGACTTATCTCTTTTTCATGGACTCTGCAGTCCTGAGAAAATATTCTGCACCCTCCCAGGGACATGGTGGATGATATACTGCCCTGCTGGTGGGAATAAGTTATTCCCCAGTTAGCTGCAGTGACAGGAGGGAGCAGGGAGAGCACAGACCTCCAGGGAACAGTTAATACTGGTTTAAAATTCAGCTGGAGAAAGGAGGAGAGAGGGAGAGGCTCAGAGATACAGCGCTGCACTCTGGCTAATTAAATCCAAATTCCACATATTAATGGTTTTTCTTCTTTTTAATACGTACGCACGTTTGTGCCTATTAGACATAATGATACAGCATCTGCTGGCAGTGGAGGAAAGATAGAAATCCACTTAAAAAGTTATTACAAAGTAGTTCCTTTAAAAAAAAGAGAAAGCAACTTTATCATAAGGCTGGTTTGATATTTTTGTTGTTTAACCTCTCATGCGGTTAATTGAAGATCAGGGTTTGTTAAGTCATCCATCTATCCATCATCCATCCATCCATCCATCCATCATTGATCCATCCATCATTGATCCATCATCCAACCATCCATTTATTGGTCAGTTTTTCCATCCATCCATCCATCCATCATCCATCCATCCATCATTGATCCATCATCCATCCGTCCATTTATTGGTCAGTTTTTCCATCCATCCATCCATCATCCATCCATCCATCATTGATCCATCATCCATCCGTCCATTTATTGGTCAGCTTTTCCATCCATCCATCCATCCATCCATCCATCCATCCATCCATCATCCATCCATCCATCATTGATCCATCATCCATCCGTCCATTTATTGGTCAGTTTTTCCATCCATCCATCCATTTATTGGTCAGTTTTTCCATCCATCCATCCATCCATCATCCATCCATCCATCATTGATCCATCATCCATCCATCCATCATTGATCCATCATCCAACCATCCATTTATTGGTCAGTTTTTCCATCCATCCATTAATCCATCCATCCATCCATCCATCCATCCATCATCCATCCATCCATCATTGATCCATCATCCATCCATCCATCCATCATTGATCCATCATCCATCCATCCATTTATTGGTCAGATTTTCCATCCATCCATCCATCCATCCATTTTTTGGTCAGTTTTTCCATCCATCCATCCATCCATCCATTTTATTGGTCAGTTTTTCCATCCATCCATCCATCCATCCATCCATCAATTTATTGGTCAGTTTTTCCATCCATCCTTCCATCCATTTATTGGTCAGTTTTTCCATCCATCCATCCATTTTTGGTCAGTTTTTCCATCCATCCATCCATCCATTTATTGGTCAGTTTTTCCATCCATCCATCCATCCATCCATGCATCCATCCATTTGTTTATCAGTTTTTCCATCCATCCATCCATTGATCCATCCATCCATCCATGTATTGGTCAGTTTTTCCATCCATCCATCCATCCATCCATTTATTGGTCATGTTTTCCATCCATCCATCCATCCATCCATCCA
This sequence comes from Cyprinodon tularosa, assembly GCF_016077235.1. Taxonomy (NCBI): domain Eukaryota; kingdom Metazoa; phylum Chordata; class Actinopteri; order Cyprinodontiformes; family Cyprinodontidae; genus Cyprinodon; species Cyprinodon tularosa. Next base: position 1,499,298 of record NW_024038158.1, read on the forward strand.
TCCATCCATCCATGCATCCATCCATTTATTGGTCAGTTTTTCCATCTATACATCCATCCATCCATCCATCCATCCATTGGTCAGTTTTCCATCCATCCAGCCATCCATCAATTTATTGGTCAGTTTTTCCATCCATCAATCCATCCATTTATTGGTCAGTTTTTCCATCCATCAATCCATCCATTTATTGGTCAGTTTTTCCATCTATCCATCCATCCATCCATCCATCTATCCATCCATCCATCCATCATTGATCCATCATCCATTTATTGGTCAGTTTTTCCATCCATCAATCCATCCATTTATTGGTCAGTTTTTCCATTCATCCATCCATCCATCCATTGGTCAGTTTTTCCATCCATCCATCCATCCATCCATCCATCCATCCATCCATCATTCCATCCATCCATCCATCCATCCATCCAAGTTTACTAAAGGTTATTTTTTAATTCATACTGTAGGATTTCACACTATTACTGTATACCTAACGCTCGGCCAAGGCTTGATATTTTTCTTGTATGAACTAAGAACCAAGGTTCATTTTCCTTTACAGCAATTCTAATATACAGTCCTCCTGTATTTTTAAAGTTCTTTAAACGTTTAATTTGACTGTTTTTTCACTTGTATCAAACATTAACATCTTATCATACAGTGTGTACTATCATAATAAAGACTAGTGTCAAAAGAGAAAGAACAACATTTCTGTCAAATCAACAGTATCTAAGACTTCTGTTTATAAGAAACATTAAGAATGCATGTACCCTGATGCAGAACCATGGACATAGTTGATTCTTCAGTTGTTTGATAATGTATGGCTGGTTACCAGCTCTTTAGGGATCAACTGGCTTTAGAAATACTGTTAATGGAACAATCAGGCTGTATAGAAAAATGCATGAAGAACCCCTTGAAAAAAAATCCAAAGACAGTATAACTCCTTGGTATCAGCATTTTTGTGCACAGGACCCAAATGCCTGCAGATTTTATGTGCTGTTTCTAGCTTAAACAGCACATAAACTGCAGCACATCTCAGTTTAAGAATCAATAAATTAGAGTCCTGGCTTTTTTTTATTAGCTCATTTTAGTCAGCAAGCAGTTCACAGATTAAATTAGAGGGACACCACCCTCTAATTTACCCTGATCACAACTCTGTTTACCCCCGTCCTTGTAAGGAATTACAATAAATCTATTAGCTCAAAGCTGCAGAGGAGTTTGATCGTAGACTCTGCAGATAATATTTAAATTTTAGTGTTCACGTGATGCATCCAGGATGAGCCCTCTGAGTCCCTGCTTCATAATTACATCCATAATCAGGCTCTAACCCTGCACTGCTGACTGTGGCAGACATACGATCTGGATGATGGAGGGAGTTTGGTTTGATTGGTCAACATGCAATTTGTTCATTTTGCAGAAAGAGAGGGAGAGCCACAGAGCGCTCAGTACCATGTTGTCTGTTCTCGCTTTTTGTAATTTCTAACTACTGTCTGATTAGTCGGTAGTAAGAGAGTAGTTGGCAGCAGTTCTGCAAGCCGGTAATCTTCATTACAGTCCCTTTCACTTTCTGCTGTCTTTTACTAATTCCTCCTTTCTCCATCCATTCGTTGCCTGCTGTAGCACCCCGTCTTCCACTGCTTTTCTCTTTGTATCTGTTTCTCAATCATCATGTTTTAATAGCCTGGCAAGCAGAGCAATAATCCATCTGTTATTATTCCAGCTGCATCATGACAGAAAATAAAAGCCCTAAGGGGTTAGGCAGGGCACCCGTTTATACAAAATGAATGTAGTTGTCGTAGAGGAGGAAATATGCTTCAGGGGAAACATTTCTATATCATGGTCTGTGGTTATAAAATATTCATGGATCCTATTGTCCATCTGGTTGTTTAGGAGCTCTGACAGCTCCATATCATCAACCCAGAGGGCTATAGAGCATCAAAATTAAACACAGGCACAGTTCTTTTTAAGTGTTCAAAACCCTCAAACTTGTCAGGTGTCACCTCAATAATATCAAGGTTTTAAGAAGTATTTTCTGAGATTTAAGCATTTCATTTTATAATTAATCATTTAATTGTTCAGAAAAATAAGAGATGACTACTCAAATAATGGGGTATGATAAGAAAGTTACATTATTAGAAAGAAAAACTCAAAAGTTTGAATTGTAGAAGAACTAAAGAGATCCATAGCTCATGGAGGAGACATTCTGGTCTAACCCTGCATTATTTGAGCTAGAGGAGTATTAACAGACTCATGGACAACACCACACATGCACAAGATAAGACCCACACATACACAGGATACGATCCAGATATGCACAGGATAAGATCAATACATGCACAGGGTAAGATCCAAATATGCACAGGGTAGGATCCAGATATGCAGAGGGTAAGATCCAGATATGCACAGGGTAAGATCAACACATGCACAGGATAAGATCCATATCTGCACAGGGTAATATCCAGATATGCACAGGGTAAGGCCCAGATGTGCACAGGGTAAGAGCAACACATGCACAGGGTAAGATCCAGATCTGCACAGGGTAAGATCCAGATATGCACAGGGTAAAGTCAAAACATGCATAGGATAAGATCCACACATACACAGGATTAGAACCACACATACACAGGATTAGATCCACACATTCACTTGATTACATCCACACATACACAGGATAAGGTCCACACATGCACAGAATAAGATCCACACATGCACAGGATAAGATCCAGATGTGCACAGGATAAGATCCACACATACACAGGATTAGATCCACACATGCACAGGATAAGATCCACACATACACAGGATAAGATCCACACATGCACAGGATAAGATCCAGATGTGCATAGGATAAGATCCACACATGCAAAAGACAAGATCCACATATGCACCCGACAAGATCCACACATGCATCCGAAAAAATCTACACATGCACCGGACAAGATCCACACATCGAACAGATAAGAGCCTCACATGCACATTATAAGATCCTCACATGCACAGAAAAATATCTACTCATGCACATTATAAGATACAAACATTCACAGGAAAAGATCCACACATGCACAGGATAAGATCCACACATGCACAGGATAAGATCCAGATATGCACAGCATAACATCCACACATACACAGGATAAGATCCAAACATGCACAGGATAAGATCCACACATGCAAAGGATAAGATCCACACATACACAGGATAAGATCCACACATGTACCGAGAAAGATCCTCTCATGCACAGAAAAATATCTACTCATGCACATTATAAGATCAAAACATGCACAGGAAAAGATCCACACTTCCACATCACAGGATCCACACATGCACCGGATAAGATCCTCACTTCCACATCACAAGATCCACATATGCACATACTAATTAAAGCAAGCAAATAAAATGTACCTGTCCACAAGACAATATTCACAATAGTATTTGTGATGCATAGACAATTGTGCTCCATATGCATGTCATCCTAAACCCAAAATCCTGAGAGTAACACAATTTTGTAATATGATTCTGATATGAATATAAATAATATGAAAGTCTCAAGAAGACTGTCAGGGAACGCACCCGGCAGAATAATGTGCAAACCTGTGAAAATTATTAAATTTCAGAAATAATTGTTAAGAAAATAGCCATTTTTCTATTTTTATTTAGAGCTAAACACTCAACAGATTAATTGTACATTTAACCAGGGTTTTTTTTTCTTATTTCTTGGCTGCTTTAGTAACTTTGGTATGTTCATGAAGAAAAACACATTAGCGTGAAAAAGTATGTTCGCAAAACATTATAATAAATTAGCAAAACAGCTCATAACTAGCTCTGAATATACAAACTAAAGTTTACCAGTCTATTCTACAACATCTAACTTTTTATAAACTCTTACTGAAGCTGCAGGCAGCGCTTTACAAGTTTTTCTATGTAATGTCATCTTGTAAAGATCTCCCCCTCTTTCTCACTCAGGATACTGCTTTCTCCTGCTCTATTTAGGTTTTTCTGTTTGTCCATAAAAAGTCTGGTTTATTTTGCATTTTACATCTTGAGTAAAACAAAACAGATTCCAACTCTACTTTTTACTTGGGCACAGCCAGTTTTAAAAACATTGCTAATGTTTTCCAATACAAACCAAACATTTTCCAGGGCAAAGATCAGCTCACTGAACACTAAATAAATCAGTTCAAATATCTCATAATGTCAGAGGACAGGTTCATCCATGGTGACTGATTTTGTTGCGAAAACTTACCTTGTTGGAGATTAGTCTTCTGCTGAACTGCTGCCAAGTGCTTCTTATATGTAGTAAGCATCATCATTCACATACTCATAGCATAGCATGAATCACACCGATTTATGTCACTTACTTTATGCTGTAATATATTAGAAAAGGCTTGATCAGGCCATATTACTAAAACAGGAAACATAAGTCTACAAAAGATGTATGAAAACAACGGACCCATATACATTTAAAACAATAAGGTACTACTAATAATGAAAACTGAAGCAAAAACAGAAGCAAATGTTTCTATCAGTGTGAAAATATCAAGGATTTTAGATGCTGGCAGATGAAATCAGATATTAGTTTTTTGGCTACCTATATCCGATATTAATATCATAGAAGGACACCTTTATTGAGATCACCTTTATTGAATAAGGTTCTTATATCAATACATAAACCATGTATAGCCCAAAACTAGAGATACACTTACATTGCTTATATATATTTATGTCAGAATGACCCAGTTAGTGTCCAGACTTTTATCTTTAAGAATAATTAAATAAAATAGAAATACCTGTATCATCTCACAGTGGTGCATAATTTTTCAGGTTTAAATATGGCAATGACTTTGCATATAGGACATATCTCTTTACTATCTTTTAGTCATGTAATATTTGTTGAAGTTGGTGGTGATACAATGATTAACTGTGAAAAGTTGAAGGATCATATTAATGACAGTATTAGAGAAGCATTATTATCATTTTGTTCTTTTGTCCCTACAGGTGGCCAGACCTCACACCTGCCAACCGTATGTCTGAGGGGCTGTCACTCTGCCCACAGCCATGCCAGACGTGAAGCTCCCCTCACCATGTGACTACCCCTCCACATCCTCTGTTGTTCTGTCCGCCAGCTCTCCTGCTGGCTGCAGTTCCCCCCTGCACATCAGGTTCGACATGCAGCCCTGCATCGCCAACCTCCCTCTGTCCCCGGACCCCTTGAACTCTCTCCCCCGTCACAGACCCTTTCTTGGACCATCATACCCGCTTATTGCCAGGTGCAACAGCAGTACTTTACTCACCAACTTTGGTTTAAGGTGTTGTTCTGGCCAGCAGGGCACTCAGGGGGTGGAGCCAGGGCAGGGGATGGCCCAGAGCTCCTGCATGGACACTGGAAGCAATGGTAGCAGGCCTTACAGGAGTATGGAGAACCTAAACTGGAACACAATAGCAGATTCTGGTCTATGTGCACTCAGTGCTACACCATGCAGGAGCTTAGACAGCGAGTTTATTTTACGGTACACCTCTTCTAGCAACTGGTATGATGGAGCTTCAGATGGATCATTACTAGGGGCCCATGGGCTGATACCAAACCCAGAGAGTTTGGCGTTTTTTCCTCGACATGGGCTACCCAGAAAGGATCTGCCACTCTTCCCTCAGCTGCTTATTCCAGGCGGTGTGGATGACTGGGACACAAGAAAGGAACTAAGGGACAAACTCCGTCTGCAGAGCGCAAGATCTTCTGCTGAGCCTTTAAGGCCCCTCCCACTGCGGCCCCAGTTGAGCCCAAGTACCTCCGCCATTGAGCGTGGAGGTTTGCAACAGGGGACCTCAACAGGTGGTTGCTCTAGGCCGACGTTTACAATGCGCACATCTCCAGAGGAGATCAAGCAGGAGGTTTTGAGGCGCTTGCAGCTCAGGCGGCAGAATAGCAGCCCCAACTTGACCGTCCAAAGCTCTCCACCTGTCCCAAAAGTGGTCCCCACATCCTACACAACAGAAAACATTAAAAGGAATCCGAGTGGGAAAGGTGCTGCCTTTGAGCGCTGTAGACCTCCTGTGGGACGTCTGTACATCCCAACATTTGAGGAGTTTAAGATAATGAGGCAGAGGGAGGGAAAACAGAGCGAGGGGCCTGCAGCGGATGGTGTTAAACATAATGGACAACTCTCCAATGGGACTGAGCCTCTAAAAGGACCTAGAGGAACTCAGAAGTGTGATTCTGAAGAGGTAAAGAGGGAGCAAGATGCAGTGAGAACTGATGAAGACCTTCAAACTGTTACCTGCACAGAGAAACCTGCTTTAATCATAGTGAACAGTAATGGCAACGTAGCCTCCTCTTCATCCTGCAGTTCTTGCAGGAACTCCCCCATCCGTACAGGCCCGTCTCCACGTGCACCCCTGCAGCCTCAGGCCTGCACAGCCCAGGACAAAGCCGTTGTAGGAGGAGATGATGGGAGCGCCAGGCGCAGGAGGAGTAGTCTGGAAACAGTTGGGTCGGTTCCTTTGACTGCTAGCAGAGAGAACTGGGATCGTCCCTCCAGCTGCTGCCCGGCGCTACTTCTGGAGGGGACGGACCTGTCGAAGTATGGAGCCAAAATATACAAGATAAAGGACGGGCTCATCGGATCTGCTCTGGACCTCATCAAGAAAAGGTTAGTCAGTGGATTAGAGCCGATTCATTCTATGTGGCTCAACTTGTTTTCATCAAACTGTAGAGCCACAGCTGAGTTTTTTCTATTGTTTAAATTAATTAAACATCTTTTCAATACATTTTAACCACTATACTACCCCACTGTAAATAATATTGAATTCTTAGCAGTAAATGTCTGATCTAGAACTCCTACTTCAGTATTGAACCTGGAAACATTTACCAGATTTTAGGTTATCATGAATTTATGGCATTTATTTGATTGCAGATCACCCTCAAGCTGAGAAACAAAACAACAGATTATCGTGTATACATCCATTTAACATTTAATGCCAATTTTGTCCTTTATCATCTCTTTAAAACCCATTGGATCCCTGTGATGATAGGGATGACAGTGCAAATTATCCGAGCCTTGTAGCTGTATTGGTCTTAGGATCATTACTGAGCTCTCAGGTCCATATCTGTGTGCTGCGCACACCTAGAGCCTCACATCAGTGTGTGCACCTCCATCTGTTTGAGGCGGCGCATGCTGTTGGGTTATCGATTTATCTCAGTTATTGTGCTAACAGCTGTCGGAGTTAACAGGGCTGTCTCTGCAGACGGGCTGTGGGCGAGAGGCTGACATGAGGCATGGCAGACTGGAGGACTGGCGGTGCCTCTGCAGACTCACTGTTTCACTGCTTCCTGTCTCTCTGTGTGTGTGTGTCAGCTGTTGGCTGGATAAATGAATACATCGATTGTAGTTTATCCCAATCAAGGGCAAACAGGATGATGGTGCAATTTACCACGCTGCCTTGCCTTTAAGGCCTCTATTAATTGTGTCTGCTGAAGTTTGGAGCATAGAGGAGCTGCTTGGTTTGGCCTGTGCAATAATATAAAGTGAACCCAGGCAGAGCATGTTGTAGTAGGAGATAGAGTTTACCTGGCTGTCCAGACTCTCCTCTCACTCTCTTCTTTGTCCACATAGTCAAAATGATAGATGTCTGAGCTAACAAGTACATGTAAAAGTCTGCAGCTTTTGTTTTTTTAATTAATCTGTTTGGCAAAGCAAAACCTTCCCCCTATCCACCTTCCCATCAACTCTGGCTAACTCCCCGGTCCCAAGTGGTGCTGCCTCTACCATGTGTCATATTGGAAAATAGAAATAGACAGATACAGGTTTATTACGGTAGATAACGCACTGATTTTCTTTATTTTGATCTAACGATCCCCCATATATGCTGCCAATATTTTTAGGCTAATACTTTGAGCTCATGTTGCTTTTTTTCCCTCAGTTTACGTGATAAATAGGACATTATGACAATAAACATTACACAGGTCTCAGTGTAAACAAAAACATATTTATCAACAAATCCAACAAAATATTAAGAATGGATAGCAATAGCAAATGGAAGGAGAGGGAATGCATGTACTTCATGTAATCTTAAGGCACGGCTGCCAAATGCACAAATGAATTGGCAAACATAACCACATATTGGGAAAAAGTTTTAACATCTGGCAATATCAGCTATATTTAAGGCTTTTCATGCAGCGTTGCTGTGTAGCTGTCACACCTGTGCTCTGAATCCCTGCAGCTCCTCCAGAGATAATGTGCGCCTCCAAGCTACTGCTCTGATTAAAGCACAGCCTGATCTTTCACAAGCCACAGCTAGCCTCTCGCTGCTGAAAACTAAGCATCCCCACAGCATGATGCTGCCACTACTGTGTCTCATAATGGGATACTGTTTTGAGGATGACAGTGTGGGTTTATTTTTCTACCACACATTTAGCTTAAATCCAGAGTACTTGGTGTGGCTTTTATAAAAGAAGAGGTCCTGTGATTTAAAATATGCAGCTAAAAGCTGGAAATCTGGAAATTTGCTTTAACCTGGAATTATCCAACACTTTATTCTGATTCAAGTGTTCCTATAAAGCAGAGGAGCAAAAGTGATCATAATAGTGTACAATATGTGGGTAACTATGAGGGATGCACAGATATGAGAATCTTAAAGGATATCAAATATTAATAAATCACTGTCATGGGCAATATTTAACCCTAACCCTAGAAATGCCATTTTTTGCCCCGATACCGATACTTGATACCTGGCTGTGCAGTATCGGCCGATACCATCTGTTTAAAATTGATGTGTGTGTGTATATATGAAGAACTGCATACTACTTGGATGTAAAATAATTGCCATTATAGCTTTTTCCAGCTGCTCCCTACCTTTGTGAAGCAGGAAAAAGACTAATACAAAGTGAATCCAGTAGAACTTTTCAGCGCTACCTGGAATGGGTGACAATAGTTGAATAAACTTTTGGCTCTCTAATTGGTATCAGTGCCCTATTTGTTGGTACTCTCCGATACCAATACCATGGATTTAGTTGGCAATTTGCTTAAAACTGGAATTCAAAATAGAGGAATTCTGGCCTGATTCAATTGTTCCTATGAAGCAGAGCAGCATAAGTGATCACAATAGTGTACAATATGTGGGTAGCTATTAGGGATGCACCGATATGAAAATCTCAAAGGATATTGGATAATAATATATCACCATAATGGCCGATATTTACGGTATATTTACAGATATTAATTATTTTCCTAACCCTTTGGAAATCATAAAAGACAAAAAACAGTGCCGACATTGCTTTTCTACTTCAGTTAAACACCCACAATGCTTTGCTGCATCACAATCATTGAAATCATGAAATCAGAAACGAAGTGGAAATAAATGCCACTTGTCAATATTTGCTCAATTTTATCAGACCATTACTTTAAAAATGAAAACATTGGCAAACGCTGATATCAATCCTATTTCTAATAGATGTCCAAGTAAAAGTTTGGAAATAATTGGACAAAGACACAGGTGTGCCCAACAAACAAACGAAAACAAAGGAGAAAATTAAGTGTTCTGTCCTAGTTTCTCCAAAAAGCTTTTATTTCCTGAGCCGGGTAGCTAATGATTTCAACCCCTGATGGACCAAGGTGACATTCAGTAGGTCTGGGTCCGTTTCTTCCCGACTTGATTCTTTTATGTTCAATAAATACCCACAATCCAACACGCCTGACTCTCCAGCAGTTTCAGATTCAAACCAGGGGGCTCAGGGTATGCTTCAATATTTAAAGTTTTATTAATTAAACATGACAGTTTTCTGGATGATCTGTACGCCCTGGAGTGTTTGGCTTTCCCCCCACAAGTCTCTTTGTTCAGGCGCATCATGCAGAACATTTTGCATTCTGAGAATGATACTCCTTCAGCTGCAGGATTCCTGTAATAGGCATGTTGTTATACCTGGGAGGGTTATTAAAGGCTTCAGATGGATTAGCGCATTAAAACTGCACCACTGAGTAAATGCTACGCTGCAATAAAAGCGCAGTGGGTAAGCATAGTGTGAAAGGGAACAGTGCTTGTGTATATGAGCACATGCTTTGCCTTTATTTATCACTATCAGACATCGTTGCTTAAAGAGAAATGCATTGAATTCATTTGGGTGATACATGCATCGGTTAAAACGACAGCCCGCCTAATTTTGTTGTCACATCTTGCAGCACTGAGAGGTGATCCATCACAAACAGTGATTTCCTGATGAATTAAGGCACAGGTTATTGCTCCCCATGCATCATCCGGGTCATGACAGCTAATCCAGCGTACGGGAGAAAGAGAGAGAGAGAGAGAGAGAGGCCTTTTTAATGACAGTTTGAAGCGACTGGACTCATCAGAGCTGCGTCCTCAGGGCTGCCTTTGTCGCTTTAGCCGTCTGCCTCACTGCTTTCATTTAAAAAACTGAACATCTTTGCTGTGATGGTTTTTTGATTAGATAAATAAAAAGTACACCTCTCATTTAGTTCTATGAAAGTTTTTCCCCCACTTGCACTTTTTCACCTTTTTTGCATCACAACCACAACCACCGTAATGTATTAAGTGGCAAGTCTCTGTGGTGCCCATTTGTGAAATGGAAAAAAAACAAAATTATTGTTTTAAATTTTTTTTCCACAAATAGAAATCGGAAGTTGAGGTATCTATTTAGATGTGACCCGTCTTGAGGCACCTTTCTCTGGAACTGTAGGTGCACGTCTTTTTTGCACACCAGTCACTTGGACTAGTGGTTTTCCAAAGATACTAGCCACTCAGCGTTTTTTTCTAGCCACTATTTTGTTGTTGGTAAATTATGATAAACATGATTAAAGTAGACTATTGTGTTTTAAACCTTACCTGAACTAGATTTACACCTTTTTTTAAATGGACATAACCCTTAGTCATATTTATAATTAGACTATATAAAATGTTATTAAGTATTTAGCTCCCATATGGTCCTGTTTAAAGCTCCTTTTATATAAAATGTGCAGTTTATAAATAAAAAGTGTGGTTTCTTATTGCAAATTAAAAGTGGTGCAAGGAAATAGGAGATTGATTTAAAAGAGAAAAACTGGAAAGACCCTTTTCACTTTTCTTTAAACAGCCGTTCCTTTTCCCTCGTCCTCCTTTATTTCATTTCATCGTCAGGTTTTTCTTTTTTCAGCTCCTTGGTTTACTGACAGTGGATGTGATGCTACATTAGTGGCGCCCCCACCAGCTTTACATCAAAGCTGTGTTTTCTACAGGGACCGCATGCCTAAAGTGACGTCAGCCATAAGACTGTGCGCAGGCTGTGCCATGTAGAATTAGTTTTTACTAGAGCGTCACAGGGTGCAGCACTGCATCCACTTACATACTGTCGACTCAGAACAGGTTAGATCAGGTTGTTTTCACCCATTAGGACATTTGACTTGTAAAACTCACTGCTTTTCTTCAACTGTTCTCAGCCTGTCGAGTTTTTCTCAATTTTCTGCTCTTTGTCGCCCACCTTTTGACTGGGAACCAATGGTTCCTCCATGCACCACTAATGGTGCAGGCAGCTTTGTATTAGGGTCCCTCCATCTTCTTCTGAGCTTTGACTAGTTACAACGTTACACTGTTAGGTTTTCTTTATGACTGATTCCTTAAGGACTCTGTGTTTTCACTCTTTAACTAAAAAAACATCTTTTAGTTAAAGGGTCCTGAGCAGATAGCTGAAATGCACCCCTGTGGAGTTTACTTTGGTAATAAAACTGTCTGGCTTTGGTCTATGTCTAATGCATCTGTAAATATATTACAGAATACGTGCTGCAGTCCCTATGATATATTCACATTTCTATCTGGGCAAACAGACCATGATGGATTTTGATTTTGGTAGACAGTCACAAATATGTTTTTTGTGAAAAAAAAAGACTTTATTCCGTGCTAAGCAATACAGTTTGGGTAATGCAGTTTGCTTTATGTCTTTTTGCAACCTTTAACACTCAAAGAGCCGCTTGGACCCACTTTTCATGAAAAAGAAACCATAGGGATTCTTCCTGACATCTAAAGTGAAGATAAAAGTGTTTATAGATAGATAGATAGATAGATAGATAGATAGATAGATAGATAGATAGATAGATAGATAGATAGATAGATAGATAGATAGATAGATAGATAGATAGATAGATAGATAGATAGATAGATAGATAGATAGATAGATAGATAGATAGATAGATAGATAGATAGATAGATTTCTAAATATTTATGACTTCACTTAGTTTAGATTCTCACGAACAAATCTTAAATTAATATGATTATTTTAATGTTATATTGAACCACCCTGTAACTAATAAAAAAATTATCTTGACCCACTCCTTGTCAACCTGCAGAGTCTCTTTAGTTGTCCACCATGAAGTTCAGCTTTTCCAGCAACAGTTCAGCTCAGGAAAGGGGGAAGTGAAAGTTTCCCCCTCTCCCAGACATGCAGTATTTCAGCACTTCTTCTCTGGACAGCTACCAGATGTATTTTATGAGCAATGAAAAATCTTAGTAAGATTAGAATCTTTGTCAATGTTTTAAGATGATGATAATATTCTAATTTATAAATAAAACAATTCAAAATATGCATAAATATTCTTTAACAAAAAAATATCATTTATTTTCACAAGTGATAGAGCTGATGAGCTGCAGAACAGCTTAACAATATTGTGAATCCAACTATTTATGCATTATTTAAGTCGGTCATGCATGCATCTGGCATTGGTAGCTGAAAGTGATATCAAAGTTGTTACAAATGTTAGTAGCCTACTTAAATTCTCGCTTGATCTGCCAGCCCAGTCCTGGTTCTACTACGGCCCCCATTGCCAGTAGCAGTGCAGTTCTCTGGTTAGGGACACGCTGGGTCCTGGTTTTTGGGGGGACTTGGCAGTCACGGTATCGAGTGTGCAAATAATGACTGTTTCACTCATCGTCAGATCGTGGTGGAGGATTGGATTGCATGGAATACAGTAGAAACAAATCTGAATGTTTTTCAATGAAAATCTTTAAAGCTGCAGTCTGTAACATTGAGAAGAGAGCAGACTTCGACTGAAAATTTGAAGAAAAACAGGTTTCACGCCACTCCCCCACCCTCTCTGCTTCACTCATGCCCCACCTCCAAGCTCCACCCCTCTCACAGCATCTGCGCGGCTACCGCATATGACCAGAAGCGTTGACATCTTCTTTTTTGAAGTCTTTGCCGTGTAAGCAGTTGTCGGCAGGGGCAGTAAGGGCAGTTTGTCTTTCGCTGGTGGCTGTCGCTCCGCCATGACCTCCACGCGCGTCCTCCTGACTGCGGCTGCCGGGCGGCAGCGGCAGGTTCAGCGGTGAGAGGGAGGGGGCGGGATTCAGCGTGTGTGAGCTGTGATTGACACTCCATCAGACGCTCCTCTGGCTGTGATTGGTTGTTTTGTCTCGTCCCGAAATATTCTTTCCAGATTGCAATACAGGCAGTATGCGGGACCAATTGAAGCAGTTTTTTTCACAGGTTACATATCACATGTACTGCTGTCTGGGCATAGGGACAGTTTTAGCCAATATGACAAAAAAGTGATTTTTAAAAACTTACAGACTTCAGCTTTAATCTGGACTCATTTTGGGGGTTAATGCATCTTGTACCTGTTGCAGGCGTAACACCGGAGGCTGTTCAGAAAACACAGAGGCGCCAGAGGCTTAGGTCTAAATGCTTATGAATCAGAAGTGGAAGCAAATCATCAAACCAACAACGTCGTCTCATTACCTAATAGATAAACAGGATTATTTACATTATTACACATAGGATGCCATGACTTATACTTATAAATCATCTCCTGCTATTGTGGTATTAAAGGATGTACTGTAATCAGTTTTAATGCACACCAATCATCTCATTTTAAAGAGAAAATGGCTTGTTATCTTTAGAGAATGAGAAAATTAACTTATCTCGAGAAAACCACAGTGAAAAAGTATCTGAGGGAAACGGCCGCCCTCAGCCTCCATATTTTCCTTCCTTACAACAGTAGGCAGCAATATTTCACCCTGTGCTCGTAGCTTCTGGAGCCCATGAGTTCACCAGGGTTTGAAAAACTAGATCAATACGCTAGTGGGAAGTTTGTGTTGGGATTAATGTTACAAGCAGAGTTTAAAGACGTGTGTATTATTTTATGGCTCCAAGAATCAATAGTTATTTACTACAGGCTTTAAATGGCTTTATTAAATAAACCTGCTGTTTATTTCTGAAATACTACAGGTATCCATTCACGATAATTAAGTTTTGTTCTAAGACTTTTCATTTTACGTTATAGACCAATATAAGGTCATCAAAAATTCCCAAATATCTGAAAATTGCTGCATGCACTTAGCCCCTGTTTGACCTGATCCATGTAAATGAAGAAGACACATGATTAGTGTTTGATTTATTTCTGCATTAATGCAGCTGTTCGGTGAAGACATCACTGGTTCATGGAGAACAGTTGATGATCTCATCAAGCACTGTAACATCAGTCATCTATGGCACATGCAAATCTACCGACTTCTTTTGGCAGAATCTTGAATTGGCCTTAAAAGAAATTTGCAAAAAAAAAAGATTTCCTATTAAAGAAAGCCTAAATAAATCCTATTAAACTGAATCATCATGTCACACAATGACTTTTTATTGTCATTTTGTGACTAAATAATTATAAATAATATAATATATAATAATATTATATAGTAAAATAACTGAATGAAGGGCTAAATAATTTAGCCAAAACTCAAAAATTTTGATTTTTCTTTTAACTAACATTGCGATTTATTTTGATTTTCCTCCTTCCTATTACTTTTTAACTTTTTATTGGACCATCAGATAAAATAACAAAAACATCAATTAGAACCAGTGAATTTCTGCTTAACCATCAACTATATCAGCATTTGCAGCGTAATCTCAGGTCAGCTGGATTATCAGGATGCGTTAGAGGTTCTATTGGCTGCGTGTGTGGAGAATAATTGTCCATTTATCAGACAAAGGGAGAATGACGGGAAGGTCAGCTCTTGCATGCAGGAATTACCCATGTGGTCCCGGGGTTCAGGTGTTAATATGCACTGATGTCCCTAATTGGTATCCCTCTGGGGAGGAGTCCAGGATGAGGAGGAGTGGGGGTAGGAAGAAAGCAGGGGCATTGATTGAGGCGTTTGGGGGTTTGAGAGGCGATGAAGGAGAGGAGGATGGGTGTGGAGGACAGAAGACTCAGTAGGGAGCAGAGGGGGAATGTGTGCAGGAAAGGGAATGACAAGAAGCTTTAAGCTGACAAGCTTTTCTCCAGAATTATAATCCCAGCCCTCCTTTCCTCTCCCTTTTTTTTTTTTTGCCATGTTCTTCATCGCTGATCCATCCAACCAACCATCTATCCTCACCTATTCTTCTCTCCCCACCAGCTGCAGTGCAGAGATCTCTGCCAAAGCCCCTGTCAAGCCGTCAGGTGACCGGGACGGAGGCTGTGACATCACCGCCCCCTCGACCGACTGTCAGCCCCTCGCCGTTGCCATGGCAACGCCGACAACGGCCTGCGGAGCCGAAGCCGCTGACGAGGAGCCTGCAGGAGAAGCAGCCGGGGAAGGGGAAGAGACCAGAGGATGCGTAAGGACCTGTTTCTTTTGTTATTTGCTCCGTCTGGTTTTGTTATGTCATTTTTCTGCATCCCCTGTGCATCTGCGCCCGTCAATGTCGTCCTGCAGCAAAAAAGAAGTGCTTAAATCTATCAGTATTCAGGGATGACTGGGACAAGCAAGGAGACTGCGACACACGTATGCACATCACCCGTGGATCTTTTATGCAGAGGTATTTGCTTTGACAAGAACAAGCATGCGTTGCTCCGTCCTCCACCAGCAGCTGGCGGTCTGAGGACGGATAAAAAAGCAGGATTAAGACGCCCCTCAGGCACCAGGTTGCTGCTGAAAATCATTCCTTCTTTCTGCTGCTTTGGCTGCAGCTAGCATCGAGCTCCCCGCTGCATCTGCAGAACAGAAGATCCTGTCTGATCGGATTGATATTTTTGCTCCCTGATTTGCATGTCTGAAGGTAGCTTAGAGAACAGATGTTGAGGTGCGTTTGTGTTCTTTTTTTTTCAATTTCTATGTCAGGTTTTGCATCATAGCTCGCCTCTGCATTCCGAAAGTAATGGCTGCTGTTTGATCGCTCAGCAGAATATTAATTATTCTTATTCAGTTTACCTGATTCCTGCTAGCTCCGCATCATAGCTTTGTGATATGAAAGACATGGCGATCAAAAGTGCACCCTGTGCGTCATGTCAGCAGGTCGCTGTCAGAGCACATGTAATGCAAGAAATGTTTTCGTATTTAAGACGATATAATCGATCTCAACTGAATTGGGAGACTACAGGGTCAAAAAGCAGCTAAACTTTGCTCCTCAGGTTGTTACTTGATGATTGAACCTGAGGAGTCTGCTTTGTTTGGGATTTCCTTTCATCACTTGCAGAAAAGCCCAAGAGACCATCAGACGAATACTTCTTTTATATCCTCAACCCTGTGTGATTTTAAGTAGTGATAACAGAATTTGTTTTTTTTATGTGTAGCTTGTGCTTGCCAGGAAGTCCGTGCTGCATCTGAGATGAAATTGGGATTCCTGGCACCTCTAGAAGCTAGGGATCAGAGGGATAAGTAGAAGCTCTTATGTAACGTCACCATCACAGCAAATCATGGTGACACTGCAGAGGAAAACTCTACTCAGAGGGATATATTTTAAAGCATTTATTTATGTCAACCTTGATAATCATTGCTTACAGCTGATTTAAAAGCAAAGATTTCTCAAAGCTGGGAATGTTTGATCTGAACTCTAGAAATTGGTCTGCGTGATCCAAGGGTAGACTGACTTTACAGTTAAGTATACATTTGACAAAACTGCAGCTTTGAATGATTATGAAGCAAAACCTGTTGAAGAGTTTGGCAGCATCTCAGAAGAGCCACAGGTTGATCGTCAGTATTAGTGCAGTAATTCATGCAGATTAAGTTCTGAGCAACCATTGAATGCATTGCTTTAAGTGAATGTAGTTTAGAGAAATTAGACATTTTTACAATAAGGAAATTTTGGTTTTGTTTTAAATATGCATTTTCTAAAAAAATGAACTTTTTCATAGAATTGTGAGTACAATGAAGGTACCACTCATAGTACCTTGAGAATTAACCTATAAAATATGAGTTCCCCATTTTGAATTGAATTACTGAAATAAAATATCGTAATTTATTGAAACACGCATGAATATACATCTCCTGATCTCTACTCAGAAAAAAGTAATTTAATTAACCAGTTGATGGAGAGCTGTGTCCGTTTCATTGATCCTCATGTTGTTTCCATACAGCCGCACACAGGCCTGGGTTGCAGGCGCTCCAGCTCGGACGCAGCCTACGAGCCGGCTGAGACGGTGAGGGCACAGCGCGAGTGTCGCCTCCGGCCCCACTACAGTGATCCCATGCCAGCGGACGCCTCCAAACGCAAACAGCTGGAAATGAAGATTGCTGCGGCTGCCCGGCTCCATGGTCATCGGCGGGACAGGGACAGGGACAGAGACAGAGCCAGTGGTAAGTGAAGACCAGACAGGTCAATGGAAGGAGGAAATAGTAAAGGATGAGGAATAAGTAGAGATGATAGGAAGTAGAAATGGGGCATGGAAAAGTTTAGTTGTAGAAAGGAGGAAGTTGGGAGAGATTTACCAGAATGAGGGAGGAAGGGTGTCATCATGAGGATTAAAGGGGATGTTCTACAGGAGTTTGGGATACGGTATGATGGTTAAAAGTTCAGCACAAACAGTAAGGGTTGAAGGAGTTTAGAAATAGAAAATGGATGAAGGAGTTTGGGATAAGGAATGAGGATAGAATGAGTTTGGGGTAAGGGATGAAGAGTTTGGAATATGAAATGAGGGTTGAAGGTGTTTGGGATAAGGGAAGATTATTTTGGGATAAGGGATGAGTGTTGAAGGAGTTTGGGATAAGTAATTAAGATGGAATGAATTTGGGATAACGAATGATGGTTGAAGGAGTTTGGGTTAAAGGATGAACATTTTGTGATAAGGAATGAGGGTTTAAGGAGTTTGGGATAAGGGAAGAAGAGTTTGGCATAAAGAGGGTTGAAGGAGTTAAGGATTAGAAAAGGGATAACGGAGTTTGCTCCATACTCCATACTATTGTCTATTTTTATGTTTTCTGGGTATTTTATACTTTATAATCCAATGCATGTAATGTGATGAATGTGTAATGATACATGATGCCAGCCTTAGAACAGAAATAAGCAATTTAGTTTTGTTTTTTTTTGCTAATTCTGGAATATTTACAATGATTTTTTTCCCATTTTTTTTTTTTTTTATTAATATGCATAGTCCTAATTCATTGAAGAAATAAATGAAATCAGATGAGTTTGGGATACAGAATGAGGGTTGAAGGTGTTTGGGGAAAGGGATGAGTTATAAGGGAGTACTGAGTAAGGGATGATGGGTAAAGTTGTTTGGAATAAGGGAGGAGAAATGATGGCTGAAAAGTTGAGTGATGGGATGAGGAACAGGAGCTTAAAGAGGTTGGGATGAGGTTTAGGAGCCAAAGGGGGATGGAGAAGAGATAGGATTGAAGGAGTTTGGTATTAGAGATCAAGAGAGGATCATTAAAGAGAAAGGAAGGGTGAATTAAAAGAAATGGAATAGTTGAGTACCAACAACAGGTACTTGCAAAGAAAAAGTAAAGCTTAATACCACTGGTTTAGCTACATTCATTTAAGGGACAGGAGGGCTTAGGTTGCATAGAACCATGTATGTCTAGCTTTTCTGACTTTTTCCTTGAAGGTATATACATGTAAAGGTCACAGACACAGAGTAATCGATGTCGACTGTCAGATACCAGGGTTATGGCTTTCCTTTTTTCCACTTGTTATGCAATTGTTTTCCAGGCAGTGTGTGCTGTCAGGATGGTGTGTCCTGTTTTTTATGCCCGCCCTCCCACTGTCAGGCCCCGCGGCTCTGACGTCAGTAAAATCATTGAGGGTTCACTGACTTTCAGAGTCGATTTATCTACTATGTAAAAAAAACCCATTCCCATTTGGAAACCATGGCTGTCTTCAATGGAGCTGACGCTGTGACATTTTATGTCCCCATTTCACACTTTCTGGCGTATTTCCAGTTAACACCAACATTTTGGTTTTTCTTCACATTTTGAAGGAATTTCATTGTTAATCATCCAATTTTGGTTGATATTTACTGTTATTCTAGCTAATGCTGTCCTCCCAGAAACAAAATACATTTTATTTTCTTGCCAGTAAAAACTATCATCCTTTCGGTGGTTTTTGTTTACCAACTCAATCCTGTGAGTTATTTCTTAAAAAGTTGGACTCATTCAGCCTGTAATTTTGTGTCAGACAACAGTAAATACTTTTTTTCCCCCCTATTTCAATAGGTCAAGTTTTTCCTGGAAGGCTGCGTATCTAATTATTAAAATAAGATCAAATCTGTAATAGCTTATTCTGGTAGGGCATTACTGAGTATTTGTTATCTGAATTGAATTGGGTCCTTTTAGCCAGCTGGACTCAGAAATGGACAAAGACAGGTAGTTAATTCAAAGATGAAAACTGTATTTTCTTCCTTACAGCACCAGCAGCGATCCGCGGTCACTCTGAACCACCTGGCGAAGAGCGGCAGGCAGTTCTTGACGTGACTCGCTGCGGGCAGCACCGCTGGAGTACCATCAGCAGTCTGAGCTCAGACAGCGGCGTGGTGGGCCTCAGCGATGAGCGGGAGGAGGAGGACCGCGAGCCACGGCATCACCGCAGAACCAGGGGAGCTGAGGTGGAGCGAGTGGACAGCGGCATTGGCCCAGGCCTGTCACGCACGTGGAAGAGGCCATCCGCCTCTCTCAGGGCGTGGGAATCCCAGAGGCCGTGCCCTGATTGCGGACAGAGGGATGGGGTCTCCAAGGATCGGGGGGAGAGAATGTGTGAGCGCTGCTCCAAGATCCGGACCGAGCGTAAGGAAGCCATCCTGGAGTTCTTAAACACTGAGTCGAGCTATGGCGAGGACCTGAGGATCATCAAGGAGGAGTTCTACTGCCCAATGCAGAGTGCCGGGCTGTTGACAGCCGAGCAGCTTACTGTGGTGTTTGGTAACGTTCAGGAGCTTATAGACGTCAACGACCGTTTCACTGAACACCTGCAGGACAGCATTGATCAGGCATTTGACCAGGTGACCTTCTTATCACTTATGAACATAAATGCAAATAACCTCATCTTAATAACACCAGCAACCAAAAAAAATGTATTGACTGTAAAAACCGCTAAATGAAATATTGCACAATAAATTGGCTTTAGAAGTAGCTTAATAAGGTAAGATGAACCTGCACAGATCAGCAGCCACTATCAATCATTCGCTCTTTCAGTCCCAAAGAGGCAATAAAGCCATTGTTGATAGAAGGACATCAGAAGTTACCTTTAAATCTCATTCACGTTTGTGAAAAAACAAGTTTCAATTTTAGGTCTAGATGCAAAATGTAAACATTTGAATTTGCTTCAAGGTCATAATGACAAATTTGCATATTGGGCAGTGTGTTGAAATACTGCATTGATCACCAGTTTCTACCCTCCATGCATGCGAGCTACTATTTTTGTCTATTTGCTAGTATTCTGCAGCTCCCTGTATTCATAAGGACTGGTTTACAGCGTTTATGGTATCAGTATCGATATTGGTGCACCTTCTATATGAAAAAGGAATGAGAGCAGACAAAGCTAATGGGATGTCCATTCAGTAAAGAGGCACAGCTTAACCCACAAGGGCATTATATATATATATATATATATATATATATATATATATATATATATATATATATATATATATATATATATATATATATATATATATATATATATATATATATATATATATATATATATATATACATATATGCTAAACCTCAAATTGTGTCAAACCTCCATGATTAGATTGTTGAGGACTGCTAAAGTCAGAACTAAAACGTGCATAAGTGTGGGACCCATTCCCCATAACCCATAAACCTTAAGAGCCTTAAGGTAGCAATGTCAAAACTTCCCTTTTACCAGGAAATATCCAGGTCAAAACATTCTTGGACTGAGCCCCCAAAATTCCACCTAAAAATCTGTACCGCCAGCCAAAGATGGTTAAATGTGCATTAAACTTTGTTAGTAGCTTGGGTATCTCCTGGTTAAGAAAGTTTTAACATTGCTACCTTAAGCCGGGCATACACTGTGCGATTTTTTTCAATCGTTGCAGATACAGCTCACATTGTAAGACGAAACCGCAGGGTGAGTTCGCAGCTCATGATGTTTGTTCTCACACTGTGTAGCACGACGCTCTGATGCGATCTGCCTGCTCAAACTGTACGTCTAAAAACAACGTCGGACTCAGCTCCGCAGTGAGATAGCGCTACTCGGACTCGTCTATCCAAAAGCCAAACCAGTAGAAGAGGAAACTGAAGCTCACTAGTAGGGCTGGGTATTGTTCAAAAATTTTCGGTTCCGGTACCAATACCGATACCTTCACTTCGATACCGGTTCCTGAACGATACTTTTTTCGATACCAGTTTTATAATATCAATTCGAAGAAAAAGAAAATTACACAACATAAGAAAAGTACAAATCTTGAGTTTTATTTTAAGCTCTGATTTTTCCATTTACATTTTTCCTCTTACATAAAAAAAAAAAAATTCAGTGTCTAATATTCACTGTTACATTGTGAGGACCTTTTTACTTAGCAGTTTTCCTTTAGAAAAATTACCATGTCTGACAAACAAGCCCGTTGAATGGGATCCTATTGACAGCGCACCGCTGGGGGTCTGAGCGGCTCCAACAGAAATATTGGAAGGCAGGATGAACTGACTGCACTGATGAAGTTTTCAGGTGGATTTTCCCACTTAAAAACATAATAAAACTACTTTATTCCCATTGATCACAGCAAATATAGCTGCAAGGCAGAGAAAGGATAGAGTAGCTCCGCCCAACGCGTGTCAGAGCCACTTTTCGACCGCGCAGCCAGAGCAGCAAAGCTTCTTCCGCCGTGCGTTAGAAGCTGGTACAAGCAGCAAAAAAGGAAGCAGCAAACGCGATTTTGCTGCTCCTGCTGCGTCCAGTTTGAAAGCAGCATGATTCACTCCGCTCTGGCTTTGCTCTGCCCACGGGCTGCTGAGAGGAGGATGGTCGCGCTGGCTGCGGTCAGCTCTTCTTGCAGTCAAACACCGAGCAACTTTCTGCTCTTAAAATGTTTCCGTGCATGATGTATTGCATTGCGCACTATTGGCATCAGTCTTAAAGTGAAGCCGCACTTTTGACCTGGGGGGCATTTTAAAGGGGTTCCACGACGCTGCAACCAGTTCACAACAGATACACATGAACCCTGGCTGTAGGCGTGACCACGGATGACGCAATCACGTTAAGTGTTACAGCCAATCAACGAAACTTGGTAACGAAAGAAGAGGCATGTTTCGATACTCTGTAGAACCGAAGCATTTCGGTCGGTACCATAAAAGAACCGAAGTTCGGTACTCAGCCCTACTCACTAGAGTGAAACATGCTGCATTTGCAGTTTGTGCAATACTGTGTGCTGAAAGCCCTAAAAAGAAAAGGCGACAACGTATTTGGACAAAGGCTGAGCAGACGTGGCTACTACGGTCTGTCAATTTCACAGAAAGAACTCGATTTTACTTGCATCCCCGCCATGATTCTGTGTTTTCATATGAGAAGAAGAAGAATCCTTGTTTTGTGCATGCCCATTGGGCGATTTGCCCACGACAAATCACCCAGTGGGCATGCGCAAATCATCAGGAATCGTGAGGTCAAACATGTTTGATTCTCTCCCGACCTCACGATTCCAATTATGCACTACACGACCCCCGATCAAGCTGAAAGTCGCCCCGATTGGAAAAATCGCACAACTGGAAAGTCGCCCCGAGAAGGGAAAAAAATCGTACAGTGTAAGTCCGGCTTTAAGGGTCTTTAGGTTTACGGGCTATGGTGAATGGGTCCAACGCTTATGCACTTTTGAGTTCTGACTTCAACAGTCCTCAAGAATCCAATAGCAGAGAAGATATTGGAGGTAATCAAGGCACAATTTTAATTTAATGATGATAATGATAATATAATAATGGAACTTTATTGATCTCTGCATTTAACCCATCCCCTTGGGGAGCAATGGGCTGCCATTGCATGGCGCCTGGGGAGCAGTGGAGGCTGTGGGGATCGACCGAGTACTTGAAACCTTCTCAGATCACAAGCGCACTGCTCTAACCCACTAGGCCTTTATGCACTCCTAGTTGTCAGGAAGTAAATGGTGAAAAGTGACCTGTATTATGAAAGTATTTCGGCTGTTTAGAAAGAATCTAAAAGTGATCACTTCCTGAAATTCTCCATTATGTCACCTTGTGTGCAAGAATCCACGACAGCAGTGAAATTTTCTTTTTAATTGTGTATATGTGGTTTGTTTCCAGGGTGACGATGACCTGCTGACCGTATATATCGGGGAAATCTTTCTTGAGTTTGTCAACATGCTGCCAGCCTTCCAGACCTACTGTCTGCAGCAGTCCACCTCGGTCAACATGCTCAACACTCTGGAGAAGGAGAAGGAGCTCCTCAGGTACACAAGACCAAACAACCGTTCACCCTGCTGGGCTGTATGACAGAGAGGTCTGCTCTGGAAGCTTTCTGCTGTTTCTGCCACGGCTGCTCTGTGTAATTCTTAATGGATAGGACAGCGTCTTATCACTTATTCAGAAGTAGGTCTATTTTGAGAGTTAAGCTGCAATGATTCATGTTTTCAGACAGAATCTCCATTTCACCAACCAGCCAGGAGGTTCTATAACACCCTGTAATAAAGTTTTACATTTCTCAAGATACACCACGGCTGAAGACGTTTCCCCTTCTTTCTCATTTCAGAATATTCCTGGATGTTTCCCAGAATGACAACACCGCACTGCGTCGTATGAACCTGCGCTCCTTCCTCATGGCGCCGCTCCAGCGCGTCACTAAGTACCCGCTCTTGTTGAGTCGCATCATTAAGGTCACTCCCGAATGTCACCCGGACTACACACGCCTCCGGGAGGCCAAGAGTCGAGTGGAGTCCCATCTGGAGCACATCAACATGAAGACTAAGCAGGAGGGTAACGGTGTCACCTGGTCTCTACGCTCGTTCCGCCGCGATAGCCGCAAGAATCGGGAGGTCATTAACATTGAGATGCGAGAGGTGTCGATGAAGACGGTTGGCTGGGCAAGAGAAAACACCCGGTTCGTCATGGAGGGACCTCTCCAGCTGTCCCAGCCAGCAGATGGTCAATGGCTAAAAAAGGGCAGCAAGGCCCTCAAGTTCCAAAACGTGCAGAGTTTGCTGATGGTGAGGACACAGCGGGGTGGAGACTCCCCTGGGCGGGCAACTGATGTCGGACGACAGGTGGAAGGCATGGCAGAGAGCGTTCGAGACGGAGTGCTGGTTTTAATCAAGGACAAGAGCAGCGGCAAGTTCGCAGTGCTGAGAGAGCCAATCCGTCTCGGAAACTGCGTTGTGTCGTCAGATCCGGACTGCGAGGACACCTTCGAGGTGCTCGACATCAGGCGGGAGTCATTTGTTTTCCGTGCCACGGACAAATCCCACACCCAGCAATGGTTCCACCAGATCAAGAGATACGCACGTGACTTGGGTACCTGGAGGAAAAGGCGAAACGCGTTGCCCAACATCATGATCAACGCCAACCAGACGCGTTCCTGAGGCTAGCCTCCGCAGCATCCGTGTTCCTCTGTAAATAACCCAAAATCTTTGAGGCTCATAAAAAAACAAAAAAACAAAAAATCAGCTGACGGCATTTTCTGAGTAACACCACTGTTCTGTTAGATTTCCGTAAACAATCACACAATCTGTCTCACACTGTTGTGAGTAAACTAAGCACTTTTTTTCCTATGAAGCAGTAAGTGCGCCATGAAACTGAGTGAGGATTTAACTTTAAAGCTGTTACAGAAAGAAAAAAGTAGAAAAAAATTCCCAGGTTTTTGAACAACCAAAAAAAAGATATCCTTGGGCTGCTCTTGCCAGCCTTGATTGTAAAGACTGTTGAGTAGCTAAAGGTGTGCTTGATGAAAGCATGACTGAACATGACCGGCTGCTAAAAGAAAACAGCAATGTCATTTTTATATGAGACAGTGAGAACTGCAAACATTTGAGAAGGTAAAGATTCCTCTGATTTTTTGGTTTTCTGTGTAATTTTATGTTATGCTGACCCTGCTCTTTTCTCTTTGTTTGCTGCCCTCTACTGTCGGTAGGCAACATAACAACTTTCACTGCCAGAAATGCAGTTGAGCAGAGCCTCAGACTGAAAGCAGACCTTTGGTGTATCTGTGTTTCAATGGGATTTCATGAAACAGCAATAATCTCAGCCAGTTTAAAGAAGTAGCTACTTTTTATGCAGTTAATTCCCCAATATTCCTCTTTTGGTTATTCTTTATTATGTTGTGGCAGTTAAGGCAGGTTTACCTGGCCTCTGATATATCAGGTGGTTGGAAGATTGAGGCATCTCTTCAACAACATCAAGGAAGTCTATTTCTGTCTTTAAATCTGAGATCATTATGGTGTTATAAAACAGTAAAGCTCTGTCCAATAGAAAGAGCAAAAAGTCCTAGTTAGAGATGCACCCAGAAATGAGGTAAAAACCAGAGTCAGACGGTTTAAATAAATCGGTTTAAATTTCAGAAATCCAATAATTTGCTGTCAGTAAACACGCAACACCTCAGTACTTCTAAAAAACTTTTGTGTGAAGTATAGTTGAAGGTAGGAGAAACTTTTTAAGGATTAGATTTTGATGTTTGTGATTCATTTGGGCCAGGAGAGAGCAAGAATTCCAGGAGATAACAGGAAGCCTGGACTAACATATTACAAATTGCCTTTATTTGGCCCTATAGAGCTCTTATTTTCTGTCTGTAATTAAATATGCTGGATTTGAAAATATTGGCAGCCTTTAAGAAACTTCACAGCTAAGGATATACACTCACCGGCCACTTTATTAGGTACCCCATGCTAGTAACGGGTTGGACCCCCTTTTGCCTTCAGAACTGCCTCAATTCTTCGTGGCATAGATTCAACAAGGTGCTGGAAGCATTCCTCAGGGAGTTTAGTCCATATTGACATGATGGCATCACACAGTTGCCGCAGATTTGTCGGCTGCACATCCATGATGCCAATCTCCCGTTCCACCACATCCCAAAGATGCTCTATTGGATTGAGATCTGGTGACTGTGGAGGCCATTTGAGTACAGTGAACTCATTGTCATGTTCAAGAAACCAGTCTGAGATGATTCCAGCTTTATGACATGGCGCATTATCCTGCTGAAAGTAGCCATCAGAAGTTGGGTACATTGTGGTCATAAAGGGATGGACATGGTCAGCAACAATACTCAGGTGGGCTGTGGTGTTGCAACGATGCTCAGTTGGTACCAAGGGGCCCAAAGAGTGCCAAGAAAATATTCCCCACACCATGACACCACCACCACCAGCCTGAACCGTTGATACAAGGCAGGATGGATCCAGACGCCAAATTCTGACCCTACCATCCGAATGTCGCAGCAGAAATCGAGACTCATCAGACCAGGCAACGTTTTTTCCAATCTTCTATTGTCCAATTTCTGCAAATTGTAGCCTCAGTTTCCTGTTCTTAGCTGAAAGGAGTGGCACCCGGTGTGGTCTTCTGCTGCTGTAGCCCATCTGCCTCAAAGTTCGACGTACTGTGCGTTCAGAGAGGCTCTTCTGCCCACCTTGGTTGTAACTGGTGGTTATTTGAGTCACTGTTGCCCTTCTATCAGCTCGAACCAGTCTGGCCATTCTCCTTTGACCTCTGGCATCAACAAGGCATTTCCGCCCACAGAACTGCAGCTGTTTTTTCTTTTTCGGACCATTCTCTGTAAACCCTAGAGATGGTTGTGCGTGAAAATCCCAGTAGATCAGCAGTTTCTGAAATACTCAGACCAGCCCTTCTGGCACCAACAATCATGCTACGTTCAAAGTCACTCAAATCACCTTTCTTCCCCATACTGATGCTCGGTTTGAACTGCAGGAGATTGTCTTGACCATGTCTACATGCCTAAATGCACTGAGCTGCCGCCATGTGATTGGCTGCTTAGAAATTAAGTGTTAACGAGCAGTTGGACAGGTGTACCTAATAAAGTGGCCGGTGAGTGTACAGTCTCTGAGAAGGACTAATACCTTCTAGCCTTACTAATCGCTAATACAAGACTCTATAAAGACTGTTTAAAATGCCATGTTAAAAGTCTACAAATCCCCACCCCTGCTCAAAATATAAATAACTGCTAAAGAGAAACAGAACTTGTGCAAAATTTTAAAAGGTCACCTCGACAGATCAGATATCGGCCATAGAAAATACTGAAAGGTGCGTCTCTAATACTAGTTGACCTCTTTGTGTCATGAGCAGAGTTTTTCATTCACGTCATCGATGCATTCTGTGGAGCTGCACAACTTAAGCATCATAGATGTACTTCGTTTTATTAGCTAATCAATTCTAGCAGTATTTCTTGCCGCCAATTGTATTTTTCTAAAAACAATTGTTTTAATAAGTATAGGGAAAATAATTTGAGCTCCTAAACCCTTAAAACCAAAGTCCTTACATTTAGCAAAGTGATGATTTTACATTATAAAAGCTCAAATTTTACGTTTTTGTGAATAAGTGGCCCAGTGTGATACATTTTCTTGTCACCTCATTTCATTGTCTCCGTCATAAAAGGTTGAAAAACTCTGCTCCCCCAACGACCTCCTCCTGGACCGAGCTTCCCGACCACGTTACCATGACAGGTTACTAAACGTGTTCTGTGACCAGCAAGGAGCTGTTGTGCCTTTATACTTTATCACTGTTAGACTAAGACTGACAAATTTTAAGATCTGTCACAGTAGCATCAATTTTCTCCATCAGACAAGCCTGCCCTCTGTCTGCACTCACATCTACTTACAGGCAATATAATTATTCCTTTTACAGTGAACTGCCTTCTTTTTTTAGTGTGTTTTTACCTATGAAGGCTTTATTTTGTTGGAAGCACTTTATTATAATTAAGAGAAAGATTTACTCTTAAGTACATCTGTTGGTAAAAAAAAAAACATGTTCCTTCATTTAAGAAAAACAGTGTGTTTACTAGGCTTACAGTCACTCAGACCAACGATTTACAACTTTTGCTGTTATGTTAATTGTAAAGTAGCATCAAAAAGTAAAGTATCACTGTGTTTAGGGCAGAGCTGCTCGACTCCATGTGAAGGTTAATTTGCCGCTGGGATTTAAAGAAACAGGAATTTCAAAAAGAAAACACCTTGTGCGTTGCATTTGGTTTATTTACTTCCCCTGTTTGTTTTGAAACATCTGATGTATGATTTCTTTAGTGTAATATATTGTGAATTATATTAAAAAGATTTTAAACATGTTTTTTTGGCTCGTTTTTGTTGGATCTCTTTCAAAGATGTCTTTGTAGGATGAGGAAGGCTGGAAAATAAACACAGTGCAAATAACTTTTTTTCAAGAAAGCAATATTTTATTTAAAAAAAGAAGAAAGCCGTGTAGGACTTTTTTTATTTCCACCACTTTTTACAAATCAAAACTACAAATATGTCTCAACAATATTTTCGTAGCACAAAATCCAACAGTTTCCTAAATAAAGGTGATTTAACTAGTTTTAAATGTTGAAATTAACTGTAAATTATTTTGCTTCTCACTTTTTCAATATCATCCGTAAAGTAGGTATGTTATCAATCAGAATAAAAAAAATAAAAAAAAAACCAATAATGTGACAAAAACAGTTATCTATTTTATAAACACTGAAATTTAAACTTGTGTAAAAACTTGCTTCATAAATGTGGCTTTAGGAACCCAGTTTGGATGAGCGTCTGGTTGAAAAGCTTTATGATGACTAGCAACCAAACCCTGCAGCAAACAGCTTTGACAAATTTAACAAGTCAACAAAAGAAATAAAATTTAATCCAGAAACTGGTTGAAGCCAACAGTGTTCACTTTAATTTACAACATGACTCTGAACTGTGAATCCAAATGGCGCTGTAACAAGGCGAGAACACATTTCCAAAACTTGCAACAAACAGAACCTGTAGTCGT
Source organism: Cyprinodon tularosa (assembly GCF_016077235.1). Taxonomy (NCBI): domain Eukaryota; kingdom Metazoa; phylum Chordata; class Actinopteri; order Cyprinodontiformes; family Cyprinodontidae; genus Cyprinodon; species Cyprinodon tularosa. The sequence continues at coordinate 1,528,381 of NW_024038158.1, forward strand.
GATTTTCTGAAATGGAATGCTGAGATCCTTTACCGCCTCTGCTGCCTCTCTGACAGACTGACATCCATCTTAACCACCGCTCCTGCATGCATTTGCACAAATACATGCTGAAACATTAGCACGCATACACAGACACACCATCATACAGTCTGTCTTTGGCTGCTGGGGACCCCAGGCAGATTCCTGGGTCTGTAACTTCCAGATGGGGAAAGGTTCTCCAACCTGCAACAATCCTGCAGAGGTCCCAGCTGGAGGAAGCTGCCACACTCCTCCTCCTGCTCCGACAGCAAACCAACAAACCTCCATGTTCTACTAGTTTCCGCCTGATTCCGACTCCTTGGCCAGACCGCGTATGGACAGGTCATAGACCACCTCTTCGATCTTCTTCACGTCGTACTTCAGACCGTCATACCGCTTCCGCAGCGGGTCGTTCTTCAGGTTGAGCAGACGGAAGCCGGAGTCCAGCTCATTGATGAAGTTGGAGATGCGGAGCGGCCGGCTGTAGTCTCCTGCAGTGACACTGTTCACTGCTAACCGCGACTAAAGGAGCAAATGGCACAGAGTCAAAAGGTTAGAAAGTTTTTTTTAGAAAGTTTTTTAAAAAAACTTCTTTGAAAAATTATCTATATGGGAAAAAATGGTGTAGCAACACAGGCCGGGTTCGAATCCGGCTTATGGTCCTTATATGCATGTCTCCCCCCCTCTCTCACACCCCCTTTCCTGTCAGCCTACTGTCAAAAAAAAAACCCCAGACAAATAGTGCCGTAAAACAAAATAAAAGATGCAAGTGGCTTTGGATGGCCCTTGCAGATCAGCATTTCTCTGCCTCTAACATCCGTCGTCCACACACCTATGCCAATGTGGTACAAATCTGACCTTCCTGTCCGCAGTTCTAGCCATTTCTTATCCCATAGAGCGCGCACACGAGAGCAAGGGCTTCCAACAGTGAAATATTGGACATCCTGAACTCAGGGGGCGGGGCTAGTCTATCTTCAACTATTTTGATATCTTCAACCCTGTCTGTGTTGGAGCTCTGCCTGGCTATGCGTTTCCTGGACGAGGTCGCCTGTGGAGCTGGTTTACAGTTGTCTTTTGTATCTCTGCTTCTGTCTCCCTGAACCCCAGTCGGCCTCAGTAGATGGCCGCTCACATTAAGCCTGGTTCTCCTGGAGGTTTCCTCCTTTTAAAAGGGAGTTTTTCTTCTCCACTGTCGCCACAAGCATGCGTAGTGTGAGGGATTGCCCTGGAGTTAATTAGTCGATGCAATCAACTGGTTTTCCTTCGTTAGAAACCTGTGAATCAATTTGACTGTATGATTTGGCGAACTGTAAAGGGCCTTAAGATGACGTGTTTTGAATTGGCGCTATAGAAATAAACTGAAATGAATTGAAAGCTGTTCGAAGATGGCACAAAAAAAAATGTACTCATGTTGCTTATTGAGGTTCTAAAACTATGATGCTGTATGGCTGGAGGAAAGATTTTGATGCTTGGCCATGCCCACATGCTTCAATGTATAAAAATTATTTTGATGACTTTTAACCATCTATGCCTAAATTTCATGCAAAAACCGTTTGAATCTTGTAACTCAAACGCTGTAGGACTCACTACATGAGTCAATAACAGAAAATGGCATATTTGATCCAAAATGGCCGACTTCCAGTGGAGTTTTGACCAGGGCTCCAAGAGACATTTTTGTACATCTTTTTGGGTCATATTTGTGTACCAAGTTTCATCATTCTCTCTAAAACATGGCCTGGGGCTGTTGTGTTTTTATGTTAGGGCAAGAAGTCAGAATTTGGGGTTATGCCACGCCCACATGCTGTATTACAGCAAAAAATCTTAGAATAACTTTTGATCTTTTGAAGTAAGGAGTTTGTAGGTCAAAAATATTAATTACACTTTTTAACTCTTATGCCTCAGGTTTAAGCTCTGCAAGTTAGAAGTTTGTAGGTAAAAATCTCCAGGATCTAATTAGCCAATCTAATGATGGCTAATCTGTTCTTATGAGAGCTTTATAAGTACTAAAAAGAAATAGCTTTTATTCAGATTTGTAGTCTGATGTCTCCAACACCTGCTTTGTAAAATTTGACTACATTTTATAAAGGGAAGTTAATTACACAGGATGATTAAGACTTTGAAATTGTTAATCTGTCTGTTATTCAAAAGGTGGTTTAAAATTATTCGTATCAATAATAATAATAAAAGAATGAAAGACTTTAATATTCCAAGGCTGATGATTTTCCTGTCTTGATATTAAAAACCAGTGCGCAAAAATGAAGATATTTAATAGCAGAAGAAAAAAATGTGTGAAACAGAAGCGTTGTCTTTCCTTTCACCTCCTTAAAAGAGACACTAAGATTTACCTCCATCTAGTGGTGCAATAAATGAATTACAAACAGACCGGCCTGTGAGACCACAGAGTGTCATTCTGCTCTTTCTGAATGGAGGGAAACTTTAACCTCTGTCATCCTGTGACAAGTCAGCAAACAGACCATCGAGTGCTGCAAGGGTGGTCCGCAAGCAAAACGTTTCTTAGGTGTTGTTTAGCATGGTTTTATTACTCTAACTGTCCCTTTCATTACCATCAGTCTATTAAAAAGATATCACATTCTCTGCTACATTTTTTCCCCAATATCTTCCTGCAACATCAGCTCTGTTTTACCATCTGAGTCAAGTAAAGTAGAGAGCATTTGACTCTTTTTGGTAGAATTAGCCACAGTTTGGGTAGAATTAGCTTCAAGCTGTAATTTGTCCTTGGTATGCCTTTCGGGATAAAAACCGAGGAACAACTACAATGGACAACTATGACAAAAGGCTAATTGGTCTTTTTGCTGACTCCATTAATAGAACCTTGTTCCTCTGCTATGTCTAATAACTCTAGATCCATCCCTGTGACCGTGATATCTTGGCAGACGCGCCATTGTTGTTTTGGAAGATAAATACTCCCGCCGGCACTGCCAAAGTTCTCGCGAGTTCTCAAATAGGCTCCCCCTTGTACTTTGGCGGGAAACTGCTGTGCGTCCCTAGAAATTCTAAACTGATGGTGCAGAAGCATACCAGCAAAACTGGTTCGCAACCAGACCCAAGCGACATTTGACGTTTGCGGTTGCAGAAGTATAATCTGCCCTTAAGGTGCTGGTTTGGTCCAGTAAATACTAAACCTATATTCACCTTTTAAACCCGCATATGGTGTGTGTGTGACTTTGTTAACTTCAATGGATGCATTCCCATATTTCTTTAGCAAATTTAAGCTGCCTTGTGCTTAGTTTTCTTTTTTGAAATATAATTATTGTAACAGCAAACCATCGGCCAAACTCACCAGTTCACTAGCCATAATCAGCACTCCTGCTAGAAAATCTTCAATATCCAGATGAAAGCCCTTCTCTCGCACAACCTCGACTGCCAGAGAGAAATGGCAGAGTTAGGGAGACCTTCAAAGAGATAATGATAGTTCTGAAACAAAACATGGTCCTTACTTCCAAGTATCTGAGCCACCTCCTCCCGTGTGACAAGGTTTTCACTTTCCAGGTAGACAGCAAAGGCTGCTAAGAAGGCCAACCGCTGCAGGACAAACCGCCAGTGTTCGTGGAACCTGAAATTAAAGTAACGGGTAAAATATAAAGTGGAAATGAGTTTACAAGTGAAACAAAGGAAGGCATTAAGGCTAATAAAAACTAGGGCTGAAACGATTAATCGGATTTATTGTTCATTGAAAATAGATTTAGTAATCGAATAACATTGTTACCCTGAGTAATGTTACACTGCTTCTTAAACCATTTTCTGAAAGAATAACATACTTAAGCACTAATTAAGACAACACTCTACAGATTCAAAATGAAAACATTTGTAAACATAGAATACATTTTCAACAAAAAATTTAATTGCTTCTTTATTTTTATAATAACATAATTAAATCTCTATGAATATAAATTTTTTAACGTTTTTTGCAATTTCAAATGTGCATCAACGTTTTTTTTTCTTTATTTCAAAGTATCAAGAATGTTTTTGTCGATTAATCTAAAAAGACCTATAGATTAATCGGTTACTAAAAAATCGATTGGTGCAGCCCTAAGAAAAAGCATAAATATAAGACATCTATAAGACTTATGAGGGATAAGAAGCAGATATTTTGAGATACTTCTAGCATGTATGTTTCTTTGTAGTAAAAGTGAACAATGTGATGTAAAATTATTATTTTTTTAATACCAATCAGGATTAATGTTGTCCAAATAGCCGACTACCTGTAATACTGCTCCACAGGGAATTTTGTTTTGAGCTCAGACAGTTGACTCCTCACAGTGCAGAACAGCTCTCTTGCCTTGGCACATTTACTGGGAACTAAAAAGTGAAACAAAAATATCTTAATGAGGTTTGTGACTTTAGAAGAAGCCAACATTGCCCTAGTATGGAGGACCAGCTCTACTACTACTATATTTAAAAATAAAGAAATAAATAAGCATACATTTAATTGGCCCCAAAAATACAATAAACAAATAAATGTAGGTAGAAATTAAATTATACAGTGAGACATAAATGTATATATCTCTTTTAATTAGCTTCTTTATTTATTCGCCTTTGTAACAATTACCGTATTTATTTATTGTCCGTTTTATCTTCAACTTTATTTATTAATTACTTATTTTCTAAGTACGTATTTATGTGCATGTTATATCTTTTGTCTTTTTTTATTCTTCCTTTGTATTTTTTTACCCTATTTATTTCTGCCTGTTGTTTCTACATTTCTGTATGCATTTCTGCCTCATTATTTGACAACAACTAATTTGCCCCTATTTCAGAAAGCATTCTCTAAGTTTGCTAAATGGCCGGTTTCACCAAAGGTTAAAGAGAGACAGAATTTTTGCACAAAAGATCAAAATTTGACTTAACATGCTGTGCCTTTTGAGAATGTCCAGATTAATCAATAAATCATCTCTTTTTTCCTGTCCCTTTTCTTTTAAACTATGGAGATACATCAAAAAAATAAAACTGAGGACATCCAAGAGATAAAAATCACCCACATGTTGTATTATGTTGATGACCTTGATAGTAAAATTTCAAATATGGTTAATATTGTTTTCTTGCTCATCAAAAATCATATACATTGCTGTAAATGGAGAGGTTCTACTCCTTGTTTTGAATTTTTTCTTAACCAATTTAAATTGTATTACACCTCATTTGAAACATTTGAAATCCATTTCTGCCAAAAAAAAAAGTAACTGCCAGTATTTCTCCTTTTCTTTTGTTTTAAATCTTGCTCTATATTTATTCATTGGCCTTATGGCCTCTATTTTTTTTTTCTCTACTGACGTTGTAATGTTTGTACCTCAACAAGTCTTTGTACACTATTGGTTTGTTATATAAATAAAGTAAAAAAAAAAAAAAATTCTGCTTCATTATGCAAATAAGGAGAGGTGTGTCTTTGAGGGGCAATTTCTGCCCATTGGTTGGCGGCTAATCTTCTTAACTTGTAGAGCTCAGGGTAGTTAAAAGTTCTCTTTTCTGTTGCTATTATTCAATGAAACTACGTTTTAACATCATTTGAGGCAAGAACATTAAACTTTTAAGCATCACTATATGGCCCATCTACCGATTTAATGCGTAATAAAAAAAGAAATCTGAAGTTGAGAGGACCACGGCAACCAGCGGACCACCGTGGCTAACAGCAGCCAGGTCTAATCCTAGCCCGTCTGCAGCAGCCCTTTCTCGGCGTAGCCGTGTGTGAAGGACCGCTGGTTATGATGGTGAGTTTTTTTGTTTTATTTGCCAAAATGTGAATTTGATTTGTAGCCACATAAACCAGACTAAAAGTGAGATTAAACGTGTAATTTAGTCTGGCCCTGATGAATGAGACATCGGAAGATTGTTGATCAGAACAACCTGTTGTCTTTCAAACCGCTGTCTGTGCCTATTGGCCAACGCTCTGACACAATGAGCGCAACTGACTGCGACGTAGTAAGCCTGACAGAAAGGTGGTGGGAGAGTGTAAACAAACAGCCTGTCAGTAAAATGGCAAATGCGTCCATCTTAAAGATGAATGAGCGTAGAGCCTCTTCCTGCTCACGTTTCAACGAAAACCCCAAGTCTAATCCTTCCTAAACTGATTCCAAAGCTGAGTCAAACGAGAACCGTTCAATAGTTGCTGCCATCTTCTTCATTGTGCTTTCTCCAACGTCACGTAGCTTTGTCGTAACGCCCTCAAAACCCCGCCCGCTTTGCATCCAGAAATTCAAAAAAAATCTCTGCCAGTTCTAGGGCCTGGGGCATTGAACGAGGCTAGACCACTCGCTGGCAAAAATGATTTTGGCCTAGTTTTGGGCTAGTTTACTAGGCTATTCTATTTGTGTTTATCTGACTGTGTTAATTATTATTCCCCCTAATATTTGAAAAAAGTACAAATTTATTATTATCTAGAGACTATTAATAACAGGAGGTGAAAAGCAGCTTTAGACGAGCCGAGCGTGTGGTGATGCCACAAGAACACTTCTGTCCCAATTCACCCAGATTTATGCTGTGTGCTCCCGTTCGCCCCAAGTCCAGACTTTACTGGGTTCTTCTCAAGAACATATTTAGCGAGGACACAAGTCCATACTCACGTTCCTATAAATTGAGAAACAGCCTGTGACTCAGACTCGATTTCAAAACTCTCCTCTCCTCCTGTACATTCGACGGATGCAGTAAAATGCTTACCAGCCAATGAACAGAGTTGACCCTCTAAAACACACCCCCTCGGCATTTGCATAATGAGGCAGAAATGCATACAGAAATGTAAAAACAACAGGCAGAAATAAATAGCGTTGAATAAAGAGGGTAAAAAAAACAGAAAAGGAAGAATAAACCAGACAAAAATATTATGACATGCATATAAATAAGTATTTAAAAATAAGTAGGTAATAAATAAGGTAATTACTACAAAGGCGAATCAATAAAGAAGCTAATTAATATATATATACACATATATACATATATATATGTATATATATATATACACATTATGTCTTTATCATTTAATTTTTACCTACATTAATTTGTTTATTGTATTTTTGAGAGCAATGGATTGTATTCTTATTTATTTATTGAGTTTCTATTTTTTCTGTATTTATTTTTAAATATGGCAGAGCTGGTCCTCCATACACTAGAACTCCACTTTAAAACTCACTCTCTTTGAACCCAGAAGGCTGGTGGACACTTTGAAGCACAGTTAGGATTTCCCTGGCAGTCTGCTCCAAATTCTGGACCACCTTACGGATATCCTGCCAGGAAAAAAACAGGTTTATAAGGAAATACATAACACTGATAACTATGAAAAGATTAAAACAAAATTATATATATATATGTGTAAGTGTAACACAAATAATAAATATCGCGACTCAATAAGGTGTATTTCAGTTGAAATTTTCAGAAGAAATAATATTTTTTAAAGGAATAAAGGGTTTCATCTCGGGTTAGCTCACTAGCTAACGGTGTGGGGCGCTAATGTTGTTAGCCTCAAGGCGCGAGCTTCGCGGTCATACCTCTCTGACGTCCTGGTCGGCGCTCAAAAAGCCCTGGATGTAGCTGAACATCTCAGTCACAGACATTTCTGACATTTCGGGGATATTTCCAGAACAAAACCGACGCTGAAAAATTAGCTGCTAGCAGGTAAGAAACCCCCCAAAAAATCAACGTGCAGATAAACGGTAAGATCCCCTTCAGCCAGCGCGTGGATATGACGTCTCCACCTACGTCATCCGGCAAAAATACATAAAACAATAAAAAATACAGGCCAAAAATCTGTATATTTGTTTGTTAGGAAAATATTTCAATATAATAATAATAATAATAATAATAATAATAATAATAATAATAATAATAATAATAAAATAAATAAAGCACAAAGGCCACAAAAAAAAAAATTGAACTATATAATTTGGCTCTTTGTGTTTGTACACCCAAAAAATGATTTATTTTTTCTCTTAACCCTAATATTATTGGTAGAAAAATTCCATATTCCCAGCTGTAAAGTTTTTAAGTTGAAAGTTAAAACTCAGATTGAACGTCTTTTTTACCTAATTGTCTTCATATACGTGTTCCTTGATGTACTGTACCAATGTAAAAGCCTTAAAGGCTCTATCACTCTGAACTGAATTTATGTTTTCCTAGTTGTTGTTTCCCATCCTTTTCTGTTTGCATTCTGTTTGCCTTTGCCTGCGATAAGCCCAGGGACAGATTCAGGAAATTTGAGGCCCTTGGCAAAAACAGGCAAGGGGCCCTCTGAATTGAGAAGACAAGACATAAAACAGACCCATTATACAGACGGATATAGAATTTTTTTATAGAAGAGACATACATTATTTGTTCTATGTTTTGTCCCTCTCTTCTTGTCCCTTTTCTTGTTGTTTTCCTCTCTGTTTTCTACTCAGCTGACTTTTCATGCAGTCTCTAAAGGAATGAAAGATTTTTTGCAAGCATTGAGCTCACTTAGCCCATTGTGTCTTCCTGTGTTTCCAAAATAGCGACGGAAAAAGTACATAACACTGTCCTTCTTTTCTGCTCTTCACACTGTTTGTTTTTAAAAGGTTTGCTGCTGTCTGTTTGGACCTTTCTGAACATGTGCAGCAAATGGATTGATCCAATGTGGTGGACACTGAAGGGGTGGGGGCTGAGACAAACTTAATATTATAAGCATTCTGATGGCATTTTAGTGAAAGGATTTTTATCAAAAACATAATTAATGTGCACAAATAAGGAATAGCTGTATTAACCATACATGTAAACAGAGTTTTAAGCCTCAACGTATACTCTCATATGTTCATTGGTAATTCAATGCACATTTTTTGTTTAACCTGTAAGTAAAAAAATAAATAAATAAATTTAAAAAAATCAATAAGTTACACAAACTCGACTGCAGGTTTTTTGGTTGGGTTAGTTCGTAAACTTATAATAAAGCTTAAAAGCTTATTTTAAAAGTAAAAACTGGACAAAATACATTTCTAATCTGTTAACCCTTCTTCATTTAAACTGTGAGAAGTAGTGAATGCCCAACATTGACTCTACTACCTAAATAATGCTATTATCAAGGGGAACAGCAAGAGGAGCTACAATTACATAATATATATTATGATAAATCAGAAGTTTATTAATTCTATATGAATATAAGAGGCAAAAGTAATAAAATAATGGAAGAACTGAAACAACAAAATCTATTAAACTCTTCATCATTTTAACTCGCCATAAATTGTTTAACCATCTGGCCTTTGATGATCAACTTTCACCATATTGTGATTTTATCATCATAGTCCATAAATTGGTCTTAATCCAAGAAAAAAAAAATCAAAAACAATCCACTGGAATGGAAAGTCATATGTTATTGAGAAACTTTAATTAAATAAAAAAAAAGAAAGAAAGAGCTTAGCCTGGGATATTTGTGTAACATGATTTAATTCACATTTTACAGTTTAGAGAAGTGAATAAAACAAAAACAGATCATTTGGATAATAGCGCTTTGGGTTTGGCAACATACCTGCTGAAACACTGCAGAGTTGCAAGTTTTCTAACTTGAATGGGCAGAAGAAGTTGCTGTCACTTTACTCTCACCACTGAATGGATGTCCTGCAGCGGAGAGCTGTCTGTGCAAAGCATTCTGGGATATATCTGAGGCCTTTCTTTTCTTCCCATACACTTCGTAGACACTTTACCTCTTCTCACCCTCTGCCATACAGAAGCTCACTACAGATATACGCCTGAAAGTGTGCATGTTGATAAAAAGATAGTTAACGGATTGAGCATGTCGGATGGTCTTGTGTAAACATATTATCAGAATAATTGATAATTTGGAGGATCCACCCAGAAATAAAAGATCATCCTCTATACCTTTAAGGTTATTATCCGATTTTGTCCAAACTTTTAACTCCCTGCATTCTGTCTTCAAACGCTGCCTCAAAAATACCTCATGTTACAACTCTATAAAGAGACTCTAGTGTTATCGTCTCTCTCTAAGAATAAAGATGACACTTCATCTCTTTTCTTATGATGTTTTCATGTGAGCAGCACCTGTCCTCTAGCAGCCAAATACAACATGATGCTGTCATCCCTGTTCTTCACATTTGAGACAATGCCCTTCACATTGCAATCTTTTTGCCTTTTCACTCAAATAAAACAACTGTATTTAAGGTGAAATATTTTAACTCCAGTTTCACCAGACCACACGACACATTACCAAGGATTAAGGTCAGAGATGGGAAGTAACGAAGTACAAATACTTCGTTAATGTACTCGAGTAGATTTTTCTGATATTTTTACTTTACTTTACTACTTATTTTTATGGCGACTTTTTACTTCTACTCCTTACATTTTTACAAAAATATCTGTACTTTCTACTCCTTACATTTTAAAAATTGTCTCGTTACTTTAGTTTTGAATCATTTCAATGGAGTTACCGTTATTATTTTTCATGTCATCAATACCAAATTTAATCTAATTGGATTGGAATCTACGTTGCATTTGACGCACCACTACAAGATGAATCGACAGATTCGGCGGTATTCATTCGTGGCAAATCATTGCAGCTTGGTAGTGGTGGTGTTAGCATAGTAGCATGGACGACGAGATGATTGAAAATGAACACAGCAGAGATCTAGTCCTATTGGCAGACATCCATTTAAAATGTAGGCAACGGCATGAAAAAAGTGGTTTCTACTTTTACTTTTATACTTTAAGTAAATTTACAAGCCTGTACTTTGTTACTTTTACTTGAGTAAAGAAGTTTAATCAGTACTTCCACTTTTACCAGAGTATTTTTTAACACAAGTATCTGTACTTTTACTCAAGTACGGAAAGTGAGTACTTTTGGCATCACTGATTAAGGTCTTTGTCACGGAGTGCATTAGCAAAATTTTATCAGATTAAATTATGCTGGGGTTTTTGTTTGCATAGCAATGTGTTTGAGTATTTAAATCAAATCAAAGAAACTTATCTTCTTCATGTTGCAGGCATTAAGGAAATGAAAAACTATTTTGGTAACCCTACTTGAACTGAAATAGGAAATACTTACTTTCACTTAATGCCACTAATGAAAAAAACTAAACATTTGTTTTGTTTTTAGTAGTATGAAAACATTAGCTTTCAGCAATAAAACTATAACTTCTTGGTTTTAACCAATTAACCTCAAAATAATAAAGCTGTAATGAAGTTAGATTAAAAAAAAAAGTCACTAGTGCATTCAGAGAGTTATATAGGGATGAATATTGGTCTAATGATAAAACCGTAAGAAAATGTCAATACATGGAAATATATATATTTAATAATATTCCATGCAAAATGAAATTATGCCCAAGCCTAAAGTTAAAGCACAATTTATACTTTAATTGCAATATGTTAAAATTTTCATTCAGTCACACAAAAACACAATAATTTACCTATTCTGCCAGCAGCGACTGATATTGATTTAGCACTTCTTATACAATATCTTTAGAGGTCTGGATTTTTGCAGCAGTGTTTGTAATATTCCTGCTTCAAATAGAGGATTGTCAGACTTCCAGTGTATGAATGAGTAATGCAGCATGGCTCAAAGCATCAAGGATGAAATCACCTGTGAATCGTTGTGTACAGAACATTTTTTTTCTCCACTAGTCATTTCTTTGAATCAGATATAACACTTTGAGACATTTCTTTGTGAGTTTTCTTTACACCAGAGCCATCTCAGAGCTTGTATAAACCCCACAAAATAAAAGCCTCTAGATTATACTGGTGTATTAATTGATGCAAATGGCTCAGCATTATGACCCAAACTCCACCAGCTTGTTTCTATTAGACTCTAGGGACCTTTTCAAAACACATCCCAGAGCAAATTTCACAATATAAGTCTCCCATGTACACTCTAATACAGCATCTATTCACCCAATAACATGGAAAACCAGTGATTTCACATTTGGAAATGGATTCTATATCACTGCTGGGCATGGCCCTTCCCTTGACACACATCCATGGTAGACTTTCAAAATAAGATTACAATATAAAAGCCTCTTTCTTATGCACACTCATTTGTTGTGTCGTATGGCTCATAGCTATGACTCGACTTAACCAATTTCTTCAAATTACACTGCCGAGGCCTGTTGACAACGCACCTCAGTGAGCATTTCTTAATAAGGCTCTAACATTTCCACTGTAATAAAGCATCATCTAACCTCGTAACATGCAGCCTAAGCCTGCCAACAGTGCTTTCATCACTACAACGGCTCATAACATGCGAGCTGAGGCCGCCAACAGTGCTTTCATCACTACAATGCTTTATCGACAACCCATATGGCCCTTGTGCGTCAGATGTTGCGTACATCTATTTCGCACCTTTCAGCCAAAGTGGCAAACAGCTCTCTGTGCAAATGGGATTGCCCTTGTTCTGTCCTTCAGGAGCCCTCAAAGGCGTAAGCAATTGGTCTGGGGTCTAGGGAGCCCCAATATCACGTGTATGGGCACTATTGGCCGGGGTTCCCGAGCGGGCAGTATGTGGCCCCCCGTCAAAATTTATTTTGAAATTTTCTAGAAACCTATGAAGTATTATCATCAGACCCTCCTAGTGCTCACATTGAATGATATTTTTTTTTATATCATGTATGGTTTGGCTGTGCAGCTTTTAAGATGAGTCTTTTTCCATTCCATTGTTTTCTACAGTTTGAAATTTCTGATTACTTCCTATTACATTTTCATAGGTTTTTCAGCTAAATTCTGCTTTTTTCCATTATTCAGTTTCTTTAGCTAATTTTTCTTTTTCATTCAGCAGAATAAAGCATTCCCACTTTGCTGTTTCTCAGAAACAGCTTTTTCTAGTTATTGTCAAAATGAGGAGGATTTGTCCCCTTGGAAGAAGCTGTTGTGCCCCGGGGGCCTTCTCACCGGTTCTTTTCCTGGGAGCAAGTTATTTACTACTCTTAACTCAAACTGGGTAAAACCATATAAAAAGGACTATAAAACAGGAGTAAAAAAGTAACAGAGTTTATTCCAGATCAGGTCGTTACAGGACAGAGAAAAATGCTTAGAGCTTGCACAGCTGTGGTCTCAAAAATCACGTCCGCGAGCGTCCGGCAAAGTTTGAGCCTCGAACAACGTCATCTCCTGCTTCTTATACCTTCTGAGTCTGTGTTGCATCATGTGGATGCTTAGCTGTCCTTATCAGAAACTGACACGCCATCCATGTCTTGAACTCCATGCAGCTTGCCTCTATGCTTCAGGGATAGTTCTCCTATCAGATCTCCTATCCTATCCAAGATGTGCCCATATCCTGTGTATTCTTAAAGACACGAAGGCTGTCCCAATTAGATGACCTCCGTACACACCGTGACATCCACAATGTGAAGGAAGGCCTTCTACTCTGTCTAATCTGACTAACAAAATAACAATGCACATGATGTATAAAAGAATAACCCTAACATTATTATTAGTGTAAAGACAAACAACTTAGATGTAAAATAATTTTCATCATGGCTTTGTCAAGCTGCTGCCTACCTTTGTGAAGCAGGAAAAAGACTAATACAAAGTGAATCCAGTAGAACTTTTTATTGCCTACCTGGAATGGGTGACAAGAGTTGAATAAAATTTTGGCTCTCAAAATGGTATCGGTTCCTTATTTGTTGGTACTCGCCGATACCGATGCCACCATTTTAGTGCTGGTTTGGGGGTCTGCCCGATACTGGTATCGGTATCGGTGCAAAACTAATTATTATCCCATAATCCATCTCAATATTTTATAGATTCGATTAGATTCACAAAACTTCTACTAATTTAGTATCTGTGTTAAATTTAGCATAAATGAAGTCTTTGTTTTTGTTTCTCACTATCTTGCGTACAATACAATGTTTTTGATTTAATTTTTGTCTTTTTCAATTGCTGGAAACTGCTGGAAACTTGAGTACCCAGGGAAAACCCACACATGGACAGGGATAGGGAAAAACTAAATATGAGTTTAAAGGTTTAATGACTGGATGATCAATAAACTGAGACTAATCTCCTATATAACTGTTGCCTGATCTCTTAACAATATGAGCCGATGTATCAATGCAAGACATAATCAAGGAATTGGAATTGAAAGAAACATCCATCCAAATGCAGGTTTATGTAACTTCTCTTGCATTGAAGTTTTGTAGTATCCTTATTTATTGAATGTAAAGTGCAGTTTTTGAATTCTGAAATGCAAGATAACGTAGACATTTCTTTCTTATATATGGATATACCTGAGGTACATATTCCAAGTCATCATCCATCTTAATATTTTAGATTAGATTCACAAAAGTACTACTAATTTAGCATTTCTGTTAAATGTAGTTAAGAGAAATAAAATTTATAATAAATAAGTCTTTTTTTGTTGTTTTTGTTTATCAGTATTTTGCATACAGACCAGAAAAGCGGGAACACATGTTCAATGAAATTTTTGATCTAAATTTAAAAAAAACATATTTTTTTTTTTTAGGTGGGAAGAAAACTGGAGTACCCAGAGAAAACCCATACATGGACAGGGATAGGGCAAAAGGAAGGGATTAGGGGTGAAGGGAGGAAGAGATGAGGGAGGAAGTTATTAGGGGTGAAGGGGGAAGGGATGAGGGGATGAAGGCGGTAAGGGATTAGGACATTAAGGGAGGAAGAGATGAAGGAATGAAGAGAGGAAGGGATTAGGAAGTGAAGGGAGGAAAAGAGAAGAAAGAAGAGAGGGGGTATGGATTTAAGTTAATCCATTGACTCCATTAAATTTCAAGTAAGGCTGTTTTCTGGGGAACGAGGGCGACAAAAGTTTAGGTTGGAGAAAAAATTCCTTATTCTCCTCCAAAAAGTATGTTTGGTTTTAACTGTAACTAGATGTGAGGGATCATCAAATGTTTTTGATGTGTTGATATCTTGAACTGACGATTTGATGTCTTCAGATACTTCAGATTCCTCAGTATTGCATTGTTTGTCTACTACCATACATCTGGAACTGGGTGGCGATGCTTGTTTCTGGTCAGAGATACTAAATGTTGACACTGGCAAGCTTTCTGGGACTTTTTCAGTCTTAGCATGAAAGAAATTACCTTTGGGTGGGTCACAGTCCACTGAAGTGACACTGTAACTGTCAGAAGAGGAGCTTTGAGTTTGACTTATAAATGCTTCGGGATATAATAATTTGGGTCCCAACCTTTCTGCCGTCAAAGATTTGTGAGTAAACATCGCCTCATAGGCCCCAAAAACATAAGAAATGTTGCCGATAATGACAGGCAAATGGTCCATTGTAATAAAGCTGTGTTTAAGGGCGGCTGCTGGTGTAATACGTTCCTGCGGTGTAGTAACTAGCATTTGTTTTAGAAGATCAATGAAACTTAGTAAATCCTCCCTTTCAATGGGGTCTTGTGTTGGTGGTCGGATTTTCAGCAGGTCATCCAATGACTTCAGCTTCAACTTTGGATCATAACTCCTGAATTTCTTTTTAAAAGAAGGGGGACAATAGTAACTACAATGTGGTTCACCCAACATTTTAACAATTGCTGCTATTGTTTCTTCCGGGCTGCTATAAACAAACAGCTCGTCTCCAGTGTAGAGAAAGATCAAAGTGAGGGCTAGACACCACATATCCACACTTGCATCTAGCTTCATAAGCAAAATTTCCTCTGGAGCTAAGTAACACAGAGGCTGACACCTAAAATTTGTAATTTTTTTAATCTCTTCAGCGAAACCCATATCTATTAATTTTACTTTTAGTGACGAGCGGTCTACCAGCATTATGTTGTTAGGCTTTAGATCTCTATGCGCCATTCCATTGCTATGTAGAAAATTTAAAGCAACTAGAACCTGTTCAGCAATAACACGAATATCACTCAAATGTAGTCCTTTACCTACAATGTCTTCTACAAACCTGTCTAAATCGATATCCAGCTTTTCAAACACAAGGCATTGTTTTCTTCCATAGAAAAAATTGCCATAAAACTTGACTATGTTGTAGTTGTCCGATCCAAGCGCTTTAATTTTCCGTAAGACCTTTTTTTCCATATTTATATAAATTCCCAGGAAATCTGTTGGTCTTTTTATTGCAACAATCTCTCCAGTTTCTTGGTTCCTACCTTTGAAAATTTTTGCTTGTCCCCCTTCCTCCAGATAATCCATAAGGCAGTATTTCCTTGTTTCGGATTTTGAAAAAAAGTTTAATAATTCACATAATCTCCGAAAATTAGCTGATTTTTGGAGATTCACAGCAGGGGATTCTGGGCATACCTTGGACATTTTGAAGACTTAAAATGAATCTCTAAAAAATTTTTCTAAAAAGTTTCCTGCGTAGGGCACCAGCTCTTGTTAGAACCGCTGTGAAATCACAACTGGGCTGTTATGACATCATCAATGTAAAATTCTTAGATTAGTGGAGTCCCCGCCCACTTAGATTCTAAGTGGGCGGAGTCATAGATATCCATAATATCCGCCCATAGATATTATGGATATCTATGGGCAGCGTTGCCAGGTGACACAGATGGGCCGTTGCAGCTGCGGCATGGGTGAAGGTAACCCCGAAATTCCACATACTCCGTCAGCGCTCCGCCCCGCTGACAAACATCGTGCAGAGAGCTTGTTTTTCATGTAAATTAATGAGAGCTGTTACACATCCACGGCTACTCCTCCAGCACGTCTTCGTCCACGTACCTTCACCCACAAAATACGGAGCCGAGCTATTTTTTGCTCCGCTCCAGTCCAGGCAGGTTAAGATCCGCATTGCAATCGCACCAAACAGGGAAAATGACATCGAGAAATTCCAGTTTGTCAAATTAAAATATATAGAAGCAACAGATCGGTAACTACAAATTAGAGCATAATTCTTATATATTCCAAAAAAACTAACACCGTTTATTTAAATGATTGGATCCAAACTATTGGTTATTCACCAACCAGGAAGCAGATTTCTCATCTCCATCAAAATATTTATTTTATACCGAGGCACTTAAAGTTAAATCAAATCCAGTCAAAAGTAACTTATTATTGCATGAATGGATGAAGAGATGTTGACTTTGGGAGTAGAGAACAAACAACGTTCATTCAAAAAAAGCAGTTTAGAATGATCCTAGTTAAAATTTTGGCTCTCAAAATGGTATCGGTTCCTTATTTGTTGGTACTCGCCAATACCGATGCCACCATTTTAGTGCTGGTTTGGGGGTCTGCCCGATACTGGTATCGGTATCGTGCAAAAGTAATTATTATCCCATAATCCATCTCAATATTTTATAGATTCGAATAGATTCACAAAACTTCTACTAATTTAGTATCTGTGTTAAATTTAGCATAAATGAAGTCTTTGTTTTTGTTTCTCACTATCTTGCTTACAATACAATGTTTTTGATTTAATTTTTGTCTTTTTCAATTGCTGGAAACTGCTGGAAACTTGAGTACCCAGGGAAAACCCACACATGGACAGGGATAGGGAAAAACTAAATATGAGTTTAAAGGTTTAATGACTGGATGATCAATAAACTGAGACTAATCTCCTATATAACTGTTGCCTGATCTCTTAACAATATGAGCCGATGTATCAATGCAAGACATAATCAAGGAATTGGAATTGAAAGAAACATCCATCCAAATGCAGGTTTATGTAACTTCTCTTGCATTGAAGTTTTGTAGTGTCCTTATTTATTGAATGTAAAGTGCAGCTTTTGAATTCTGAAATGCAAGATAACGTAGACATTTCTTTCTTATATATGGATATACCTGGAATACATATTCCAAGTCATCATCCATCTTAATATTTTAGATTAGATTCACAAAAGTACTACTAATTTAGCATTTCTGTTAAATGTAGTTAAGAGAAATAAAATTTATAATAAATAAGTCTTTTTTTGTTGTTTTTGTTTATCAGTATTTTGCATACAGACCAGAAAAGCGGGAGCACATGTTCAATGAAATTTTTGATCTAAATGTAAAAAAACATATTTTTTTTTTTAGGTGGGAAGAAAACTGGAGTACCCAGAGAAAACCCATACATGGACAGGGATAGGGCAAAAGGAAGGGATTAGGGGTGAAGGGAGGAAGAGATGAGGGAGGAAGTTATTAGGGGTGAAGGGGGAAGGGATGAGGGGATGAAGGCGGTAAGGGATTAGGACATGAAGGGAGGAAGAGATGAAGGAATGAAGAGAGGAAGGGATTAGGAAGTGAAGGGAGGAAAAGAGAAGAAAGAAGAGAGGGGGTATGGATTTAAGTTAATCCATTGACTCCATTAAATTTCAAGTAAGGCTGTTTTCTGGGGAACGAGGGCGACAACAGTTTAGGTTGGAGAAAAAATTCCTTATTCTCCTCCAAAAAGTGTGTTTGGTTTTAACTGTAACTAGATGTGAGGGATCATCAAATGTTTTTGATGTGTTGATATCTTGAACTGACGATTTGATGTCTTCAGATACTTCAGATTCCTCAGTATTGCATTGTTTGTCTACTACCATACATCTGGAACTGGGTGGCGATGCTTGTTTCTGGTCAGAGATACTAAATGTTGACACTGGCAAGCTTTCTGGGACTTTTTCAGTCTTAGCATGAAAGAAATTACCTTTGGGTGGGTCACAGTCCACTGAAGTGACACTGTAACTGTCAGAAGAGGAGCTTTGAGTTTGACTTATAAATGCTTCGGGATATAATAATTTGGGTCCCAACCTTTCTGCCGTCAAAGATTTGTGAGTAAACATCGCCTCATAGGCCCCAAAAACATAAGAAATGTTGCCGATAATGACAGGCAAATGGTCCATTGTAATAAAGCTGTGTTTAAGGGCGGCTGCTGGTGTAATACGTTCCTGCGGTGTAGTAACTAGCATTTGTTTTAGAAGATCAATGAACCTTAGTAAATCCTCCCTTTCAATGGGGTCTTGTGTTGGTGGTCGGATTTTCAGCAGGTCATCCAATGACTTCAGTTTCAACTTTGGATCATAACTCCTGAATTTCTTTTTAAAAGCAGGGGGACAATCGTAACTACAATGTGGTTCACCCAACATTTTAACAATTGCTGCGATTGTTTCTTCCGGGCTGCTATAAACGAACAGCCTGTCTCCAGTGTAGAGAAAGATCAAACTGACAGCTAGACACCACATATCCACACTTGCATCTAGCTTCATAAGCAAAATTTCCTCTGGAGCTAAGTAACACAGAGGATTACACCTAAAATTGTTTATTTTTTTAATCTCGTCAGTTAAACCCATATCTATTAATTTTACTTTTAGTGACGAGCGGTCTACCAGCATTATGTTGTTAGGCTTTAGATCTCTATGCGCCATTCCATTGCTATGTAGAAAATTTAAAGCAACTAGAACCTGTTCAGCAATAACACGAATATCACTCAAATGTAGTCCTTCACCTACAATGTCTTTTACAAACCTGTCTAAATCGATATCCAGCTTTTCAAACACAAGGCATTGTTTTCTTCCATAGAAAAAATTGCCATAAAACTTGACTATGTTGTAGTTGTCCGATCCAAGCACTTTAATTTTCCGTAAGACCTTTTTTTCCTTATTTATACAAATTCCCAGGAAATCTGTTGGTCTTTTTATTGCAACAATCTCTCCAGTTTCTTGGTTTCTACCTTTGAAAATTTGTGCTTGTCCTCCTTCCTCCAGATAATCCATAAGGCAGTATTTCCTTGTTTCAGATTTTGAAAAAAAGTTTAATAATTCACATAATCTCCGAAAATTAGCTGATTTTTGGAGATTCACAGCAGGGGATTCTGGGCATACCTTGGACATTTTGAAGACTTAAAATTAATCTCTAAAAAAATTTTCTAAAAAGTTTCCTGCGTCAGGCACCAGCTCTTGTTAGAACCGCTGTGAAATCACAACTGGGCTGTTATGACATCATCAACGGAAAATTCTTAGATTGGTGGAGTCCCCGCCCACTTACATTCTAAATGGGCGGCGTTGCCAGGTGACACAGATGGTCCGTTGCAGCTGCGGCAAGGTAACCCCGAAATTCCACATACTCCGTCAGCGCTCCGCCCCGCTGACAAACATCGTGCGGAGAGCTTGTTTTTCATGTAAATTAATGAGAGCTGTTCCACATCCACGGCTACTCCTCCAGCACGTCTCCGTCCATGTATGTCCTCTCCGTCCTTCACCGACAAAATACGGAGCCGAGCTTTTTTTTGCTCCGCTCTGGTCCGGGCAGGTTAAGATCCGCATTGCAATCGCACCAAACAGGGAAAGGAACGTCGAGAAATTCCAGTTCGTCAAATTAAAATATATAGAAGCAACAGATCGGTAACTACAAATTAGAGCATAATTCTTAAAAAAAACTAACACCGTTTATTTAATTGATTGGATGCAAACTATTGGTTATTCACCAACCAGGAAGCAGATTTCCCATCTCCATCAAAATATTTATTTTATACCGAGGGACTTAAAGTTAAATCAAATCCAGTCAAAGGAAACTTCTTATTGCATGAATGGATGAAGAGATGTTGACTTTGGGAGTAGAGAACAAACAACGGTCATTCAAAAAAAGCAGTTTAGAATGATCCTAGTTAAAAATTTTGGCTCCAGATTAGATTTTTCCCACTGTAGAGAATATATATATATATATATATATATATATATATATATATATATATATATATATATATATATATATGGTATGGAAGAGTTTTAACAACACTGGCAGGTTTTCTTCGCTCAGCTTTTAAATGTCAGTAAGAAAATAAATTAATTTCTCTCACTGTTTTGTAAATCTAAGAAGAAGAGACACTGAAGTTAAATCCTGCTATTATCACAGGAAACAGTTGTTGTTGTTTTTTTTTTGCCACATTAAATTAAAGATGTCACTCTGAATGCCTCCACTTTCTTCTGGAACAGACTCAGACAGGAGCATACAAGATGATTTAATATGTTTGTTTTAATTGCAAAGCTTTACTCTAAATGTGCAGAGTGTCAGGTTTCTGTTTCTGTTATAGTATTCAGTCTTGCTTTACTCCTTGTTTTCTAGTGTTAGTGGTTTTATTTTTATTTTGCTGTGTTCTTTGGTTTATTCCGGTTACTGTCCTAGTCTGGGTTCTGTTATGTTTTCTTTTGAGTGTTTAGTTTTCTTTTCTCCATTTTTTATAATCCTAGTAATTTAACATTGTGTTGTTATTTCCAGTCTTCCAGGTTTCTATTTGTTGCTCTCTGCTGCCCTCTTGTGTTCTCCTTCTTCCCTAGCTCTTTCCCTCTTGTTATGTGCACACCTGCTCCCAGTTTCCTCATTAGCCCCCTCTTTGTCTCTGTCTCCTTTAAAAGCCCTCTCTTTTTTCAGTTCCCCTGCTGGCTCCTCGTCAAACACTGTCTAACTTTGTCAAACTTCCTCTGACTCCATCTCCCTGAGTCTTCCTCGTTGTGACGTCTTATTTTCCCTAGCTCCTTTGACTGCTATCTTAACACCTGCTCCCAATCTGCTCGTTAGTCCTCTCTTTGTTCAGTCTCACATAAATACTCTCCGGGCGTGTACAGTTCCTCAGTGCTGGTTCCTCGTCTAACGTCGTCCAACACCGTCTTTCTGTGTCTTACCTTGTCATGATTGTTTTCTCTTCAAATCTCCATGGTTCCTTGTTTGTTTTACTTTTTTCTTGTTGGATTTTTGGATTCCGGCCTCAGGCGTTTGTTTACTAAAGCTCACCTCTGCGTCCTGCCTCTGCATTTGGGTCCTCAAACCACAACCAAACCCTGACAGAATTACTGTAATTCCTGTGATCAACTTCAGCAGATAAATAAAAGGCAGATGTATTTTAAATGCTGAATGAAAATATTAAATAAAAATCCACAAGTCTTGTTGAGAGTATTTTTGTATTAAAGAGATACAGTAGCTTTTTTTGTTGACAGGAGACATGCTAGCAGAACTCCTTCAACAGCACATCCCAGTAGCAGTTTTCACATATACGCAACAAAAAGAGTATATGACAATTTCAGTTACCTGTTATGCTTAATCACTACTTAAAGTATAATTCAGGGGTCTTTAATGCTTTCTAGGCCAAGGACCCCCAAACTGATGGGCCCCTGATTATATATAGTATGAAATTGTGTTATATCAAACTGATCCTATAGTCACTCTATTACAGATGGAGTCATGTAATGAAAGTAATTTCTCCCTTGGATTATTAAAGTATTTCTGATTCTGATTCCTGGTTGATGGGACAGGTGTTGTGAATGAAACGGTGCCCAGCTTGAAAAAGCTCCTGTGTGTCGCTGAATGTGTGCATTGATGACTGAAAGACGTCTTCTGCCTAAATTTATCTGTTTACTACAGTGTTTTGAATTAATGTTAATTTGGATTTAAAGACATTTCAATTAGTGGAAAGAATTGCAGGGAGAAATATATATAAAAAAGTCTAATCAACCAAAACTTTCGCAGGCCCCCATGCAGTAACTCCGTAGACCCACTAGAGGTCGCAGATCTCCTGTTAAAGTCATCTGGTATAATTCATTCACTAGCATTTTATTTACAACTTCTGTCTCGGAAAGAAAAAAAAATAAGACAAATAAATAATTTAATTCTATCGTTTGTTTGTTTATCAATATAACACATTACACAAATATTCCTCCAAAAACTGTCTTTTTAAACTACTAAAAACTTGTTTTCCTGTTGGAGTAGCGAGATTTCCAACAGCGCTAGAATGCACCATAGAAGCAGCAGCCGCCTGTTGCTCCATCCAGTAAAAAACCCGCAGCTCACTTACAGATTTACAGTCTGCCTGTAACGATAGCTGTGTTGCTGTTTTTTGAGCTCTTCGTTTTATTGATAAAAGCTGCTGGAAACAATGCAGTTATCTGCATTTCAAAGAACAGTTTGAAATGGAGAAAACCTTCCCAGAAGATGATTGCGTGGATTCAGGAGCAGAGACAGGGGGGTGAGTTTAAAAGCAGCATTTCTAACCCTTCTGACTCAAATCATACTGTGTTTACATTTTGAGTCACACATAGGCTTGTTTACAACTTTAAAAACCCATATAGGGAGGAATTTGAAAATAATAATAATTGTTTGTGTGAGTGGGTCAGATGGAGGTGGCGCATTATCAAAGTGAGCAAAAATGTTTTATTTTGTATCCAAATAAGGAAGGCAGCTACAGAATCAAAGCATATTTTGTGCAAAATAATAATTACAGTTCCAATATGAGAATATGTCAGTATTATAATTTAAAAAGACAGTTATAATTTTTAAAAGTGGAGAAAGTTTAAGTTAAGTTATTGTTATTTACTTTATTTCAGCTGTTAAGCAGAGATGTGCCTCCCCTTCTCCTGTGGTATGTTCATATTAGTGATGATCTGTTAATATGATTGTGTTATAGAATAGTATAGATTAGAGTTTTGTTGTTGTTTTAGAAAAGACAGACCTCTATATATAATTCTTTTAATTAAATGTGCATATTTTTGCATTCCTTTTCATTCTTCTCAAGTTTAAACCCCAAATATGCTTCTTTAATTAATTATGTCCCTAACCATGAATAATATTAATAATAATAAAATGCAATTAGTTCCAAAAAATCTGGTAAAAAGGGGTTAAATTCCATTTTCAGTGAAAAAAATGTGAAAACATTGTAGATATAGACACAGTTTCTTAGCCTATGAATCAATATAATTGACTAAGTAGAATGAAATGCAATAAATAATGCTTGCAGCGAGTAGAGCTAAAATTGGAGGAATTATCTTCACAGAGAAAATTGTACACATAAGATCCACTTCCTCTACATACAACGGTCTTAAAAAAATGTAAATATGTAATATTTAGACACATTTTAAAAGCAGAGGAATTTTACTATCCTTCAGTAATCAAACAAAACAGTTAAAAAGGCATCCTCAGAAGATTCATTGTTGTCTTTAAAATAATTGTTTTGCGTTGTTATAAAATAACTAAATAGGTTAAAATCAGTAGAAGGGTTGTTGAACCTGTGTATGTCATTATGTCCTTGATTAATTGGCTTTCTAAGGATGTTTGTTTACTTTAATTAGCTGTAATCTAGGTCACAAGTGGCTTTAGGGGGTCAGAGGTCAAAGCTTTGGATGGAAGACCTCAAATGCACTGAACTTATGATTCAACATTTGACTTTGTGTCTGTTTCTTGTAAATATTTATGCTCCATGCAGTTAAAAGTCAAACAGACAACAATATGTTTATTATAAACAAAGGGTGCTTTATTTGTAAAAGTAAAAAGGGTGGTTTAAAAACAAAACTGCACTATGCTCATGAAGAGTCATCAAGGTCATAGTCATTTCAAAAAAATACCCTCATTCCAAATGGGTGGACCCCTTCGTCTGTTTCAAAAAAACCTCAAACTCAACGCTATTCCTGACATTTTGAATTGGAAAAAGCTTCCTGGATGGGAAGGGAAACGTCTTCAAACTACAGTGGATTGTTTTTAATTATCTTTTTTTTTTTTTTTGGATTAAACTACGCTATGTTAAAAAAAATGCAATAATTGAAGAAATAATTAAAGAAAGTGTAATTTATTTGGCAAGTATGAAAAAAAAACCACAATTCTGTATCAAGATCAAGACAACTGTAATTTAATTACGGGGCATTTTGCAAGTAAAAAATTAAAGAAAAAAAAATACAGGAAATAACCAGAACAATAATGATACAACCAGGGAAAAAAACATTATGTTATACAGCCTTTATAGGAACCAATCAGGTTAGGTTAGATACATTTAGGAACATGTGTCTGCAGGTATCTATCCCAATAAGGTTCTGGTTCTGTTGCTTCTGGCTGAATTTTGTTTGTTTTTTTGCATTTCACTTCATTAAAATATGTTGACTGTGACAACTTCTTCCCATCTATTTCCCAACTACAGCATTTCAAATTGCATTAAACAACAGGCGTTACCAAATAGATTACTGTTATAGAGAGTTAAGAAGAAACGCTACCCAGAAATATTCAGCTAACATTTAAAGCAGCAGTCAGATTGTATATGTTTGTTGGATAAAAAAACAAAACAGTTGGTTTTCAAAATGAATATAATCAGATTAATAATCTTTAGTACAGTTATTGTCCTGCCTTGACAACTATAGCTGTTCACCTGCTAATCAATGTAAAATCTGCTGATTTTTAGATCATTTAATGACAGATAAAATAGAATTATCTTTTAAATCTTTAATTTAGACTATTGAAATGAAACACAGTAGAACGGTTTGACATTTCTCCTTAAATTAAGTTTCATTATTGTTATCTTCTAAATTATCTATTGTTATTTTCTGAACCTGCAAGATTTTTTTTTTATGAATTTGGGATATTTTCAGTTCTCATCTTGCAAAGAGAACTTGCCAGATTCAATGATCAATGATTGTTCAAGTTAAAATATGATTGAGACAGGGCTGCAAATTAGAAGTGTATTTTCTCTGATAATCTTTAACAAGCTGGCAGCCTTTTAGAGAAAAAAAAACTATATTTAAAAAGTTAAAATAACCATAATTATGCAAAAAAAGTGAATTTGAAAATATGTCAGGTTGTGAGGAGGTTTTTAGAGGACTCAAATGCAGAGATGGAAGTTGAGGTGGTTTCTTGCAGATTTAATTATCCAAGGGGCAAGAGTAGCAAAAGTCCACAAAAACAAATACAGAAAAAACAGAAACCAGAAGACGCCTGGGAAAACACACATGAGGAGCCAAGAAACGAAGAGGAACCAGCAAACAGTAACTGAAGAGAAGGGAGATTGAACAAAGCCTAGTCTGATCAGCAGAGTGGGAGCAGGTGTGGACAGAGGAAACTAGAAGGGAGCTAGGGGAAAGGAGACTGACACAAGAGGGCAACAGAGGGTAAACAAGAAGTGCAATACAATACAACTCAAATACAACCAGAAACAACTAAAAAAACACAAAAAGGAAATAAAACTGATGAAAAATCAAAAAGAAAACACAAACAGAACCAAAATCAAGACAAAATATCATAGTATATTTGCAAAAATCATCGTCTCTGTATCCTTATCTTTATCTGTCCAGTCAGTTCTTGTATTAAACTCTTTTTAATATATGGGACCTTGGTGCTTTTTTAGAAATGAACTGGAATCCATCTTCATATTAGTCAGAGGGCTGATTTATGGAGCTCACCACAGATCCACATAAATGGAAAGTGCTGATGCTAAAGGAAGAAAAGCAGCTGATAACCGCTGAGCCTCCCATCCGACCTCCCACACCTGCTGTCTCTGCTACCATCTGACCTCCAGTCACCCACCACCTGCATTCAATGGGCTTCAAATATTTTTTTTCTCATTTCACACTATTTCATGATTCACTGGTTTTAAGCCCATGTGGTGAAACGATAAGACTTTTATCGTTTCTTTTTCACTTCATCTCTTTTCTACCGATATGGACCAGAGGCGCCTCAGCCTGTTCGTCTCTTCAGAGGTCAGACACGTCATTTTGACCCTCTTTAGGTCATCCTGTGCTCAGGTCTGATGTGCATAGCTGGGCTTCTGCCTGTCTGCGCTCCACGTTCTGTTTATTATCTTTGGATGAGGATGAAGTGAGGCAGCGCTTCCAGTCTGGGAACGGCAGGCGAGATGTTAGCCGGAGCTGCTGCCAAGTCCTCACACCCCAAGGAACCATCAACTGCTCACAGGACCACCTCCAACTTTGCTCCAAAGAGTCATGATAGGAAAAAAGGATATTTTTTCCATGCAGTGGCTAGTTTTTAACTTTGTGCATTTCTCTGGGTCCTTCCTGTCGTTAAATATCTGCTTTGTGAATTTCTTAATTTTTCCACGCCTGCTTGACTTATGGTTTCCCCTCTATGGTACCCCACCATCTCTCTTACCTTGTAGGCCTTACCTCCTTTTCCCACGTCCTTCTCATCCATTTTCTCCTGTGCTAATTCTCATTAGGTGGACTGAAAACCTCCTGCTGCAGGAAACAGGCCCTCTCCTCTGTTTCCTGCAGCTCCAGAGCCCTTATTAGTTTAGTGATGAAGACACAGGAGGGACAGCATTCTCTGGCTGTCAGTTAAATCCTCTGGGACTAATATTCCCAGGCTGGAGAGTATATATGCTCAAGCTGAAGTTTCACAGATGGTTCCTGTAATTACATAATCCAGAATACTGGTTAGTTCCTCCAGTTAAATTTTACAGCAATACCTCACAAAGCGACTATTCATATCCCTACATCATTTTATTTTGACAATTTTTCATGTTTTAGTTTGATGGTTTTAAAATGGGATATGATAGAATAAACTAATTCCACCCTAATTATTTGGATCCCATTATTAAATGGAGGCTAACTGTTCAAGATTTTTATTATTTATACATTTTTTATGGGAAAAGTTTATATACCAACTCAGTGACGGCTGGTGTGTGTATGTGTGTGTATGGGGGTGGGGTGGGGGTTACTGTGCATGTACAACTTTTAATGAGAATCTATGGCCAAAGATGTTTGTGCCCTAGGGCGGAAATACGTCATCAATCCGACAAAAAACGAAACAGCTTTACTCGTCATTAAAGATCAAATATTTATCTGTCACATCTAAAATATATATATCAGTATATTTCATAATATTATAATTTTCTAATTTGTTTCCACCCTGTTTTGGATGTATTCTGAGCTTCAGCACACCTGATTCAGATGATTGCAGTTCAGCAAAGCCTGATAATCTGCTATCAATTGATAACAGGTGTGTGAAAGCTGGGAGGAAACATCTAAAACATGCAGGGCAGTGTGCTTTGAGGACCAGGGTTGAAAAACACTGATATATTGTATTTATTTATATTTTTGATCAATGACCAATTTTCAAGTCTGGTCTGCTCTATGTTATTCCACGCCACAACGTGGAATATCACGAACTAGCTGTGGGTCTAGTTACGGCCGAGGCGGTAAGGAAGTGGGGGCAAGTTTTTGCGACAACGGAGGGACATAAGAGCGAAAAAGAGCGGAGATCCAGGTGGAAAAAGGGTCCCAGCGTTCTCGCGTACCTCGCTCTTCTAGCTAGTCCAAGTCGTTTTCCACAATGGCGGTCATAAAAACAAAACAAGCCGGCCTCCTGTCTGCGGTAAGGCACCAACCAGGAAATACTTATAGTGTAGAGCGGATGTAGATTTGACCAATCAGAGGCCTCCTGTCTGCGGCACTGTCTGCGGTCACCTACAATTTGCACAATGGCACATTTACGTTCACTGCGACACACACGCAGACGACCTTTACACTTTAAGACTTTAGACTTAAGACAGATTTTATTTGTCATTTTGTCTACACAAGTGTAAAACAAAAAGAAATTTCGTTTGAAAACAGCCCACTGGACAATTTCATCTTTTTAAAAGTGCAGCTTTGAAAAATAGTAAAATGACAGTTCTAACTTTTTTTATAATGATGAAATATAATAGATATAATAATAAATACAATATAATAATAAAATAAAATACAATAACCATTTTCCTGGTTTCTGAGTATAAATCAGCCTTTACTGTTAAAGGAAAGCTCTGTCTACACCTTGAAGCTTTCTCTATCCGGTTCAGTTTTCCTGAAAAGAGATCCCATGGGACAAACTCTTTAAATAACACTTAATAACATATATGTAATAAATAACCATGAGACATGACAACAGATTTTTTAATCTTACTCAGATCACAAAAGTTGCTTAGGGTTACAGAAAGCAGCTGCTTACCAACTGGGCTCACTTCTCGGGAAGTGGCAACGACAAACAGGTAGCAAAACTTTATAAGGCCAGTTTATACTTCTGACGCATAGCCTCTGCAACCGTCAAATCTGTCTCTGTGCGCGACCAAGCCCCCCGCGCAGAGACTCTGCAACCGCCATGGCGTGCCTCAAAAATCCTGACTACGCATCGGACGATCGCAAACCTCAAGTGGAAGTGTGCAGACAAAAAGCAGCTGTAATTGTTCCTTGGTATGCCTTTCCGGCTGTATATGTGGTCGTCCTTCTCGATTCGGTGCCGGGGTGTGCCATTTTTAAAAACCGAGGAGTAATAGCAACAATGGATAACCGCGACGAAAGGTTGAACAAGGAGGTTCGGAAGTACAACCACTTCTACGATGCCTCAGACATGATGTTTTGGAAAACAAACACTCCCGCCGGTGCTGTCGAAGAAGTTCTCGTGACCATCTGCTGAAGTTCTCGCGAGTTCTCGAATAGGCTCCCCCTTAAGGCTGATTTATGCTCCAAAACCAGGTCCTCTGCGTAGGCGTTGCAGTGAACAAAAAGCTGTCCCCGCCCCTTCCGCTGGCACTCCGCTGCACCTCTCCCAAATTGTGACTGACAGCAGACAGTGCCGCAGACAGGAGGCCACCTTGTTTTGCTTTTATGACCCAAATTGCAGAACACAACTCGTGAAGTTGGACCAGCTAGAAGATCAAGATGCGCGAGAACGCTGGGAACCTTTTTCCACCTGGATCTCCGCTCTTTTTCGCAGTCATGTCCCTCCGTTGTCGGACTAAACTCGCCCCACTTCCTCATCGCCTCGGCCGTATCTAGACCCACAGCGTATAGCGCAGACCACGCTAAAAATCGAGCATAAATCAAAAATTTCTGCGTCAAGCTCACTGCGACACACTGCTGCAGGAGTATAACCAGGCCTTTACGCTTTGTCGGGAAACTGCTGTGCGTCCCTAGAAATTCCAGACCGACGGTGCAGAAGCCTACCAGCAAAACTGGTTCACGACCAGACGCAAGCGACATTTGATGTGTGCGGTTGCAGAAGTACGATCCGCCCTTTATACTTCAGTATGCCGCATCATCACATTATTACATTATACACGTTTGCAGATGTGAAAACATCCATGGCTCCAGCCTTATCAAAACATTACAATCTTTGCCACGTGCAGAATGAAGATTATAACTGTGTATAGCCGGACTGAGGTACTGTCCTAATTAGATAAACTACTGGGAAAAAACAGCAGCTAATATTAAGGTGTATTAAACTCACACATCATCAGTGATAATTATCCTAACATTACATGAAAGTATGGAAGATGTTTAAAGGGGTATAAACAGACTTACTATGGTGCAATTAAAGGTTCTATGTTTCATTAGATCAGTTATCATCAAATGCTGGTAAAGATAAGGACTCTAGTTTATGAGTTACTGTGCTTATCACCTCAGAAATAGTTTAATGTTTTATATTGAGAACCAGGGTAATTTTCTAACTATTATCAAATTGGTCGGAACTCTTTATTTTTCCTTTTTTTCATTTCCTTTATTTAACCGGATAAAACAAAGAAACAAACCGAAAACATTGAGACTAAGATCTGATTTACAAGGTCGTATTAGAAAAGAAAGTTCAATCAAAATATATAAATAAATAAAAATTAAGAGAGTTTACACAGATTGATAGATTTAGATTATTATTATTTTAGCCTAAATGCTCTTTTCTTGTTCTCAAACTCAATGTAAAATAACACTGCATGTTTTTTTAATTTGCTCCAATTCATTATGACATCTTTATAAACCTATAAATGTCAATAATGAAGGCAGAATTTGCCCGAATCTCTTTATATTTGCTTACTGAGACATTTTATATTGTTTTTTAGTTTATTTTTCTAAGGGTTAGACAACACATCTGGCTAGCTCTTTTTATACGAGTAGAATCCGTTGTATGAATCCTCATCAGAATAACAGTCATGTCCAAATGTTTCCAGCTGTAAAATGTCTCATGTTCCTCTTTTACTGCCAGGAATCTGAAATATGTTCAATCTCCTCTCATTAGAATGAGTTTCAGCTTAGCTGCTTATAAAACAGTCTAAACAAAACTGTGCCTGAAAGAGTGAGATCAACCACAAAGATACATCATTTGCTGTGTGCAAAACGTGCTGAGCTTCAACAAGTAAAACCCAGAAACTGGATAATTAGCTTGATTAGAAATGTTTGTCACTTTAAAGAGGAGATGTTTTAATGTACTCTGCAGATAGTTAAGCAGCTGGTGACATAGTGGGAATTGAACTTCTTCACCCGTATTGGAATGCAATAGAAATATGCTTTCACCTAAATTATGCAGAAACACTCCGGCGGTGCAGAGTGCGGCAGGATGATATCTGAGAAAATGTCCCAGTGTTTTATCCTTCCAGATAGAAACCATGCTGCAATGTCTCTGTTCATTTTTGTGACCTGTCCAGCTGGAGCTCCTCTAAAGTTTAACCAAAAGCCAGCGTTTCATTTGAAATAGAGGCAGGTCCTCATGGAGGCTGCACTTCATACCGTAATATAAACTTCTGTCTCCTCTCTTTGTTTCTCATCTTCCTCTTCCTCCTTTCCCCTTCATGTCTGCATCATCTCTCTGTATTTATTCTCATTTTTTTTTCTTTTGTCTTTTCCCCCTGCAGATCTGATTACAGCCCTCTGTCCTCGACGAGCAGTAAGTAACCTCGACACGAAGCAGAGCAAACAGTAACACGCACAAATCCACAGCTGAGGCGCGGGTTCCATCTCTGTAATGTGTTCTGACTAAATAAATCCTCTCTGAGATGAGAAGAATGGTTGGGAGTAAGTTTTAGTTAAGTTCAGTGGTCCTGGAAACTTATAGGAGATTTTGGAGAAGAGTCTTTGTGTGGAATGAACGAGCAGCTTGAATTCAGCATCATACTGATGCTTTGGTTGTGCTAACATACTGTTTACTTTATTTCATTTGGTAAAATGGAACCACAGCATGGACAGAGTTAAGAGAAATGGAAAAACGTTTGTGAAATTTATAGCTTGCATGTAGTAAAAAAAAAAAAAAAAAAAAAATATATATATATATATATATATATATATATATATATATATACAAACTGAGAGTGTATACAAATCTATTTATATCCAGATACCCTTGAAGGGTTGTAGGGAGAATGGTGCCTATACTGCAAAAATGTAAGTCTATTAAAAAAAAAGAATTTTTCCTTGATTTAAGCAAAATAAGTAAGACAATTTGAATAATAAAATGGATAAGATTATTTACATTTAAGATAAAAAAAAACAACTCCATTATCTCATTTCAAATGGATAATACCTAATTAACTTCTTTTAAGAGAAAGAATACTCATTCTATTGGCAGATAATATTCTTTAATATCTCAAATTAAGAGCAAATACTTTTATTTTTTATTTTCTTTCCTTATTTTTTGCAGTGTCTCTCCTTCTGCCATTGGGTGAGAAGAAGGTTAGGCTGCAGACAGGTCACACTGCAAAAAATGTCCTAAATGAAGGGTATTTACCCTTAATTTGAGTAGGTAAATAAGATTATCTGCCAATGGTATGAACTTTTCTACTCTTAAAATGAGTATAAAATTAGATAATTAGATATTATGCACCTGAAATAAAAGACTGCAGTTGTTTTTTCTTATTTTAAATGCAAATTGCCTTATTCCATTGGCAAAGTGTATCACTAAACTACTTAATTCCAGAAAAAAAAGCTCTAATTTTAAGAAAAATAAACTTCCACACAGGACTAACCGCCATGCAGACTCATTCCTAAGAGCAATATAGACCAGCTAAGCTAACACTTGTGTCTTATGAGAAGGCCAGAGTAGCAGGATAACATCCAGGGATGCAAAAGGAGAACATATATGAATGCTGTGTTGATTTTGACAGGAGTGTGAGCACAAAGAGCCAAGTAATCTGAATCAGTGATCCTAGGGA
Organism: Cyprinodon tularosa; assembly: GCF_016077235.1. Lineage (NCBI taxonomy): Eukaryota > Metazoa > Chordata > Actinopteri > Cyprinodontiformes > Cyprinodontidae > Cyprinodon > Cyprinodon tularosa. Next base: position 1,560,899 of record NW_024038158.1, read on the forward strand.
TCCCATGTTGGTTGCTTGGGACGGACAAAAAGAATAAATACTTAAATATTTTTGCTTTATTTACCCAGTCTGAACAGTGTTATATTTTGAAAAAAGGACAAATTCTCTCCATTACGCTGCAAAAAAGGAGCTTCTAAAGTAAAAAACATAAAACTAAATCATAGGGAAAAGCTACTCAAACAAAGTGAAATTATCTCTCACTGCAGCTAATTAATTTTACTTACGACAATTTCTTGGTTTAAGATTTTAAGTTATAAAACTAAACGTAGGCAATACTTAAAAGGATAAATGATGTCTTAAAAAAAGACAAATTATCTAGTACTTCTAAATCTAAGATTTTTTTTACTTGGTCTGAACCAAATAATATGCAGATTAACTCACTGTTGACGAATGTCAGCTACGGTACCATAGGTCATGTGATGCCTCCCACTTTAAACCCCCAATTTAAACCCCCAAGCTAGCAGAAATAAGTAATAAACAAACGGCTTTAGAAAGTTTCTTTGGAATTTGGAAATGGTCCCGTGAAGGGACAGAAGAGGAGCCTGGGAACATCAATAGATATGATAAAGATGCACATGAATACACAGTGGATTTGGTTTTCTATTTAATTAACTAGCAGGCAATTTATTATTTTCTTATTAGCATTCTATGCATAGTTGTTGCATCCACATCTTTGGGAATATTTAATGTGATAAATCAACACACTATTACAGGTGGAGCTTTAGCTGTGATTGTCCAGAGAGCCAATTTCTAGATCCAGGTTTGCCTTCGCTCTGTATGTCTTTCACAATAGAGGGATTAAATCTAATGTTAGCCCATTAATCTGGCCTTCAGGAATTTGCGTTTTCCCGGCCTGCACCACACCCACACAGGAAGAAGAGGATGCAAAGACACACAGTAATCCATCGGTGGCTGTCTGGTTTGGTTTTCCTCTCATGTTTCCGTCATCACTGATGTATCAGATGAACTTTTGCTCACTATTGTTAGAACTGGAGGTCAAAGCAGGAGCTGTGGGATAAAGTTTGAAACAGGGCTGCAACTCCTCATTATTTGGCTACTGGATTAATCTATCAACTGTTCAACTGTTTTTTTTATTTGTTTATTTAATCAGTTAATGAGCTTTAAAGGAGATTTTTTGCAGAATATAAACCAGAGCATTTTATTTTCTTCTTAAATACAAACCTTATATGTTTTTGATACAGTTTGACTTTATTATACAATTAGTCTCTTAATGGACATTTAGATTAATTACAATAAATCTAATTAATAATGAATCTGAAGCAGCTTTGTCTTTAGAAAGTGTTCATACCCCATGACTGGAAAATCACAATAAAAAGCCTTTAACCATTAGTTGATATCAATAGTTAGTTTTTTTTAAGTATTTAAAATACAGACCAAGGTAAAAAAAAAAATCGGGAATAAAATGAATACAAACGTTAACCTTTCAAATAGGTCTGTCCTACTGCTAACCTCACCTAGGTAAGGCTGTGGCAGAAGCAGAGGCCTCTCCTCTTCCGACATCCCTCTGTACATCATCGTTTACCCTTCTTTCTCTAAATAAACTGCAATACAAATAATTACCTTCAGAATTAGTAAATATAGTTCATCTGTTTCTATTTGAATCAGGTCAAAATGTTGAGAACTACTGTTTGAAGAAAAGTTTGCTTATAAAACAATTTCCTAAACAGTGAATCTCTAACAAAGACGCTGCGTTCAGTTGATTGTGTTTATTGATTAAACTTGATTGTTTTGCAAAGTGCTGCACTATGTGTGGTAGTGAAGTACCACCTTAAATGAACCTACCGTATTGTAAGAAAGTAGGGTATGGATTCTCTGATCAACCGGGGTAAAGTCGGTCAGGGTTGATTAAATATATTTTAAACAGATTTAAAGCAAACCTGCAAGAAAACCTGTTTTAGGCCTTAAAGGATGTTATATACAGTATATAAGAGTTTAGTTTCACTTTTCACCCTAAAAATGTAGCCAGATGTGCAATTGAGTGGTTCATATTAAAATGCTTAAGAGTTTAATTTCACCTGCGTTCGCATGGTCTAGTTAAAGTCCAGGCTACTGAAAAGGTTTATACCACCTGGAAGCTGAGTAACAGATTATCTCTGCCATTTCTGACTGAGCTTGAGCTGCTTGGCAAAGCAGAGCGAACCAAGTTATCAGTATTTGTATGTCGGTTGTTACATCAGAGAAGACCGAGGTGTTATTTAGAGAGATGGCTAATTAAGAATTTATAAAAAGACCCATTTAAACTTTATATAATTATCATTATGAAAAATATTCATTAAAAATTGTGATACAGTTATTTAAAGACAACATTTGCGGGAAAAAAAACATATTTAGAAACAGAAAAAAATTAATTCCATTAAATGTGTCTTTTATATTACATAAATTGCAATTTTTATGCTGAAAAAAGGCAAAAAACAATGTGTTTCTTTTGAAATTTTGTGCAGTAAAATGCAGAAACAACAGATAGAATTAGCACTTAAAATTTCAAACATTTTCTCCAATATTATATTATAATATATTACACTTTTACAAGTGCGCAGTTTGACCATAACTGGTAGTTATTATGTAAAAGTCCAAAGAAATAAGTTACCTTCATCTTTCCACAAATTTTTTTTCATTCAGTAGAACTGATAATTCTTCCTGCAAATGTAAATTTAATGTCTGGCAATGGCACATAGATAAATATATATGTTAAAGAACTTAAAGAAATAAAAGCATTATATAAAAATAGAATCTTTTGTTAAATGATTTAGTTCATGTTAGTGCTGTCAAACGATTAAAAATTTTAGTCGCGATTAATCGCATAATATCAACAGTTAACTCGAGATTGATCGCAAATTAATTGCATATTTTATCTTTTTTTTTTCTTAAAGTGTAAAAGCCTATTTGGGCATTAAAAAAAATGCTTTTACAAAAAGTTTTTAGTATTATTATTATTATTATTTTTCAAGCACTTTTAAGAAACTAGAATAAAAATATCCTTGTTTAAATTCTGGCCAATAATTATTCAAAAACTGTAAAAATTAGGTGTTATGCTTCCATCAAAACTGTACAAAACTACAGAACAGTAAAGAGTACTTCAAAGTACTCTGTAAATTTAAGTTTTTTTTTTCAAACATAGGACAAAAATAAATATATATTGTTAAAATAAAGTGCACATTGCGTTATGAAATACAGAATTAATTCAAATAAAATGAAGTTACTCACAAAATAATAAATAAATCAAACAAAAAATTACAATAACTGGCTTTTGCAGTCATCTCAACAACATAACATTTTACATGTAGAACATTTTCAAAATGCTTAAAGGTACACTATGCAACCGGTGTTGATTTTCCAGCGAGGCTCCCCCCAGAGGGCGAAAGTAAAAGTGCACTGTCGTAAATATGCTCAGCTGTTCTCCTGGTTTCTCCGTCAAGCCAGGCGCGGTTGTTTTGAGCTTAGCAGCGAATGACTAATGCTGCGTTCACACTGGACGTAGCTGGCGCGACAGAAGCAGCGAGTTTACATGCAAAGTCAATGGTTGACGCGCGTCAAGGCGCAGCAAAAGGTCCCGCGGCGCGTTTTGAGCACCAGGCGCAGCACGTCTGAGCAGCTGAAGCAGCGCGTCGGGTGCGTTTAACGCAGGGAGAGAGACACAGCGCTGATGATCACTCCTCTTAAACAGTTTATTGACGCCTAAATTAACTTAAAATGCAGAAATCTGCCGGCAGAATATGCAGTTTGGATTATTTAGATGAAAAACACCTACCAGCTGCCGCGGTGAACCGCTGCTGATGAAGGGATCCATACTGTCGGCGCCCCGCTGGTATGTGGGGGTCTGAGCGGCTCCGACAGAAAAAATATTGAAGGCAGGATAATAATCTGAATGAACTGACTGCACTGATTACGTTTTCAGGTGTATTTTCTCACTTAAACACATATTAAAACTACTTTATTCCCACTGATCACAGCAAATATAGCTGCAAGGCAGAGAAAGGATAGTGAAGCTCCGCCCAACGCGCCTCAGACACACTTTTGCACCGCGCAGCCAGAGCAGCAAAGCTGCTTCAGCCGCGCGTCAGAACTAACTGGTACAAGCAGCAAAAAGGAAGCAGCAGACGCAATTTTGCTGCTTTTGCTGCGTGAACGTAGCATAACTGCACAAAGATTGCCACTGTGCTAGCAACGAGAATGCTTTTAACTGGGGGGTGTAGCAGTTCTCGCCGTAAAGCAAGACTGACTCTCACGAGACTTCTGAGCCTGTGGGTGTGGGCTAAGGGCTCCTGCAGTTGCAAGTGCAGTATTTCCCCCACAGACCACCAGGGCGGCCGAGAATACCTTTGTTCAACCTGAAATGACTCATTTAATCATCCATAACGTTATGGAACACATTAATTAACTGAAAAATGTTGCATAGTGTGCCTTTAAGGACACATTTAATTGTTTTTCTTGAAATGTTTAATAAAAGATCATATGTGGGATACTTTGTTAGCCATAGTTTAAAGATGTCTATTAGACCTTTGACCCAGTCTCCAAAGGTTTCCTGCTTGCATATAGATTATCAGAGCCTTTAAGTGGGCTGTGGAGTAATAAATGTTTTTGGACCGTAGGAAGGACTTGTGACTTTATGAGCTCAACAGGATGGAAAACAGAGAGAACAGGACATGTGTGATTTGTTTCAGTCTATTAACCAATATTCAGTGGATGTAAGTGTATACTTGCAAATGTTAAATAAATAAAGTTTGAAGTATGGTTATTATCCACGAGGCAGAAAGTTAGATGAAAGTTGGAGATAAAACCGGAGAAGCATTGAAGGTAGCCAACTCTGCTGGTAATGCTGAGCAAAAATAAGAAAAAGAGACGACAGCGAAAGAACAGCTTTATTAGAGACAAATGAGGAACAGGAGGACGATCCTAAAGACAGAGGCTCAGAGAGGATTGATGGATTGTTGTTTTAAAAAACCAGGCAGTTGTGGGTTGACAGGGATTTTCGGGGTTCTTGCAGCAGATGTCTAACTTGCTGAGACGAGATGCCTTTTTAAGGCGGATCTAAGCGAATTTAATTTGATAGAACTGCATACTAAAGCATGCTTTTCTGCATTCATGGGTTATAATGTTGTGGAAAATATATGTTTAGCTAGAAAAACATGCAAAGACTAATCAACTGCTGGAACTTAATGACTTGACAATCTGTTGAGTCTTAACGGAAACAAGGACACTATAGTACTGTCTTTTATGTATTTCCTTAACTTCCATCTCATAGATCTTGGATCTTGTATAAATCATTGATTCTGTTACCCTGCCCCTTTATAACAGCTGTGTTTAAACAGCTAAAGATTTAAACAATGCTTTCATTTTTCATGCTCACTGAATGGTCTATTTTTTCATAGGGATTCAATCAATCATTACATCTCATCTCCATACACTCATAATCTGATGCTCAGAATAGGAAAGAGAACCGGGAATCTTCATTTTAAGGTGGTTTAAGAAGAGTCAGAGTGGATAAAGCCTTGATGAAGCAGCTCTGCTTTCTCAAACAGACTCTCACACACAAACTGGATTTACTCCGTTTAGCTTAGCTTATTAGATCCAGACTCTGCCATAAGTCAGCTTGCATTAAAGCTCTACTAAATTATTCATGTGCCAAAATCACAATCTGGACCACGATAGCTTATTATGCTGCTGTCAGCTGTCTGTTAATTGAATACACTTTCTTTTCTCTGCCTTGATGTGATCATGCTTTTAATATATGGCACAGAAGAGTAAAGAGTACTGTCAGACAGTGGAGCCCAGTCAATAGTGTTTATATTTAAGCTGAAAACCATTAAAGTCGTAGGGAAATCATATTTAAATGTCAAATCATTCTGGCTTAAACATGTATATAAATGTATTCTTTATCAGACTACTTAAAAAAAGAATCCTGTCTTAAAATCTGTGGGGGGTTTTTTTTCGTTATCTTACGCAGGCCAGTTAGTTATACATCAGCTTGTACACCTAGATTCGGCCAATCATATATCAACGGTCATCTGTCAATTAAAGTTCTTTGGTCATAGTATCTTGATTCATATGTTGCAGCTAATATATGCAACAGTTGAAACAAGAAATAAGAATAATTTCCTTTCCCACTGAGTTCTGTCCCAGTGTTCACGGAGATGGACGTCTGTGTCTTCAGCAGGCGTAGAGCTAACAGAACTGGCAGCGTTGCGAGGCAAGGGCTCAAACATGTACGGCTGTAAGCCTTCTACACCAAACCAAGCTTCTGGCGCCCTGGCATCCTCTTCCACAACAACTTCGCCCCCACTTTCTTCCTCTAAATAAAAAATGTATGACGGAGGAGACTCATCCATGACCTCCGACACAAAACTCTCCTCCTCTTGCATGTTTCCTCTGTCCATAGCGTTCCTTGACAGTGTCGTTTCTAAGTCACCAATTTAGTGCTACTTGGTCCCAATGGAATTTCCCATTATGAACCTGCTAGCACTAAGTTGCTAACTGGTTAGCAAGACGCTTCCCGAGAAACCGACCACAATCAAACTTGCTTGTGAACCCTCCCGCCACAACAATCCCACCCTCTTGATAAACGACCAATCACATTCACTTTTTTCACTCGTGTAAAGTCGTGCACCACTCGGGAGAATTCGGAAATGCAACAGTTGGAACAGCCTTTTCCCTACGACTTTAATAATACAGAGTATTATTACAGTTATATGTTGGTTCCATGAATCCATGTTTATGGTCTTTTCAGCAATCGCATCCATCCTTAATGAGGTCTGATTTGTTTGCATAGTCTTTCCAATGATGCATTTTGTTGTACAGTGAATGGCTAGCTGAACAGTTAACATAAAGCTTAGATTAAAAATATTTCTTGTAGGTACATAGCATGTATTACGTGTATTTGTAGTTTTTTTTGTAAGTGACATGTTTTTAATACAAATTACACTGTGCTGTCATTGTAATGCTTGGTATTTTTGACCTTGAAACTTAGCTTTTGCTCAGTCTGTTAGTAAATACAGCCCTTCTGTGTATATTTACTAAAACAACAACATGTAACTGAGTTTATTTCACTGCACATGCTTACGATTAGTCAACAAGCAGAACATTAGAGGCGAGCGAATGTTGAACTACCAGTGTAGTTGTGAAAAAAAATGAAAAGTTCAAGATCAAGTCTAAAAAGGTGCAAGAAGATGTTTGCATCTAAGAAGAATTAAACTAGAGTTGTGTTGGGAAAACAGTTACTAAAGCTGCAGCTAAAACTCAGGAAACATTCGATGTAGCTGCAAAGTTGATAGACACGCAAGCACATGTCTTTGCTAATAGGGCTGCTGCTGTTAGCATTGCTTTTAAGCCCTATCCTCCGATCTATCGGTTGTTTGTGAGACATTAAAGCTCAGTTGGGACCTATTTAGTTGAAGGATTAATGACCACCATCTGACTTTCTAATAGTTCAGTGGCACTGCCAGTAGATGGCGCCACATCGGTTAATGCCAGCTAATTTGCACCCGATGCTGAGATTATATTTAGGCTCAAAAAGGATGATCAAAACAGTATATAGCCTTTTTTTTTTAATCATCGATAACTATATTTAGTTTTTTTGGTAGAGGCATAAATCATGAAAATTTACCTTTAAGGGGAAAATTCATAAGAATTTGGTCATAAAGTTAACCCTTTGTGGCCTGGTGAAGCTTAAAAAATGTCTATGATATTTTATTAATACATATATATTGGACAGATGAATGAAATTCCAAATCTAAATAAAACTTTAAAATGTATTAAGCAGTAATAAATATCCTAATTGTAAAATAGCATGGAGTAAACAGTTGTTCCTATTGCAGCTAAAGTACCTATTTTATTATGACAGTTAATGTTGCTATTATTAGTTTTATATATGCATTTAAGCAGAAATAGAAAATACACTGCAACTAGATACCTTTGCATTTTTCTAAAGAATTTCTTCAGTATATTATACCTTTTTTAGCATTTTAAATATGTAATCACTCTGGGAATCTAATGATATTAGCTGTTAGTAGTATATTAGTCGGGCTGTCTGCTCTGGTAGCTCTGCAATCATTCGCTGTTAAGACTAACATGCTTAGATTGTCAGTAATAGTTAATAAAAGCAACTGTTCTTTTTTCTGCATTATAGTTAGTTTCTGCAGGTTTTGCACATTTATATTTCACTGCTTTTTACTTTTTAAGCAAGGGGAATCTGTAGTTTTAATCTGGCCAGCTGCCTGGCACCATGCAGCAACAAAAGGGAGAGGGACCGCACTGAGTTACCTCATACTCCATATGGCAGGAGAAAGCTCAAGACTCTCCAACGTTTTCAGCAGCTCATTAAAAGGAGTTTAAACTGTTTGACAGTTGCAAACCCCTTAAAACTTAACCTATTTTTTTTAAATCTCTGTTTATCGAATTAATTTAGACCAAATCCATTGCTCAATAGTTCTTTCTATAAATATTTGTATTTAAATGTCCCCAGTTAGGGTAGAGGGAGATCCAAAGTCAGATTTTGGGCACAAACTTAAGCTGAGAAAAAACTTCCGCTGGAGGTTTTCCAAATGTTTTCCCACAGCACATTTTAATAAAGCATAAAACATGCCTCACAGACTGTTTAAGGGCACTGGTACTGCTAAATAATTTTATGACTGACTAAATTTGTTCATATGTCCCTGTTCATTTATCTGTATTGGGATCAGTGATAATTCAGCTGAAATCTAATCAGCTAAAGTAGAAATCCCCTTTACTTTGTTGGTATTTTTCTGAATCTAGTTGTAAATACTGTAGTTCTTCCGTCTGTGAGAAACTCCACATTGATCTGTTGGCGCTTTTGGCTTTAGAAGCGATCCATCTGGCTTTGTCGCTAATTCTCATCTTGTAATCTTTGTTCAAAACAGTCTGCTGTAATAATATTAATGCTTCCTCAGGCTGAAAGTAGCGGCATGTTTAGGTCATGAATAGCGGCTCCACAGTTTAGTTTGACTTTTATCTTCTGTGAAACGTCAGGGTTGGCAGCACATACATACAGAACTCTTTGTTTGCTCTCTCTGGGAAAAGAAGTCAGGAATTTCCTTCGTTATTTGGCCTCGCTTACGTTTCTAATAATTAAATACATCAAGCAAAAGTACCAACTTGTGCTCTTTTTTAACTTAGCGAGTAAATAAACAAACCAGAGTTTCATGTGTCGGTCGATGCAGCCTAAGTTAATCATGTGTATCAATGTAAACTTGTAGTTTTTCCTCCATGTGGAATGAAGTGAAGCAGAGGAAGACAAACGCTGTGACAAGCTCCTATTTTATCACTTTTGACTTGTCTAATTGGAAGCAACCAAAAAGATTTAACAACCATAACAAATAAACAATAAATGTTGTGAAATTATATTGTTCTCCTGTGGCACATATGAAACTGTTTAGAGGCTCAATACTGTGGCGCTACAGAGAAAAAAAATAATGTTTTCCCTCATCAATTAGAGCACAACAGGAGAACTGTTGACTTAAGGGCTGTTAACACAAGAGGAAATAACAGCAATAAAGATGCTGTGACGATCAAATGTCTAAAAGGTCAGCATTGTAAATGACAACAAGCTGCCTCACCTTATTAAATATATATAAAATTAGATTAAATAACTAAGGTTTCAATTATTTTCACATAGTACTGATAAGTACATAATGGGTTCTCCAGCTACATCTATGCTCCAATCTGTTTTATGACCAGATGTGTTTAGCAACTACTTACATTTGCTGGCATAATGTACTTTTTAGGAGTAGCTTAATTTTGTTTTACTTCAGAAAAAAATAAAGAAATATCAGTACTTGAGGAAAATGTCTGGCTACTCTAACCATCATGAGTAACTTAATTTCAACAAACATCTAAACACAAACTCACCAGAGACACCAACAGTTTAAGGAAACAGTGTACTCTCTCTCTCTCTCTCTCTCTCTCTCTCTCTCTCTCTCTCTCTCATATATATATATATATATATATATATATATATATATATATATATATATATATATATATATATATATTCCGGTACTACTTATACTGTTTCTGTAAGCATCTTGCCTTATTCTAACCTAAAATAGTAGATTTTGATTTATTTTATTTGTTTGTTTAAAGCTACAGTGTGTAATAATTACAGGGATATACAGTCAGAAATGTAATATATTATACATAACTATGTTATTTATCATCATCTATGAGCTCAGCCTCTTAACCTTAATATTTGCGTTGCCTTAGAATTCGTTATTTATAATTACATTGGAGCGGGTCTCGCAGCCATGGAGGCAGACATCTTTGCGCTACGGCAGCGCAGAGCCAACAAACTAGCGATTGCGAGATCTCCCATTTTGCTCGAAAGTAACTACGGCAAGTTGAGAGAGATGAACTGAGACGGTACTGAACAATAGATGGCAGTATTAAAATTATCTATGTAAACAAACCTCATCACTTGAGAAGGTAGGTGATGCGGACGTCGTGGAAGACATTTTGTCCCGTAACGCTCGCCGCACTGTTGGGGGGGAGAAGCGGTGGGGGGGAGATGTTCATGTTGCTGCGGTCTGCAGTCTGGACGTTAGATGTCGCTGAAAATTACACACTGTAGCTTTAAATAAAATATTGTAAAAAGTGTCCCTTCCACTTGAAAAAAAAATGGTTTCAATGTGATTAACTGATTATTGAAGTAATCATCAACTAACTTAGTAATTAATTAACCATTAACTAGAGCGGAGTTCTTCAACAGGGGGTCCGGGACTCCTAGGGGGTCCACGAAGTTATCGCATGGGGGTCACGAAAGTTTCTGTTGATTGGACTGGTTTTTTTTATATTCCCCCCCTGCAATTTTTTTTACACTAATTGAAATGTCTTTAAATCCACATTAACATGAATTCAACACAGTATGATTAACAGATAAATGGAGGCAGGAGATGTCTTTCAGTCATCAATCCACACACAGGAGCTCTTTCAAGCTGGGCACCGTTTCATTCACAACACCTGTCCCATCAACCAGGAATCACAATCAGAAATACTTTCATAATCCCAGGACTCCATCTGTAATAGAGTGACTATTGGACCAGTTTGATATAACACAATTTCATACAATATATAAAATTAGGGAGTTCCCGCTTCATCTTGCCATCAATTTGGGGGTCCTTGGTCTGGAAAACTTTAAAGACCCCTGAACTAGAGTCTACCAACCCTAATTCTTGACGTTAACTGAAAGAGCAACCAGCACTGCATTAATTATGCTGAAATTGTAGAAAATATATAAACACTAATAATGACACACAGCTGCTGTGGCACTCACAAGACAAAAAATATCTGCAGGGGCATTATCTATGAAATTCTGCAGTCGAGATGCTCCAGTGAAATGTTTGGCCTATATACCCATTTATTAATTAATGCAGGGAACACCCAATCCATGTCAGGCCAGTATAGATGAACTTAAACAACAATAAAAACTCAAAACTTGTAGAGCTGCAAATGTATTTTGATGATTTACCTCTGGAAGTGAGCTCCCATTCTTTGTGGTTGGACGTCCTTTTGCTGTCATCGAAATCTCCAGCTCACTCCGCAAATTCCAGACTGTGGTTGAATCTGATAAAGTTTAATCTTACTTCCAATCATAAGAAACACGTTGCTTGAATCAAAATCTAACCTCAATCCTAAATCTGCTAGGGGTTGGGGTTTCACTGTGTATATGTAAAACAGATCATTATGTGTAATTTATTGTAAGTTTAAACTTCGAGAAAAAAAAGGGTTAATTAGGACTTGTAGCAACAACAGACTGCATCCTGGATCACTTGCTGGTATCAGTCCAGTAATGACGTCAGCTTCAGTCGGATACTGGTGTTGCATCGATTAAAACTTTATCCTGGCAAGCTGTTTGGCTTAAAAGTTTTATAAAGTTGAATATAATTTACTTCCATTTACACTTAAATTCATTGTAAAAAACAGTTTTTATCAGCAGATAGTTAGGATGAAAGATTATTGGCAAACTGTGTGCTACATTACGGATGTGTTTACTGTTTTTTGGGAGGGAAGAAGTCAGCCAACATGATATAAAAGGGAAATATCTCTCTTTTTATGTCATCTTCACCATAAGAAACAAAGTGAATTGAATTTCTTCCTCCACTTGCTTTGACAGAGAGCCAGACGAGCTGAAGCTGTGACTGCTGCTCTCCAGCACATGCATGCACACAGAGACATAGACGCGTTGTGAGGCGAAGCTGAGTTTTCACTTCTAATGGCTCTCATATGTGGAGGGGCCACTGGAGGGATTGCTGTGTTATCTCACATCATCATCGGCGGGTTTTCCTGGGAGCATGTGGTCCCAGTTAACACCAGAACGCGAAGCCAGAGTAAAAGTCTCTGAGAATTACAGAAGAAATGCCTGTCTTCAGCTCCTTGTTGATAATAGCTGTGCCCATGCATGATGATGCACTACGGGCTGCCAGGGCTGAACATCAGCCTCAGCTCCAAGGCTCAGGTGGATTAAGAGCTTAGAGACACACTCCTCTGGAGATTTGCAAACAGACTTCCCTGATTCCCCCTTGCAAGGCATGGCTTAATCACTGAAATATTCTCCTCTCTCCTGCAGTCCCATTAAAATTTATTGCAAGACGAAATGCATTAGCCTAATGTGCTGATTTGGGCAAATGTACCTATTGGTTTGGCGCACCATAAATACAAACACATGGTATGTTTCACTTGACTTGAAATAGGGTTCCCGTTACCAAACAAATGTTTGCTTTTAAAATCAAATAAACTTGACTTTTTTTTCTAAAAAAAACTAATTATTTGAAAATAATATGTTTATGAAAGGCAGAGCTGAACAGACATTTTTGTGCCACTTTACCAGATGTTTTCAAGTTATTTAGCTTCAAGATGTCAACACAGATAAATGACTGGAAAGTTTCAACAATAACTGAGCAATTTGATAGGCAAAGTGCTCAGTTAAGTTAAAAGTAGTGTTGAAAAAACAACTACCAAAATAAAAGCCTTAGATAAATGACAATAGATGATTATGATGTCTGGGTGAATCCAATATGCCCCTTTTATGCTGGTGTTCTCTTACAGAGGTTTTAAAGACCTTTTTCTACTTTTAGCATCCTGCTTGTTCGCTAAACCTCGGCTCTGTCCACCATTTATTGTACTGGTTCTATTGGTATTAACCCTTTTGTTGTTTTGAAGTGCTCCTCTGGCTTGGTTAAAGTGAACTTTCCTTTTTTTTGGGTCAACAATTATGTGCACTCATCTGCCTTACTTGAACCACACTGTTCTCCTAAGATACCAGATAGAAGGACCTGTGCCGCCTGGTGCAGGTCTATAATTTTGTTTCGGGTGTCCTTTGACAGCTCTCTAGTTTTGGCCATGGTGGAGTTTAGAGTGTGACTGTTTGAGGTTGTGGACAGGTGTCTTTTATACTGATAACGGGTTCAAACAGGTGCCATTAATGAAGGTAACGAGTGGAGGACAGAGGAGCGTCTTACAGAAGAAGTTACAGGTCTGTGAGAGCCAGAAATCTTGCTTGTTTGTAACTGACCAAATACTTATTTTCCACCATATTTTGCAAATAAATTCTTTAAAAATCAGACAATGTGATTTTCTGGATTTTTTTTTTCTCATTTTGTCTCTCATAGTTGAGGTATATCTATGATGAAAATTACCGGCCTCTCTCATCTTTTTGAGTGGGAGAACTTGCACTATTGGTGGCTGACTAAATACTTTTTTGCCCCACTGTATATGAGTTATTAAAACTTCTACATTATCAAAGTGATTTTTTTAGCTCTTGAAATTTGTGACTTGTACAATCAGGCACATGTAGTGAACAGACAATTTTAAACTAAATTGCACAAAAATGCCTTATGTATTAAAAATAATACAAAAAAGTTATCTAATTATTTTTTTTTGTTTGACAGAATGTTCAATGACAATTTGAATTTTCAGACAATTATTTTCTGCTTTTAGGCTTTAAAAGGCTAAATGTGCATTCAAGCAGAATATGAAGGTGATGACAGGATCCAAGGATTTACATGTTATCCCATAGAAAGGTGCGTTCAGGAATAAATTAACGCCTGGCAATGTGATGGACTTTGAGTGATACGAATGGGGCAATTGGGCAAATTGGAGCTAAATTTAGCTGAGATTGGTGGTGAAAATTACCAGTCATCCAGGTCATAGTCATTCCAGAAAAGTTAGAAAAAGGTTCAAAAACAATCCACTGAACTTTGTTTCCAAGATTGAAGACGTTTTGCTTCCCATCCAAGAAGCTTTTTCAATTCAGAATGTCAGAAATAGAGTTGAGTTTGAGGCTTTATAGAGTGAACCAAAAACAAAGCCTTGTTTTGCCTTAGAAAACATGCAAATCGAACCGGACAAACGGGTCCATCCCTTGAGAATGGGCAGTCGTTGGGTTCTTTGTTAACGGCTGGTTATAAAGTTATAAAGCAGCGTGTTGCAGTGAGTTTGTTGCAGATATTTTTGATTTATGCCCAATTTAGAAGCGTGGTCTGCGCTATGTTATTCCACGCCACAACGCAAGAGGGACAATCAGGAACTAGCTCTGGGTCTAGAGACAGCCGAGGCGGTGAGGAAGTGGGGGCAAGTTTGTGGGACAACGGAGGAACATGAGAGAGCGGGAACAGCAGGATGCAGTGAAACATATTCGAAACTTATTCGAAAAATATGTTTCCATCGTCTGTTTTAGTGCCTTTACGCTTTTTTGAAAAAGTGAAAAACCACCTCAAGTAACCATATAAGCTTTTTTGCAAAATGAAGTTCATTACAATTTCCTGTCTCAAGCTCTCTTAATGCAACACTTCAAAATGCTCAACAAAAGGATGATGGAAACACATCTAATTTATTTTACAGTTCAGGTCAAAGTCAGCATGGCTTCTCGCCTTGCCCTAAAACATCTTCTGTGGTCAAAATGTATCATTAGTGAGGCCGTGCCTGCGTGGAGCTCATTTCTGAAAACTAATGGCATGTTAGAAAGGCGTCTGAAGATGTCAGGAAATAAACATAAAAATAACGATTATGTGCAAACTATTTCTGTTTAGAGATGTTGAACTCTAACAGAGACGAAGAGTTACTGAAGTAGAAATAATCTCAACAGGAAGGATGTAAAACATTTGGTTTTCTCAGCTGGGTTTTAGAACAAAACAGGAACTGAATAAAGTATGCAGAGCCGGTCTAAGGTATTACCAATCATGTTTTTTAGCTAATCGATGTTTTCACATAGAATTCGTCACATTTTACATTTAATGTTAAAGTTGATAACGAGATTACTTAGTAATAGCCTTCCCTTTATTCTGGGTGAAAACAGAAACCTAGCCTCTAGTGTCTAAATACCCAGGTTCTACTTCTTCAGCTCAGATTGGGCCCAAAGAGAGACCCTGGTCCATGTAGAACCTCAGGATAGCTCTGCTAAAGTGAACTGGCTTGTAGAGGATAACAAGTTTGTTCAATTGTTCAACGACCACACAAAGTTCTTCCATTTTCTTCTTTTTACAGACAACATAGTTTCACTGATAAGAACTAGTGTTGCACCGATACCAGTATCCGGTGGGGCCCTGATCCAGCACTAAAATGGTTGTATATGTATTGGCGAGTACCAACAAATAGGGCACCGATACCATTTTGAGAGCCAAAAATTTATTCTATTGTCACCCATTCCAGGTAGGCAATAAAACATTGTACTGTATTCACTTTGTATTAGTCTTTTTCCTGCTTCACAAAGGTAGGCAGCAGCTTGACAAAGCCATGATGGCAATTATTTTACATTCAAGTAGTATGCAGTTCTTCATGTATATACACACACATCAGTTTCAGACAGATACTATCGGTATGGTATTGGCCATTACTTCACAGCCAGGTATCGGGGCTAACACTTATATATGCACCAAACATTTGTCCTTTAAAGATTTACAAATCAACTTTGACATGCTTGCAAAGACACTGAAAGAGCAGCACGATGATTGGAGGAATCTAAAAAGAAATTAGCTGCTTATCCATGATAAAGGATCGTGTTTTGGCTTGATTGAAACATTTTCTAAGGATTGGCTGCAAGCTCCCACCTCCTTAACCTCTTCTGTTGTGCTTACAAGAAAAAGGAGGGAAAACAGTCATTGAGTAAAACTATAGAGGGGTCCTCAATCACTCATAAAGATATGACCAAAAGGTTCAAGATGCATATCGGTTAAGTTGTTGACTGAACGCTCAATAACAAAGCCATATCTGTTCACTAGGCTCCTAATTCACTTGTGCATAAAGCAGAACAACAGAAACATCATATAACATTTATGGTCATATAACATTAGCCAGTGTTTATTCTAAACTCTGGGCCTATAATAGTATTTTTTTTATGTATCTTTATTTCAATTTGTATCTTCAGCTCTGGGGTTTGCATATTGGGCATAGGGGCAGCTAAGTCTCAGAAAAATTAAATCTCACTAATTTAACACCAGAACATGTGTAACATTGCCTTTATGTTGAGTTTTAGTATAGAGTAGGAAGAATAGATGGACATCAATGGTTTGAGGGGGTGTCAGAAGGAGGGGTTGTTCATCCATCCTTGAAAGAACCGCCACTTTTTTTCTGATACAACTTTAACCAACTCTGAGGATAATACAGATACCCTTTTTTATTTGCTTAATTAGCTTAAGAAATGTTTAACTTTCAGACTTTATTATTTTAGACATGTTGGTTCAGTTTGCCTCTGGTGGCTTTTACAGTAACCTGATCAGAACGATTCAGAAATGTCACCTCTTTGGTCCTGCAGAAACTGCTCTTGTGTAAAGGCCAGTGGGAAATGGTGATACAGACGCCGTCCCTGTTTGACTTCAATGCTTTATGGAGGGATTCTGGCAACAGTCAAACACTCTGCTTTGCCGGGGATAAGCAGACTGAGCGTTCTTTCTCACAGGCAAAGTGAAATGGGATGAGTCCCTTGAGAAGTCCATTAAAGACTGCAGGGATAAACCTTTAAAAAGAGAGAGGAGGAATAAACATAGAGAAAGATGTTAAACATGCAGGCAGAGAACCTGACTTTAGTAGTTGGTAAATGGTAACAAGTCCAGGGGTGAGGAAGAGGCTACACCTGAATGCGTCGCTCTTCCTGTGGTCTCAGACATTCCTCTGGGCCACAGTAATGACTCCTGATGGCACTAATGAGTCTTCGCAGAGGAGCCCCACACCACATGAGTCTGCCCTGCTCCCCTGCCCCTCTCCTCTGTGAGGGGCAGCAGAGGGGGAAGAGAAAGGTAAACAACAAAAACTGGAATAAAAGATGGAGCTGGTTTTGGCTGAGTGGAATAGAGACCGTAAAGAGCAAAAGGTGATTTTAGAAACAAAAGTGAGATGGAAAAGTTGAAAGAGAAAAATAATCAAGCCAAAGGAATAACAGGCGAGAAACTAAGCTTCTCCTCTCACGCCGAAATGTTCTGTTTTACCTGGATCGTTATCTGAAAATGTCCTAATTCTTTTAAGTCTTTCCAGAGTTAAGTCCAAGCCAAGTCTAAATAAACATGGTCTCTAGGATTTGGCACAAAAAACAAAGATATATACTTCATATTACTAAATTGTTTTTCTTGTCTTTTGCATGTGTGCTTCTGGAGGTGAGTTATCCATGGGTGAGCTCCAAGATCCATTCCTCGTCAGCATCCACCTCATCACTGACCCCGGCCAGGCCAAGTTCCTTCAGCGTGCTGCAGACGCCGTGCTGGCGTGGGTTCACCCTGAACTGCAGCTCTTCAGAGTCTCTGAGCGGGCGTCCTCCTCCCAGCGGCCTCGGACGAAGCGGTACCAAAACGGCAGTCCGCCCTCGGGGTCTCAGCCAGCCATGGCGGTCATCATCTTCCTGCAGGAAGCGTACGGTGGTGAGGAGCGGATTCTGATGCTGCACCGCACTCTTCAGAGACCGCCATGGCGTTACCATCATACTGAAAAAGTCAGCAATGGCCGCAGCATGCTGCCTCTCACACCTTGCAGTCAGGACTTTTTTACCTTGTCACCGGGCACTCCACTCTGGGCTGTCCGGCAGGTGCACTACGGCAAGGAAATTGTCCGATTTACAGTTTACTGTCGCCATGAAAACTATGTTGACATGGTCCGGCTTTACAAGCTACTGCTACAGCGACGTGTAGCGCAGAAGAAGGAGGACTTTTGTTTCTTTGTGGTGTACTCCAACCCTGACATGGAGATCCAGCTGTCATTTAAGAAACTCCCACGGGGACAGAATCCTGTAGTTCTGGACTCCGCAGTGATGGAGGTGAGAGTACGAGACGTTGGCGTGCTGGTCCCACTGCTGCCACACCCCTGCAGTCCTATCAGTGACGTCCGCTGGCAGACGGAGGACTATGATGGAAATAAAATCCTGCTCCAGGTGAGGATTCTGTTGATAATCTTTGCTGGTGCTTCCTCAGGTTGTAATACACTACAAATGATAAAAAGCGAACAAAAACGCTTGTTATGTTGATAACTGCCCCTCTGTGATTTTGCAAGTACTGCATCTACATTCGCGTCAACTATAAACAGGTACAGCGGTTCTATGGGCTCGCACACGGCACACACAGAGAGTATATCTTGAACTTAATTGTAGGTGACATTTTAAGGTAGCTACATGGTCACCTATGGTAGATTTTAACCCATGGTGGTGATGGTTGAATTGGGGCGCTTTGCACTTGACTTTATTTCTAGCTCAAACAGGGCTTTGTATGTTGGCCGAAAAGATCAAAGTTGGTGTAATCTGACCAGTTTACCTTCTTTTATGTGTTAGCCATGTATTCTTATATGGAACTTTCGAACTGCAAACAGAAATGTACACTCACCGGCCACTTTATTAGGTACACCTGTCCAACTGCTCGTTAACACTTAATTTCTAAGCAGCCAATCACATGGCGGCAACTCAGTGCATTTAGGCATGTAGACATGGTCAAGACAATCTCCTGCAGTTCAAACCGAGCATCAGTATGGGGAAGAAAGATGATCTGAGTGACTTTGAATGTGGCATGATTGTTGGTGCCAGAAGGGCTGGTCTGAGTATTTCAGAAACTGCTGATCTACTGGGATTTTCACGGACAACCATCTCTAGGGTTTACAGAGAATGGTCCGAAAAAGAAAAAACATCCAGTGAGCGGCAGTTCTGTGGGCGGAAATGCCTTATTGATGCCAGAGGTCAGAGGAGAATGGCCAGACTGGTTCGAGCTGATAGAAGGGCAACAGTGACTCAAATAACCACCCGTTACAACCAAGGTGGGCAGAAGAGCATCTCTGAACGCACAGTACGTCGAACTTTGAGGCAGATGGGCTACAGCAGCAGAAGACCACACCGGGTGCCACTCCTTTCAGCTAAGAACAGGAAACCGAGGCTACAATTTGCACAAGCTCATTGAAATTGGACAATAGAAGATTGGAAAAACGTTGCCTGGTCTGATGAGTCTCAATTTCTGCTGCGACATTCGGATGGTAGGGTCAGAATTTGGCGTCTACAACATGAAAGCATGGATCCATCCTGCCTTGTATCAACGGTTCAGGCTGGTGGTGGTGGTGTCATGGTGTGGGGAATATTTTCTTGGCACTCTTTGGGCCCCTTGGTACCAATTGAGCATCGTTGCAACGCCACAGCCTACCTGAGTATTGTTGCTGACCATGTCCATCCCTTTATGACCACAATGTACCCAACTTCTGATGGCTACTTTCAGCAGGATAATGCGCCATGTCATAAAGCTGGAATCATCTCAGACTGGTTTCTTGAACATGACAATGAGTTCACTGTACTCAAATGGCCTCCACAGTCACCAGATCTCAATCCAATAGAGCATCTTTGGGATGTGGTGGAACGGGAGATTTGCATCATGGATGTGCAGCCGGCAAATCTGCGGCAACTGTGTGATGCCATCATGTCAATATGGACCAAACTCCCTGAGGAATGCTTCCAGCACCTTGTTGAATCTATGCCACGAAAAATTGAGGCAGTTCTGAAGGCAAAAGGGGGTCCAACCCGTCACTAGCATGGGGTACCTAATAAAGTGGCCGGTGAGTGTATATTCAATAACAGGTTTCATCCCGCTTTTCCTCCAAAAAGACCAGATTTATGGCATGCACAACTTATAGTTGAGCTATGGATCTCTGGGGAACATTGCCTGCAAGCTGAATTCTTGTAGTATTTGTGGGTTTACAAAACCACGAGAATCCATCTTGTCCGACTCCCACTTTAGCTGTTCAACTCAAAATGGGTTGGCCAATCACGGTGCAGTATTATGCAACTAAAACAAGAGTTTCGAAGCCCACTATCAAGGCACAGAACAGGGGACAGAGTATTCAAGGCAAGACAGACTGTGGGATTACTCAAAAATGTTTATTAAAAGCATAGGATCTTAAGTTACAGCAGCAAGGGTATCTAAAGCAGGAACCTCTGCTGGAGAGAAACAGGTTAGTGACCAGGATAATCTGATGGAGGATCATTATAAACATGTTAGTCATTAACCTGGTTTTATAGTTTAGTTCACGCCCGGTGCGCTGACAACAAGACGCGACATACGCTGCTCATAGAGTCCCAGACCCTCAGGGACTCATAGAGTTCCAGACGCTTGTTCTACATCCCAGAGGACGTAGAACAAGCAGGAGATCAGATCCGAGTAGACTAAGGAAGGCAGGATATTCCAGAGGGCAAAGCCAAAGCCGGTATCAAGGATGTGCTCAGGATTCAGAACCAGGAGATCAGAAATCTAAAGAGGTTCTGATGGGAAATCCAGGAAGCTGCTCCAAGTTCAGGAAACAGGAAGATCCCAGCAGGTCCAAAGACAGGTCAGGCAAACAGATCAGTGAGAAACAAGCAGGCATAGTGGCTTAGAGGCAGAACAACAAATCAGAAACACTAAGGTAACACTGAAACACTTTCACCACTGGCTAGTGAATGATCTAGGGTTATGACACTGGCTCGTGAATAATCTCACTGGCTCAGGAATAATCTGGCCCTGAAGACTGGTTAGAGGGCTGGTTAAATAGAAGCAGGAGCAAGTGGATCAGATGAAAGGTAATGATAAACCGGGCAGAGGTAGACAGGTGAATGAAATGATTAATTAAGCCAGTCATCAGCACCAGGATCATGACAATCACAGGCAAACCAAAATAAAATAACCAGCACAGGAGGATAGAGGCGTAGCTGCTGCTTTCACATCAACTTGTTGTGGTTTCTCATGGCATCTCCTGACATATTTATATGTTACCCTGACTGGTTAAGACAAAACTAGGTGTTTCTCTGCCCAATTAGAATGTCCCTCCTTTTCCCCAAAAAGATTTGATGTGAGAGATTCCAGATAACCCAGTGCTACTTATTATCAATCTGGCTTTTTGCATTAGTTACCATGGAGGCTGAATGTCTGGTTTTCCGATCCTGTTCTGGACCGTCCAGTGTAGGCTGACGTCTAGCTTTTCTATCCCCAACCTGCTGTGCTCCTTCATACTCTATGTTCTCTTGCAAACCTTTTTGGCCTTTACTGAGCAGCTGAATATATTCTGAGATTACTTGACACCAAATTAGAGGACATCTGACAGTCAATGGGGATTTATTTTAGGGTTATTATAAAGAAGTGTATCTGTTTCCTGTCTGTTTTTAATTTTAATGTTGTAACCATAAGAAATGTTAAAACTGTACGCTGAGTATCAATGCTTTGTTTGAATTACAGTGACTCTAGCTGGAAAGCTTGTGTAAGCCAATGTGCTCTCTCTGATAGACCTCACACAACAAGGTGGTTGTTTGAGGGTATCCGTTTCACAGGGAATATGTGTCCAGCCGGTGTGACATAAGTAGTTTGGAAAGTTCAAGCTGATTAAGATGCAATCCATTACCGGGATTGGTGCAACACTGAGAAACAACCAGCTAATCTGTCATGACAATGGACCATATGTATAATGCTTAAGTACCAGCTGGACTGGACAGTTTATACATGCAATAGAAGATATTTAGTTACAGGCTAACAAATAGTGACTTCTCAATGATTACAAACAGTTTTGTTTGGAATGTTCACACTTTTCCTCCTGCTTTTATCATAACTGTTGAATTTGAATATATTTTGTGTTGAAAAATAGGCACATTCTTTAAGATTTCTCATTTCTTTTTTCTGTGCTTGATTCAATCAGGTTGAACATTAGATTTACCAAACAACCTCAGAGCTCCTGTTAATTTTATCTCCCTGTTTGTTTGTTTTTTGGCTTATTAATTTAACTCTAAGCTGTTTAGCTAACAATGATCTCACATAATAAATTGTGATTCATTATGTGAGTTTCATAGACTGATGGGTTTTTCAGCTGAATTATACATTTGTCAAACCGGTAGTTTATGTTTTGAGGTGTGCTGGGCAGCAGCAGTGGGGTTATTAGCCTCACTAAGGTCAGACCTGCTTATCCTGATATAGCTAGAGCTTAAAACACTGAGGGTCTTACTAGCGTCAAATCAGTAACCTCATTACCCATCGCCCCCTGCTGCTAATCATCAGGCTTGATGCAGAGACTCTCTCATGACCCATCTGTTTGAGAAACAACACCGACTCGCTCTAGCCTCCTTTAAGTACCACTGAGGTTGAAATGACAGCTTCGTGACATCTTTACAGCCTCCTACTCTGTGTAGGAGAGCCAAGAATGCAGGCATGCAACCACTTCAGGAATCAAAGCAAAGACATTGAAAGAAGAGACAAAGTGAATAAGAGGATGAGAAGGATGGCAGACAACAGGAGAAACGGCTGAGAGGGAAAAAACACTTAAACTTGTATTACTGTTTTACATTCAAATGAGCTGTGCAAGCTTTTTAAAAGGTAAAAATGTAAAAAAAAAAAAAACAATTAGTGGGCAACACTATGATGGAGTAAAAGTCATAGGGAAACGGCTGTTCCAATATTAAATTTTCCTGAATTCCGGAGTGGTGCACGACTCTCATAATATATATGATAATCTGATTATCTATATGGAAGCAGCAAAACGTTGGAGACTGGGTCAAAGGTCAAATAGACAGCTTAGGGAAGCGGCTGTTCCAACCGTTTCATTTCCGAATTCTCCCGAGTGGTGCATGAGTGAATAAAGTCAATGTTATCAAGAGGGCGGGATTTCGAAAGCCAATTTGGTTGTGGCCAGTTTCTCGAAAGCATCTTGCTAACCAGTTAGCAACTTAGTGCTAGTAGGTTCCCAATGGAAAATTCCATTGGGACCAAGTAGGACTAAATTGGTGATGTAGAAACGACACTGTTAAGGAACACTATGGACAGCGGAAACATGCAAGATGAGGAGAGTTTTGTGTCGGAGGTCGTGGAGGATTCTCCTCCGTCATAAATTATTTATTTCGAGGAGGAAAGTGGGGACGAAGTTGTTGTGGAAGAGGACGCCAGGGCGGCAGAAGCTTGGTTTGGTGTAGAAGGCTTACAGCCGTACATGTTTGAGCCCTTGCCTCGCAACGCTGCCAGTTCTGTTAGCTCTACGCCTGCTAAAGACACAGACGTCCATCTCAGTGAACTCTGGGATGGAACTCAATGGGAAAGGAAATGATTCTTATATGAATATCACATATGAATCAAGATGCTATGACCGAAAAAAATTTGATTGACAGCTGACCGTTGATATATGATTGGCCGAATTTAGGTGTACAAGCTGACGTATAACTAACTGGACTGCATAAGATAATGGGAAAAAAAACACAGATTTAAAGACAGGATTTTTTTTAAAATAGAAATTTTCTAACTTTTCGGACAATATCGTCTGATAAAGAGTACATTTATATACATGTTTAAGCCAGAATGATTTGACATTTAAATATGACCTCCCTACGACTTTAAAGGAGAATTCCGGTTTTTAACACTTTTAGCCCATTTTCTGTAGTGTCCAGGATGAAATCGAATGATCGACACCAACATTTTGACAATTGGTCCTGTCTCTGCTTTTTGGCTCATGCAGAATCCCCCCCTGGCTGCTTCAGAATGGCTTCCATAGTGCATGTCCGATAATGTCCTTAAAACAACCTTAAACGTTCTTTTTTTAAAATATGCTACTCACCGGGTCGTCAGCGCTGTTCAATGACGTTCCAAAAAAAGTTTTTGTAAAGAAAAAACGTTCCTGTAGTGTTTTATTTAGCATTTTGTAAATCCCATTGAGTTCTGTTGGAATAGTCAATATCCCTCCGCCACCGGAAACGGAAATGGGGCCTGTTTACGCTTAGTTGTAGTCTTTTCGCAAGGCACGTGTTTCTGCTTCACTCTGTGTACTCCGACGTCGAGGTGCTAACGTCTCTGTTAAACACTTTAAAAAACTCTGAAAATGGAATACGAAAGGTGGATTCTTGAGGAGGACATATTGGACTTTGAGTTTGACGGTAGAGGATACCGTCGCCAACTAGTGGTCTGGAGTGTGCAACGCTTCAGATTCGAACCGGAAGCGGAAGTTTATAAGCGGTTGTGATGTATCGGAAAAAATAGTTCTGGGATTTACAAAATGCTAAATAAAACAAGACAGGAACGGTTTTTCTTCACGAAACTTTTTTTGGAACGTCATTGAACAGCGCTGACGACCCGGTGAGTAAGATATTTTAAAAAAAGAACGTTTAAGGTTGTTTTAAGGACATTATCGGACATGCACTCTGGAAGCCATTCTGAAGCAGCCAGGGGGGGATTCTGCATGAGCCAAAAAGCAGAGACAGGATCAATTGTCAAAATTTTGGTGTCGATCATTCGATTTCATCCTGGACACTACAGAAAATGGGCTAAAAGTGTTAAAAACCGGAATTCTCCTTTAAGGTTAAAAACAGGTTTTCTTGAAGGTTTGCTTTAAATCTGTTTGAAATTAATTTCATCAACCCTAACCAACGTTATCCCGGTTGATCAAAGAATCCTTACCGTACTTTTTTTTAAATAATACGGTAGGTTCATTTAAGCTGGTACGTCACTACTACACATAGTCCAGCACTTTACAAAACAATCCCTTTTAGTCAATAAGCACAATCAACTGTCAGCTGTCAAAAAAACGAGCCACTAGTGCCATAAAAACAACAACAAAAAAATTTAAATTGTATAACTTTTGGGACAATATTGTCTGATAGAGTACAGTTATATACATGTTTAAGCCAGAATGATTTGACATTTAAATATGATTTCCCTACAACTTTTCTTATAAAGATGCAAAGCTTGTTTTTTTTTTTTTTTTTTTTTTATTGTTGGTTAAATAACAGCTATTTATTTCTGGTTTCACTTTTTTTTTCTATCCAGGAACAAATGCTTTTTTATTGAATTTGATGTTCAATTAGTTGGTTTGTTATTTTTTTTATTTTGAAAATAATAGTTAATGTTCATAGGTTCTTAGTCCTGGCTACAATACAAACATAATGGAGAGAAATCAGCATTCTGTGCACTTTTTGGGGGCAGAAGGAGGTTTTCTATGGGGGTTTTAGGAAAAACCCTGGAAACCTTTCTGTCAGGATCAAGAAACTTTCTGAACACTTGTTTGTTGACTGATTTTTACATCTTACAGTAGTTTTCTACCGCTCTGATTCTAGAAGACTTTCTGACATATTTTATCATCATCCTTTTGAGTGTAAGCTTCCCAGAATACAACAAACAATAAACAATTTTTACAAGTTTTTATGTCTCAGCAAACTGGATTAACTCCTCTTCATCAACGAGCGATGAAACTAAATTGCTCAACAAATCGAAGTCCTGAGGTTCAAGTATTGCTCTCCAGTCCCACTTCTTCTAAGTTCTCTCACTTTTGGCTCCATAAAGACCAAACGTGCAGCAGTCAAGTGATGATGTTAAGGGTTTAAAATGACAGTTGAAAAACAATGGCTGACCTGAGTTCATCCATTGATTTATACAGACTCTCAAGGGAAAGCTATGCAAGAGAATAAACTCACAACCATAAATTAACTCATCAGGAGAGTCAGCTTTGTCTGCAGATTTAGCCACATTTTTTGGCTTTGCTGCAGGATATTTTTCACTACTTCTTCCCTGTCAGGTATAAACATGTATTTAACTTTTCTGTTCACGTTCTTGGCAGATCTTTTGTAATCGGTGCCAAGTCTCGCTCCCTGTCGGTTTGCGCCTGGTTTAAAACTGTGTTTATTGAGAAACACCTTAAATGGTTTTTAATTAACAGTGACTTAGAATTATTTGTACATTCTCACATGATTTACAAACCTGCACTAATATTTGGTTGAGTTTCCCCTTACTAGATTACATCTTCCTAACATTCTTTTTGTATTGAAAAGTTCTAGCTGTTTGAGCAATCTTTATATCAGATGGTATATGGGGTGAATTTTGTTCCATTATTTTGCAAACTAAGAATATGTTTTGTATTAAAAAAAAAAAATGCAATCCTGAAGTGAAACTTTGAAAAACATTTTAATAAAAAAAAAGGTTTTGAGAGCATTTTCGCTTTTTTTTTTCTTAGATATTTTTCTTTTTTCTTTTTACAGATTTGATATTTTCAATGCTTTTTATTCTGTTATTTAGATTGAGGGCTTTCATCTGAAGTAATGAGCAATGACATTTCTCTTGGTCTACATCGACATTAGTGACAGCATTTATGTGGATCAATGTGAGCATAAAGAACAAGCGTTTGTATGGGGCTTGAAGTGAAGAGAATGTGATCCGTGAAACACAATTTGAAGAAAATGCAACTTGTAACAATTGATCTGAAAAAAAGAAATTTGGGGGAAAAAAAGTTATTTTTTTTAAATAAAATTTGAAAATAAAAAAATCTGTAAAAATATATATTTTTTTATTCTTTGAAGAACTAAGAAAAATATAATATTCAATTTCAGTGTTAGAAATTCTTTTTAAACAAATAAAGTTACTTTCAAAACCTTTTTTTTTATCATATTTGTTTTTAGCTTCTTTCTGGATTGTAATTTTTTTCTCATTCTTAATTTACAAAACATGGTTTGTTTGTTTTTCAAAATTCCATTTACAAAATATTTCTTTTTTTATTTGTACCAATAATGGAACAAAATTCATTTCATATTGGTAGATCTCATCCTATTGGATTTGCTTCCTGATTCTGACGCAGATTTTATGCGCAAAATTCTAGTTAAAATCAGGTTCCAACCCATAAAGCTAACTGATGTGTGTAGTTGCTGTTTCCAGTAGTTCCAGTAGGAGCAGACAGTTGCGCGTCTAAGAAACAGACATTTAAAGATCGATTTGAGTTGATTATAAAATTTTATGATTTGTTTTTCTATTGTACAAACGCTACCAGTGACAGGAAAAAGAAGCACTTTGGATGCTGCCTGGACGGAATGATGCTCTTTGGTATAGAAATTTAATTCTTACTTGTTCCAACATCATTCTTGGTCAAACAAACATCCAAACCTTTTTTGGGCGGCCATGTTGGGAGTGGCATTCTTGTTTAGCACCCTCTCAGTCAAATGTGGACAATGACTGCTCTTTTCTTCCAGAACTTTGTGGTTCCTATTATTCTCCAACTTCCCAAATTATTATTATCTGAGGGTGATGATACCAGTCTAATTTTTGGTTTTGGACACAGCTGGGCATAGATATAAGGATAAAGATCCCAAACACTCATCTTCATTGGAAAGGGATAAATGAGGCTGATGCTAAGGTTTCGGAGACAACCATTACATCAGAAGATCCTCGTGAATATTTCATAGTGGGAGAAATCCTCTATCAGTACATCGAATGAAAATTGCAACTCAACTTTTAAGCTCTTGCTTTTAGGAAAATTTCAGAATGTTTTTGAAGAGATTTTAAAAGTCTCTCACACCCACACTTCCGTGCTCTCGGAAATAATTATCTGTGTGGAAAGTTGTTGCTTCTACTTTTCCCTGTATGTTTTGGAAAGCTGACAAAAAAGCAGGTATCTGACTAGACATAAGGAGAAACGATCAGCAGTGACATGAAATGAGACATGCAGCAGAAACAGAGACAAAGCCGAGACCTTCTACTGACACCAAAAAGGATCTGAGCACTACTGCAGCCAAGCACAAAACCTTTCTACATTTGTGACGAATTATTGGTTCTTATGTTTCTGAACCTGCATCTCTGTGGAAAATAAATGTCTTTTACGTTTTCAGACGTTTTGACAAATCCTTTCGTAACGCCCGTTGCTCTAAAAGCGAGCATATGAGGCTCGTCTGGATTATGATGGTTTCTCCAGCTGCAGCTCTGATTCATAAAGTGCCTGACCGGAGTACAGCGTTAGTGCGGTTTGAACGCCCTGGGGGTTCCTCTCATACGTATTTCACCTCTTGTACGTCGCGTGACGAGCACCTCCTTCTATAAGAGCCCCACATATGGATGTTAATGACCCTGAATAGGCTCCTCCCTATTCTTGTAACCTTGGCAGGGTTTTATTTTGGCACATGTGCACAAAGTATAACATAAGGAAGTTCTTACTCTTCAGCATTGCTCAATTTTGAGCAAACAAAAAGCTCTAGGAAACCTTAAGGATCTTAGATTTGATTAAAACGCACCTGTTTTAGCAATAAACCCACAGAAATTCAAGATACACGTTTTTTTTTACAACAGAGCAGGCTCTGATGGAGATGAATGACACTGAAACACACACCAGCAGTGAAAAATGTTGTTTGGAAAAGGGGGTAAATCTGCGGAGGCTTGATTCCGCTGGATACATGAAACTGCAACTAATGGGAGGCATCAGCAGCGGAGGGAGAAAAGTTAACTCTGTGGGAAACGGTTTGGAAAGCCAGAAAGCAAGAAGCACCTAATGTGTATCTCTCTGTACAAGGAAGTGGTATCCTGAAGGATACCATCATATCGATGAAAGGTGAGGTGTCCAGGAGATGCATGCGTTTCGGTGTAAATTGTTTGTGTCAGCCCAGACCTCAATGAAACCAGCTTTGGACTAGAAATGCCACTCAGGGAGGAAGAAACCATCACTTTGCCTGAGGTTTGATGACGCTCACATTTAGTTGTTTTGTTTTAATAACTATGATGACAGCTTCAGGCTGAGCGTTTTGTTTTTGTTAGTTTTTTTGCTGCAGGAGAAACAAGCACTTCTTAGGTAAATGGCACAACGAGGAGCCAGGAAGTTTAAACCTGGGATTAAATGGGTTGACTAAGAGACCCAGTTTAGTTCAGAGACTATAAATTCTTTATTTTAAGTCCATCGCATCCACAGCTGAAAGATGTGTCCGACCCTACAATGCCTATATTAATTCATAAGGAATGGGCCCCAATGACCATTATTTAAAGTGTATGGAAGGTTTCAAAGGATTCAACCCTAGACTAGATTTAAAGAGACATTATGCCGATTTTTACAAAAAAAATAACTTTAAAATAGCCTTTTTATTTTACCCTTTAGGACTAAAACCTCAGCGCTGATCTATCTATAAGCCTGTGGCCTATTTTTCATGAATGTCCTGCGGGTCAGAAGTTCCTGTGCTGTTTTTCAGATGTGACGTCAAGCGTGTCCATATTGAATGGGTCCAATCCTGGCAAACAATCAAAGCTGTATTTTCAAGATGGATTTCTTTGAATACTCAGAAGCGACCGGTATCCAGCTTAAGTCGAACACCAATCTCAACTTGATGTAAAGTGGAAAAAAAAACACAAAAAAAAACTTTCCAAGTACGATGGCGAGCTAAAAGAGCGGGCAGTAAAGTGCTGCAGTTCTGTGTTTTGGCCACAGGAGGCAGTAACAACACCTGCTCATTATTTGGAGTTTGAATGATAAGAATTGTTTTAGTAAATATAAATAACGGAAATAGAAAATGTTAGGTTTTACTTGATAACTGACTAAAACTCATCATTATTACCAGGACTGCATTAATGTCTAGATATTTCAGTGCTGTTCTACTGAAAAATGTTAAGTCAATTAAATTCAGTTTATTTATATAGCGCCAATTCACAACACGTCATCTCGAGGCACTTTACAATTCACCAGATCATCCAGTCAAATCAATTCAAAGTTTCTATCTTAGGAAAACCAGTTGATTGCATCGACTCATAGACTTGAATGCACTCTCTCACACTAAGCATGCTTGTAGTGACAGTGGAGAGGAAAAACTCCCTTTTATCAGGAAGAAACCTCCAGCAGAACCAGGCTCAGTGTGAGCGCCCATCTGCAGAGGCCAACTGAGGTTCACGGAGGCAGAAGCAGACATACAAAAGGCAGCTGTAAAAGGCGGCCCCGTCCAGGAAACACACAGCCAGGCAGACGAACTCCGAGCCAACTTCCATGTCAGAGGACGAAGAGAGCACATCCACTCAGTCACGGTCAGAGAAACAGGACTACACTGAAAAACAGGCCGATTTTCAACATCTATAATCAAAGGTGTTGATAGCAGCAGCACAGCTGATATTTCTCTCCAGGATGGCGTCACAGCCAAACAGGAACAGACGAGGCAAAGCTACTATGAGAAAAAGCAGAGAGAGCATAACGTAACGCATAACTGTAGAGATAGATCAGGATAACCTGAGCCACTCTAACTATAACCTTTATCCAAACAGAAAGTTTTAAGGCTACCCTTAAAAATATTGGAACAATAATTTAACTTTATTGATCTTGCACTGGAGAAATTGACCTCTGCATTCAACCGATTCCCCTTGGGGAGCAGTGGGCTGCGATTTTGCAGGGAGCAGTGTGCGGTTAAGGGTCTTGCTCAGGGACCCAGAGTGAAGTCTGTGGGGATTGAACCGGGAACTTGCAACCTTCTCAGAGCACAAGCGCACTGTTCTAACCACTAATCCAACACTCCCCTTAAATGGACATTAATGTAAAAAGTTCTGCTTTATAAGGCGGGTTTAATGCATCATACGTCATAAAATTACTTCCTACTGTCTCAGATTGGAATATCTTGGCATGTCACCTGTTTTGATTTTCTCTGATGACTCATCCTAAGCTTTAGCATCTTGATTGTTTAAATCTAACCCTGATGTGTTCATAACAAGCAGATAAACTTAAACCAACTGACTAAAAACATCTGGCATGAGGAAGCTTGAAAACATGATGACAGTTTGACCTGACATATTCTACACCTCTAACTACAAAACAGGAAAGTTACGCTTAGGAGACAATATTTCTTTTAGTTTGTCACCAAGACTATATAGAGTTGCAGACTTTTTACATCGACAAGTTATGTTAAAATTAATGGAATGTTTTGAAAAAAGAAATGGCTGAATGCTTTAAAACGTGCATGTCTTTTATAGCCCTGCTTCTTTGGTATACATTTAAAGGTTTTGAAACTGTTTAACAGCAGAATTTTTTTAACAAGCCACTGAGGCCAAAAGTGGATATGTAAAGGATAAAACTAATAAAAACTGCAATCTGTTTAGTTTAGCTCGGCTCCAAGCAGCTGCTATTTCCCCCATGTTGGCTGGGTGTCAGGGCTGACTTCAGCTTGGAGTGGAACAGGTCCAGTGTTATTGTTAGTAGTTCCACCCAAGCTTTTCTTACAACAGAAGGTCAACGTGACTGCCATGAACAAAAGCTTATTTGGCTGTTTTGAGATTCATTTGCTATCTTGAAGAGATTTCATTTTTAGCCTGTATTTAACTGTGTGTTATTTCTTTTTGTTCAGGTTCAAGGTGGAAGCTTGAGGAACAGACAAGACCCCTGTTACATAGCGACTGCTGTTGTTGAGCCACTCTCAGCTCCAAGCACCTTTACCCGCACCGTCAACTCACACAAAAACCGCCGCCACCAGCCGAGAGTGACCTCCCGTCCCGGAGGCCACCAGAGCTCCAACCTTTCCCTCCCTCTGGCCTGCGAGGAGCAGGATGAGCAGGAGGAGTGGTCTACCCAACAACATCCTGACCTCCTCAAGTCCCAGTGGAGGGGTTATCAGTCAGGCTCCCATTTCTCCGTGCCCAGCTTGGGCTCAACAGGCTCCACTGCAGCCTGTAACGCTCCTGTCCCATCTTTCAACCTCCACAACCGGAGTTGCTCCCTTAAAAGGAGACCCTCCCTTGTCCCCCCGTTCCGCCTGAACGTGGATTCACTGATCGGTGCAGAGGAGACAGATGTGGACACGGGAAACAAAGTGAATCACGGCAGCAGTGCGGACCTTTCGGTGGTGTCTGCTTACATCAAATCCAGCCTGCCTTTGACCCCGCGGCCATTATCAGCGCCTCCGGAAGAAGTCAGACCCACCTTCTCTCCTGATATCCCAGACAATGCCTACAAATCAGCCACTTTGGGTCGAACGCCAAACAGCTTCTCGATCAACAGCACGCCGTCCACCTTGATGGAAGCACGTCTCCAAAGTGGCAGCTTAAGCACAAGTGCCGCGCCGTCCTCAAGCGAAGTTTCCATCAACCTGTCAGACAGCTGCAGCATTATTAGTGCACTGACTGAAGAGGCAGACAGGATAGAAGAAGAGCAGGAATTTTACATTTGATTTAAAGCTGAAAGGATTGAATTTGGCCACAGATGTGATCGGTTAACACAAATCTACTCTGCCCTCTAGTGGCTTATAGTGAAAGTAGAGTAAACCTCAGAACTTGAGGCATGTCTTGTGTTTTATTGGATGTAGATAGGATCTCTGTAAATATCAGCCAAATTTTATCCTCCTTTAAAGGATCAATCAGAATTCTGTACAGAACTTTGTATTCTTTAAAATATAATCCTCTCCTGTTCCAGGTTAAATGTTACCTTTATAGCACAGTTAGGTCTATCTACAGTGCTTTGCAAAATGGTTGATCAATAAAAGGCAGGGGATATACTGTTTTCTATTGTCTGTACATTTTTACTGTAGTTAAAACAGCTGGCTTTAGGAGAATATACGGTTTTCTAAAGCTAGAAAGTGAAGTACTTGCATTGTTTCTTGCTAAATAGCTCATTCTCACTCTAGAGTTTGTGCTGAAAGATGAGCATCTGCCCCAGTCTCAATTATTTTCAAAACCACGGGAGGTTTCTTTTCAAGTTTGGCCTTGTATTTAGCTCTGTATATTTTCCCTTATCGTACCTGTCTCCCTCTACCTGCTGAAGAAAAGTTTCCCCACACCATGATGATGTCACTACCGTGATTCACAGTAAGGATGACGTTCAGGGTCGTGTGCATCCAAAAAGGAAATTTGGGTCTCACCTGACCAGAGGATTTTCTTCCTTTACTTGACTTTTGGCAACTACAAACTGGACTTCTTGGGACTCAAATCTTTTCCTTTGTATTTATCTGTAACATAAAATAAAAATAGTGACAAATAAATAAAAGCTAAATGTATTGTTTTACTGCAAAATGATCAAATATGCAGAAAAATATTGAGCGGATTACAAGTCTAGCAGCTTTAAAATTGCTTTTTATTCCAGAAAACATCCCTCACTCTGCTGCTGGATTTGTGGCTAAACCATAAAAAAGTGTCTTATTGTAGTATTGTTCAACAACTTTGTTGCATACAAACAACAAAATGTGAAAACTAGCACATTTAACCTGTCCTTAAATATCACATCATCATTTAAAGGTGCGTTGTTTTAGTAGTTGGTTTGAAAAGAAACTAAATCCCAGCTGCTGCAGCATTTTTAAAGTCTTGTTCTCATATCAGATAATAAATTTGAAATAGTTCAATCATACAATAAGAAAGTCTATGATCCCGAGGTTCCTGTTGTGAATATGTTTTACTTTATATTTGACTTTCAGCATATTTGACCAGAATTTCCCTATTGTAGGACAATAAATGGATTTTCTGTTTCAATTTGAATTTTTTTTGTAATTGTATATATGACCAGGGCTGCTCAGTGGATCAGTGGGTCTTTCTGCATGGAGTTTGCATGTTCTCCATGAGCATGCGTGGGTTCTCTCCGGCTTCCTCCCACAGTCCAAAAACATGACTGTTAGGTTGATTGGCTTCTCTAAATTGTCCTTAGGTGTGAGGGTGTGTATGAATGGTTGTCATATTTGTCTCTGTGTTGCCCTGGGATGGACTGGTGACCAGTCCAGGGTGTACCCTGCCTCTTGCCCATTGACTGCTGGAGATAGGCACCAGCACCCCTCGTGACCCCAATTGGGACAAGTGTGTCAGATAATGGATGGATGGATAATTTAATAACTTTTAATGAAACCCTGTTACAGTCGCACGCAAATTATATTTTAGATCAATTAATTCCTATTAAATGCATTGAGGTTTGTGGTCTTTAACGACATAATGGGGGAAAAAAACTCAGAGTTGAGAGAATACTGAAAGGCACTGTAGTGACCGGTGAGTTTAACTTCTAAATATAGGGTAAAGGTAGTCTTCCCATCTTAAAAAAACCCCAAAAACTTCAGTGAAATAAATATTGGCCTCTAATAACTAATAATACTTTTTTAACTTTTTCCTCCTGTTACTTTAAGGCCATTGGGTGGATTTATTGTCGTCTCTTGAAGACCAGCACCCCTCGCGACCCCACTCGGGACAAGCGTGTCAGATAATGGATGGATAGATTTGACCATTCAGTCCTTTAAAATAAAGATACTTCAAGTACGATTTTCAGAGATGTCTAGTAAGATGAATTATAGATGTATTTTTAGAAACAGTATGTAAGAATTTTTCTCTCTATTTTGGTTAAGGAAGGAGAACTTATATGCATTGGTGTTCAAAAATACAAAAGGTCTTGATTTTGCTCTCAAAGCTTAAATGGGGCTATACAATGCTGCCCCCTTGTGCTAAAATGTGTCATTCCTTCCATTAGAGATAATATCCCCCAACTGATCTCTTGATTTTTAAACCCAAGTTCTTTGTGATTTATGAAAGAGTATTTGTTTACATTGCAGCTGCTTTCCTGAGGTGTGTAATGTGTGGGGAGGTGTGTTAGACCCTGTGGTGTCAGCTCAGTCT
Source organism: Cyprinodon tularosa (assembly GCF_016077235.1). NCBI lineage: Eukaryota > Metazoa > Chordata > Actinopteri > Cyprinodontiformes > Cyprinodontidae > Cyprinodon > Cyprinodon tularosa. The sequence continues at coordinate 1,595,662 of NW_024038158.1, forward strand.
GATCACTAAAACATGTGTCTGTCTGTGTGGTCTGCATGCGGTACTTGCAGGAATATCTCTTCATACCGCACCGTGCTGGGTATGGAGAATCCTGCGTAACGCAGCATTTTTAGGGGAATGTCATCATCAACCAATGAACTCAGAGAGCCTTAAAGCTAAACTAGTAAGTGTGGATGTCTTTACAAAGAGACTTTGGAAAAAAAGATCCATCTGTAAGTCTAAACCTGAGATTTTAGCCAAGGTTTGTATAATTACTCTGAAATCTTTTTATTTAAACAGCTTCCTGTGCATTTTCCCATGTAAAATGATGCCTACAGTTTTAAGCTTCACCGCCTTAATGAATTTCTTATTAGTATTATTTTTTCCATTACATTTTATAAAACACTTTAAGGTATCCTTTCATTTAGTTTGTTCTTTAGATTTTTGCGACCTTGACATGTTATGAACATTAGATTGTTCTAAATACTTCTATGGATAGAGGTCACACTACACAAACAAGGGACAGAATTAAAGTCACACTGTGCAACTTTTAGCCATTAGAGGCACTTAGACCTGTAAATTCCAGGTGTAGCTAACCTTGCCTGTAGGGGTCGGCCGGTGCAGAGTCATATTTTAGGCTGGATGTATAGGTGTGACAAAAACAAAAGCTACTGAGCCCACAGCAGAACCGAAATAAACATACCAGCAGAGGAGAACGTAAGCTTAGCTCCTGTCACATCTGTTTTGTCCGAATCCACAATATCTGTCAAGGCTCAGAAAGTTGGACCCAGAATTCAGGCAGATAGAACAGTGTTTTGTTTTTTTTATGTGTGTTATTGACTGCTCAGAGTACTGCAGCTCGTCAGCTGGGACCGGCTTACTGGAATCTCTGTAGAGATGCATACTCAGGTTAGTGACTACGAAACTCAGACGGGTGACCATGTGAGTCACTAACCTGCTTCTTAAGTTCTGTCCGTGCCTAGAGGAAGGAATGGAAACCAGTCGGATGATTTCTCCACAGCATGCAGCGGGAGCTGCCCAGAGAGTTCCAGGAGTGAGGCAGAGCAGACTGATGAGAAGAAGCCAGCAGATGCAGAAGAGCAGGTGAATATGAAGAGAGAATCCAGAGCAGATGTCCAGGCCAGTAGATCAGACAGACGAAAAGGTACTGAAGGGGGATTCCAAGCTGGGGTCAGGAGACGGATCCGAGGTTGTTTACAAACAGCAGTCCAAAATCAGGAAGGGGAGCAAACAGACCGGAACAGGGGCAAACCAAACTCAGGAGTCCAGAGACAGAAACAGGTCAGGATCAGGTAATCAAAACACCACAGGGTACACTAGACACACTCAGCTCAAATAATCTGGCACTGATGGCTCGAAAACAGGCAGCTTAAATAAGAACTGGAACAGGTGGATCAGATGAGAGCAAATGAAAACTGGGTGGAGCTAAGCAGGTGGAAGAAATTAAATAATTATAAGTCATCAGTGCCAAGATCATGTAATATCATCTTCATAATATCAATATCATCTTTGATAGAGGAACACCAAGAGCATAAAAGCATACATTTTTTGTGTCCCCCCCCCCCCCCCCCCCCTTCTGCCTGTATTTAGATGTGCCATTGAAGAAGTTTTTCTTGTTGATAAATTAGAATTAAGACAATGAAACGAATGAATGAGGTTTTCCATTTGACTGGCTGATTGAAATAAATGCAAAAAAAAGGAAAACTGTTTTAGTTCATTGGTCTATTTTACCATTTGCATTATGAACGACTGCAGGCATGAATTCGCCCCTGCATGTTTAACTTCCCTCTGCCACAGATCTCATTTATTACTTTAGTGAGCATGATTTCAACTCTTGTTTTTTGTGGATGACATGGTTCTGCTTGCTCCCTCGTTCAAAAATACTACAGCTGTGCTTAGATCGACTGTGCCACGCAGAAAGAACCTGAAGAAGGTGTGTGGGGAGGGGGAAGTCACTGCTGCACTGGAAAAAAATCTAAATCTAGACAAGTTATTTTTTCTTAAAATAAGTGCATTTGTTCTTGTATTGAGGAGGTAAAAGAAACATTTTGCCAATGGAACAAGACAATTTACACTTAAAATAAGAAAACACAAATGCATTGTCTTATTTCAAGTACATTTTATATAATTATCTTATTATAAGAGTAAAAATACTCATTCCTTTGGCGAACTATCTCATTTACCTACTGAAATTAAGGGTAAATACATTAATTTAAGATATTTTTACTTATTTCTAGATTGTTTTTCCAGTGTAGGACTGCTGTCTACATGACCCCAGTCTGAGATAGAGATGAAGAAGACCACACATGTACTATGGTGCTTTGGGTTTCCATATTTATATGTTTGAAACACAAAAATGCAAAAGTACAGTAATAATAACCCTAAACTACTCTATATTACTACAGTAATATAGTGATTTTATAGTGCTAAAGCTCAACAAAGTTCATAAGATAAAGCAACAACATAAAATCAAAGTTGACAAAGAATTGTTTGCCTTGAAAGTATTGGCTTGTTGCTCTTGTCATTGCTCCATTTGTTGATAATAGATTGGACGGTACTATACCCTTGATATATGATATCAGGATTTTTGAGAGAGGAACTGATATAAAAATCTGGGCTGATATCAACATGTGATATCAATCATTTTATTATAGCAGATTGCCGACATTTACAGATATCATATATTTTATATAGTGTAGGGACACTTTAGACAGCATGAAAGACCAACCATAGAGCTAATGTAACCCTGAAAACGGAAATGCTAAATAATACAACAAATCATAGAATTAACTAAACCACACAAAAATACAAGGAAAAAGAAATGATCTAAGAAACACATCAAGGTTGCAAGATTGGGTTTTACCTCAGATAAGGATCAGGATGAACCTTAAGGAGAAATAAGTAAAATATCACCGCTAGGTGGGGATTGTGAATATTGTCTGTTAACCAAAACATGATGTGCAACAAGCGACACCTCTCTTCCTCCACTCAAACTATAAACCCTCCACTTATGTCTACCATGTTTAACCTTTGCAGCCTTTTAATGACATCATATTCAATAATTTACTATTAAAGAATTTTCCACAAGGGGTTAATAAAATAATTCTGATGCAAATGAGGATCAATTCATTGTGTTAATCTTTAACATTAAATCTCTACAAAACACCAGAAAATAAAAGTATTTAAATTCTTTTGAAGACAAAGCATTTATAACTTGGTGTTTATAGATAAAACTTAGGAAAAACACACAGGTTACTTTGGATCTTCTGAGACAGTAACCAAAAAGAAAGGAGCGAATGAAGAATAAAGTTTTCACAAAATTGCCAAAACAGGATAAGCTTGTTTGTGAGTCTTTACCCCTATTTACAGACAATTGTCCTTTAATTTACTGTGACATCTGATCGGCTCTGACAAAGACATGAAATTCCAAATTCCTGTGTCTGGAGTTGGAGCTTTGGGGTTTAGAAGAATGTAGCAGCCCTGTTTAATGAAGCCCAGAGCCATGGATTCTCTAATTAGTCAATTCCAGTAATGGCTTGGAATCCAAAGTTAGACAAAGCAGCTAAATACCTGATGGCTACCAATCATGCTCTCTTCTTCATGGGAAAAATACCAGCAACTTATTTAGCTGACTGTCAAGGCCCCAATTAGGGGAACAATTAAGGGGAATTCACTCTGAAGTGGATTGAATTAAAGAATTATTATCTTACAATTTATAGATTTATTGTCTCAATAAAAACTTGACCTTTCTTTAATGAGGATGTAATGAAAAAACCTTTAGTTTGACCAAAGAATAGTGAATCACTGAAACTCAGAAGGTCAAATTCCAGTGAAATAATTACAGGTCAAAAACACCTAAACTTAAACAACTTTAGAGCTAATGCCTCAGATGCTGAGGGTTTTAGTCAATTATGTTTGTTGGAAACAGAAATGTTCAGAAATGTATTTTTCGAGTGAGGAGCCGAGGTTATAGGCTGCAGAAACTGTCCATCTAACCAGGTCCTACAGTCTTATATGTAGTCAAAAAGTCTTTTTGATCTTTTATTCAGATTGATATCTAATCAAGAGCAGATCGTGTTGGATTATTAATCTTCTTTTGAGAAGATTCTTCTTGAAATAAGTGTAATAATCTGCCAGTGCTGTAAGACTTTTTAAAAACATGATATATCATCAGAGCAGGAAAGTGTGTCTGTACCTAAGAGATATATGGAAAATTTGGTTTCACACATGGACAAAATTGTTGGTTTGCAAAACAAAAAGCAAAACAAAAAACAAATCAGCGATAACAGAATTAACTTGAATCTGACAAAAGTAATAATAAATAAAGATACAAAAAAAATGAACAAATGAAAGTCAGATGTTTCTTTTCCACCAAGTTTTAAATTAATGATTTAAAAAATAAATAAACTCATGGACATGGCCTGGACAAAAATAATGGCACCCCTGGAAAACACTTAAACTAATGTGACTAAAGGGACGTATTAAATCAAGCTGTGTCCATTAGGCAAGGCAAGGCAAGGCAAGGCAAATTTATTTGTATAGCACAATTCAGTACAAAGACAATGCAAAGTGCTTTACATGATTAAAATACAGGAAGATAAAACAGAATCAAAGCAAGTAGGGAAAAAAAAAAAAAAAAAAAATGCAGAAACAAAAAAGAATATTAAAAACAGTTGGGTTAGCATTTGATAAAAAATTTCTCCTTGGGCAGTTGACAATTCCACAGAACCTTGCCTTTTGTTCTACTACCATAGAACTGCAAAACCTTTCCCATTATCTACGGGTGATTTAACTCTGCCCGATATGCAATTTAATTAGCAATTTAATTTAATTAGCATCACAGGTGTCTACAATCTTGTGATCAGTCAGTGGGTCTGAGTCTACAGGTAGTCACTGTGCTGTTTGTGGACGTGGTGTTTACCACACTCTACACGGACCAGAGGAAGCGAAGGAAGGAGATGCCTCAGGAGATAACAAAGAGAATTATAGACCAGCATGTTAAAGGTAAAGGCTGTAAGAGCATCTCCAATCAGGTTGATGTTCCTGTGATATCTGTGCAGATATTATTCAGAAGTTGGGACTTTAGCCAACTTCTATAGACATGGCTGCAGGAAGAAAATTAATGACAAATCAGAAGAACAGATAATACAAATGCTAACAAAGCAGCCAAGAACATCTTCTAAGGAGATTAAAGGTGAACATTAATGTGAAATTGCAACGTCTTCAACGTTTCAGCCAAAGTGGACTTAATAGGAGGCAACCAAGGAGGGCGCTTTTGGAGGAATGTCCTATGGAGAGAGGAGACTAAAATTCTGCTTTCAAGGCACATCAGCTCTATATTCACCGACAGAAAAATGAAGCATATCAAGAAAAGAACACTGCCCCTAAAACATGGAGGAGGCTCTGTTATACTCTGGGCCTGCTTTGCTTCTTCTGGCGCTGGGTGTCTTGAATCTCTGCAGGGTACAATGAAATCTAAAGAATATCAAGGGATTCTAGAGAGAAATGTGCTGCCTAATCTCAGAAAGCTTGGTCTCCATTATGCACCCAATGGCCCAAAACACACAGACAAGAATGGCAAAGAGTCAGAGTGACCTAAATCCAATTGAGCATCTTCAGAAGGAGCTGAAATATGCCGCCTGGAAACGAAACCTTTCAAACCTGAGACAACTGGAGCAGTTTGCTGATGAGGAGTGGGAACAAATTACCCACTGAGAGGAGCAGGAGTCTAATTGGCAACTTAATGATTTGATTGCAGTGATTGCCTCAAAAGGTTGTGCAACAAAATATTAAGTAAAGGTTAGCATCATTTTATCCAGGCCTGTTTCATGAGTTTATATTTTGAAATCATTCTGGTTGAACCTTGGTTGAAAAGCCTTGTTTTATAGGTCTCATTTTCACTGAATTTCTCAGATTATTGATATTTCTGTTGATATTGTTGGTTTTTCTATCCATAAGTGAGGCATATCAACAATTTTTGTCAATGTGTTTTGTTTTTTTTTCCCCAGAAGGCACAATTAGAATAACATCAATCCGCATGACATGTGCTCTGCTGAAGAGTTTGACTCATTGCAATTAGAATAACTGTACTATTGTGTTATTCCTAATAAAACTGAATGGGATGATCTTTTCTGTTTCATGGGAACATGCATGCCTTTAAATCAAATGTATACACATGCACACACACTCAGCCGCAAGCTCACACACACTTGTTGGGGGTGTTTTCTCCCCTCTGCCTAGCCTGGGATTTGCTGGTTGGTGACATGCCTCCCTCCGCCTCTTTATAGCTCCGGAGGAGTCAGGAATCCCGGACGATTGGTACAGACATCGCCGACTGCAACCACAAACAAGGAGAAAGTTTCCCTTTAAATATCGTCTCATGACTGTTTTAGAGAGACAGGAGACCGGAGGACTGAGCCAGAGGCTGACAGCCAGGGAGAGGGGCTACTGGAGGAAGCAACTGACAGAAGAGCACAAGCTGGCTGCAGGGTCTGAATGCTTCCAGTGACATCAAACTGCTGCTGCTTTACCTGTCCACAGGTACTTTTTGTACATTTAACAAATCTAATTTGGGATATTAAAACCTTATCACTAGATTTTTATTACTAAGTTGCTCCTACTAGTTTGATGTTTAATAATGCAGGGTTGGAAAAAGTCTTGTCAAAAAGCATGCCTAACATTTAAATAATTAGAAATCATGTTTTATTTCCAAACAAAAAAATTATATTTATGAATATCCTAGGAAAGCATTTTAGTCATGCTTTATTCATGCATGCACATGTAATACTTGGATTTGATATCGCTCTGATATCAAAAAAACTGGAACTGATAACACTGATTCATCATTCTGATCAAGTCATTTCTATTATTTCTTGAGTATATATGCAGCAATAATGTTACAGCGATAAATCGACTTCAATTCTATCATTGCAATATGGATTACATCATCACAGAGATCAAAAACAGCCACTTATGATTTATATCTCTGTAAATGTGTCACCTTTTTATTTTGACAAAGTTATATTAAGCATGATGCTGTTACTCACATGAGTTTAGCTATAAAGTTTATTCATTCAGCAGTTGTATTGTATCGGTATCGGATATCGGCCAAATGCTCAGCTCATGTATCGTATCGAATTAGATCGGGAATAAATGGTTTGGTCTTTAAATGTAACTTCAAGTTGTTTGTAATTTTTGTAATAGTTGTGATTAATGTTATTTCTTGCATATGAAAGACGTCACCCTCTTTAAAAAAAAAAAAACTTTAAATATTTAGAAATCCTAACGGTTTTTCCTATTTCTGGTCCTACAGGTGTGATTTCTGGATTAAATCCTGTGGACTATATCTGAGGACATGTGTCGTCTGCCTTTGGCTTCACTTTTCGTGTTCCTCTGGTTGCCAGAGAGGAGCCACTGCACCAGCAGCTTTCAGGACAGCATGAGGGAGCTTCACAACCGGTTTGCAGTCAGCCTCTACCAGAGTCTCACTGAAACGGAGAACAGCTCCAACCTGATTGTGTCTCCAGCCAGCGTGGCCCTGTCCCTGGCCCTGCTGCAGCTCGGTGCCAGGGGCAACACCCGGGCTCAGCTGGAGGGAACGCTGGGATACAACGTGAATGGTAGGCTTTAGTCTTGTTTTGTACTAAGGGGGAAGGTGGGCGTTAGCTGCTCATTTCGCTGTGAAAAGGGGAGCTGGAGAGGTTTGTCGGTGGCGCTCAGAGCTGTTGGTACCAGGTGGCGTGGAGCGGTGCTGCTGCTGCCGTTGGCCCTGCAGAGAACAGCGGTGTCTGGAGCCGTAATACCTGCCTCCACACCAGCTCTAATCTCATTAACCACTCCTGCAGCTTGGCCTCGGGCGAAGGGTCAGGAGGCCAGTGTGTTTCATTACCAATGAAATGACTGATAAAGCTCCTCTTTGCTGCCTGATATCATCTTACAGCTCAGATAGCTGGAAAATCTGATCATATGCTGCCCTTTTTACCTAACCTGGAACTTTGGATTCCTAACTCTAAATATGTTGCTTTAACAATTTTTGGCCCCCTGGTAAAGGTCTGTAAGTTGTCTTAAAATGCAAACCCCTTCTTTAGTGGTAGCATAGTCACACATTAAAAAAAAGGAAAATTCTAACCTTTAGTTTGAGTTTTTTTTTATTATGTGAATAAAGAAAATGTTTTATTCATGTAATAAAAGGCTTTTAACAAATACATAAAAATAGGACCCACAGCATCACAGAGCCTCCACCTTACTTGGTAGAGGATATTGTTTTTTTTTTTTTGTTTTTTTTTACAGCAGACCCACCAGGAGCATCACATTAAACAAAATCTGGTAGAACAAAATGTCATGGACAGCAAACTGTCCATCTTTACGGTTCTAAATGTTTTACAGAAAATTTATTTTTCTACCATTCCTCCCAAGCAACCAGCTACTATAACATTTATCTCAAGGTTGCTATGCAGGTTTTACTCAGCTAACTAACAGTGTCCTTCACTGGTTTTATTTGTCTGTGTGTTTTACTCCCTTACAACCTTTTCCTGCTTCACTTAAGGATCCAGTTAAACACCTGAAATAGTTACTGTAATTGTAGATAATGGGAATCAGCTCATTTACTGTAGCCCATTTCTGACACATGGCTAAAATCACATCTACCCTACTTCATTGGGGATGTTTTCTTTAACCTTTCCTGTTTTGAAGAAACTCAAACAATAAATTGACTGGACTCATGTATGTGATGGTTTCTTTAGGCATAGTGAAAATGTAAAGTGACTCTTACCCTGCCATTTCTATTAAACTACTAATTCTATTGCAAAGCACGTTATAGGTATGTAACCTCTTTCCTTAAGACCGAGGAAGGAGGGGAGCTGGAGTCAAACTTGCAAACTTTTGATTACCAGTTGGCAACCCTTGATAAGCTTAAAGTTATAGTGGAGGATGTTCTTTTTCCAGGTGGATCATCAAAATAAGTGGTCCTCCTAATAGGCTCTATGCACAGCTCCACTACTTCCTGAATTTAAGGCAGCTCCTTTGTTTCCTGTCTTTCATGATTGGATGCACTGATTAATCCAGGTGTGTATGACCTAAGTAACTGGCCAGACACACCTGGATTAATCAGTTCGTCCAGTAATGAAAGACAGGAAACAAAGGAGCTGCCTTAAATTCAGGAAGTAGTGGAGCTGTGCATAGAGCCCATTGTTCCGGTGATATGTTTGCGCTAGCCCGTCCTACATGCTCGCACCCATTTTCACTTACCGGTGGTGAGTCTGACAAAGTGGAAAAATTGCAAATCAAGAAAGCTTGTATGGGCAATGCAAACAGCAACTTTTAAACAGAGCGTGCATGAAGAGGAATGGGCTCATGCATGCTCCCGAACAAACGTGTTTATTAGGCGTTCCCTCTAGGGAGCAGGTACAAGGTTGTGCATGTGCATTTATTTTTTAATTGGAGAGGGTGGGTCTTTTAAAAAGTTTGCAAAACTCCTCCACTATTTTAAGTCCTGGATTATTTATAAAAAGTTTCCAAACTCTGATCAATCAAAAAATACTAAACAAATACTAAAAGTACCCACTGGAGAATTTACAGTGACATAGTTAGAATAAAGAGAATAAGTTTTAGAACAAAATTGATCTAAAATATTAATGAAACTTGTCACTGTTAATTCTAAACCATGAAGAAGTGGAAGAATCAGAATGATCAATATAAAATGTGCTATTATTTATAAAGATAGCACGGAGGAGATGATGTGATTTTTTTTTTTTTTTTTTGGTGAAATGCTCATTGCTTTTCAGAGTAAATCTAACCTACAGCACTTACCAGCTTGAATGCCTAAAAAGCCTTAGTTTGATTGTATGGGATCCCCATAAGATGTATTGTGGAATTTAACAATTTGCTACTGAAACTTGCAGGCGAAGTAACAATGCAGAGACAACTGCTAATTTATTGCTCTTAAACGAGGTAAGTGAGACATGAAGGAAAAACACTCTTGCATTCTTGTCTGTCTCTGCAGACGCTCAGGTGCGAGACTTCCTGTTGCTCACCCAGGGCGACATGAGCAACAGCAGCCAGGGGGCGGGGCTCCAGCTAACCTGCACCCTGATCATCCAAAGTGAAGTCCAGCTTCAGGCTGAGTTCACCCAGAACGCTGCAGCCTTGGTCAACGCCAGCGTTGTTCGAGCCAACTTCAGCCAAGCTAATCCCAATCGCATCCATTCAGAGACATCAGGACGTAACCACGGTGATCCTGACAGCTTTATTATGCACTTTTACTGCATACCATATGTTAGTGTCCGACTGGCATCAGTGGTGGAAAAGTAAATCCTCCTAATAGGGTCAAGTAACTGTGTGTTAAAATCATTGAATTTATTTACCTAATAGCATTTGTTACCAATTTAAATTGGGTTTCTGTCTTATTTATTAATTAGTATAGTTTGAGTACATTTCAACAGTTAATATAATCATAATCATTTGTCAAAGGGCAATAAACATGCCTAAAAAAACGTGCCTGTTTGAGGAGTTTTGTTAACCCCAAAGCATATTGGGGCAAATGATTTAATTCCTTATCTTACTTCAGCATTACCTTACAAAAACACTACACACAGGGTTCTACATTGAAACCTTTTCAGACTTTTGGTAAACACAACCTCAGTGTACTTTATTAATTTTATCTAATGGGTTAAAGCAAAGTTGGCTGGAAGATGAAGCATATAAACCCCAAACATGCCATCCCTATTGTGAAACATGGTGGTGGCTCTAGCATGATGTGAGTACTCTTTTCCTCAGCAGTGGCAGGTTTCTATGGGATATACTGTAAACCTTTGAAATACTTAGATTTGTGAGACTCTACACACATGGCCAGAACTACATTAAAACATATAGATTAATATATTTATGTGCTAAAATGGCCTAGTCAAAGTCCAAAACTTCCTCTGGCAAAGAAAGAGTCCACAAATTATTCCTGTGGGGTTAAATATAAATGCACCCCACCCTTTTGATATTTATCTTTTTTTATAGCAAAGCCTGAAAAACAATATTCTTCTTCTGTTACGTATTAACTTATGTTGGTCTTTAAAATGAAACATGGTTGTATGAGCGTAACCTGACATTAATCGGCTAAGTTTATTTAAGGTGTATGAATACTTTTGCAAGAAAGTGCACTTAAAACACCAGTGCTGTGATTCTCACTCGTATGCATATTACAAATTTACAAATCAATTCAGGTTAATCATAAACACCGGCTGACAACATCTGTCAATCAAAGGTGGGCAGTACCTATCTACATTTATTAATTTACAGTTACTTCAGCAACATTTTATAAAAATATGCTTTTAGAAGTATTTTTAGTGCTCTATACATTTTACTTTTATCTAATAGCTTAATAAAACATCCCTACTTTTACTGTAACTAAGTCAAACTGTGCTCCAAATGAAAAACATTCATATTTATGGCAAATTAAGTTAATAAATAAATTGGTTTTATGTTAAAACAAAATGTTCTGCCTGAAATGTTTATTTTTTATTCTTTTGTTGGTTTTAAATATTTCATTATAGTATTTAAAGTACCAAAGAATTACACATAACTTCACATTTTGGTCTTTTTTACATAATTTAATATATCAGATGTTATGTTGATTTACTCAGTACATGAGTAGCCTTTTTTTAACAAATACCTTTTTACTCTTTGCTAAAAACAGGATTAAGTAAAGTTGCTTTTACTTTGGTGCAGTTTTTAGGTACTCTACCTACCTCTGATATCAATAAACTAGAACAGCCAAAGGTGGCCTTTCTGTAGGTTTTAGAGGTTTCCCTGCTTCAGCACAGCTGATTCTGATCGTTGCAGTTCAGCAAAACTTGTTCATCAGCTATCAACTGAAATCAGCTGTGCTGAAGAAAGAAAACCACTAAAACCTGCAGGAAGGCGGGCCTCGAGGGCCAACTTTGGGCAGGCCTGCACTAGAAGATCGCACCTACAAAATCCAAACAAAGTTTGGTCCATGTTAAATCTCTTTTAACTAGAGAAAGTTAAAAACAGCATTTCTACTATATATATTTTTTCACACCTTTTAAACAAAGATAACACCACAGACATGCAAAGAACTCTGATGCTTACTAAGCAGAGTTGGAAAGTTGTTAGATTTAACACTTCTCTTGCTGAAAGGTGTTTTTTTTAAAGAAAAAAAATCTACATTTTCTGCAAAAAGCAATGAGCTGTCCCCAACGGCAGACATGTCAGCTCTTTGTAAACATGTTATTGCTGAGTCATCCCTACCAGCCTGAAAGAGCAGAATGATTACGGCTTGTTGTAGGCCCTCTATCTTATTTACTACAGTTCATACTTTAACCTATGAAAACCTTCTTGTTTAAGCTGCTTATAAAAGAAGGATCTAAAGAATGTGTTCTTTGCCCCGTCCTAGATGAGTGGTGGCCTCTGAACTCAGGAAGCAGCAGTGGGGAGCTGTCGGGCTCAGGTGAGCCCCAGCCAGAAGCCCTCTGGTGGGGTCAACGTCCCCAGGTGGCTCTGATCAACACGGTGGCGTTCAGAGGCATCTGGCAGAAACAGTTTATATTTGGCAACACTCAGACGCTGCCCTTCATCCTGTCTGATGGGAGCACCATCAAGGTGCCCATGATGCATCAGACTGCAGAGGTCAGCTTTGGTGAGTGTCCCTCATCAGGTTTTTCCTTCCTGCACTAATCTTCCCATGAATTTAGATCATCTTCCCAGGATGCAGCACGCCGTGTTGTTGCCGCCACCATGTGGCTCGTTTGTGTGCTCAGTGCAACATGCCCTGTTAGTTTTCTGCTATACGGTTATTTATGGCAGGGGTCAGCAATCTGTTCAAAACTACCAGTAGGGACCTGTGAAAAAGTCATTTAAACCTTATGTGTAATAAACATATTTGTAAAGCTTGTATCTTGTATGTTCTTTAAAAAATAAATCAAATTTGATTAAAAAGAGAAAAAATAAAAGGGATAAAATGATGCAGCTCGGTGTTGGTTGGTCCTGGTCTATGTGAAAGCTGTGAATCACAGGATTTCTTGTTTATTTCAGTGACTCGGTTTATATAAGTTCATTTCACTTAGGCGTACGTTTCCAAACCTTCTTCTCTGTTAACTCTTTATTCCTTTCAACTATAAACAGTTTTCTGATTACAGCGTTAACAATACAGCATACTATTTGAGATCAGAGCGGTAAAGAGTTTTTCTTTTTTTTTTTCAGGACTTTTTAAATGAAAAACATGGTCTAAGTAAAAAGTATGTTTAATACAATGGTGTCAAAAGTACAAACATTTTGTTACTTAAGTAGAAGTAAAGATACTGCAGTTTCAAAACACTCTGGTAAAAGTTGAAGTATCAACTTGAACTCTTTACTCAAGTAAAAGTATGTGCTCCAAAAACTACTTCAAGTATTAAAGTATAAAGTAATCTTTAAAAAAAACAGCCAAATGCCACAATATGAATTGAAAGCTCAGTTTTTCGACTATTTCAAAAAACTTCTTTGAGATAGGGCCAAGGAAGAGGGAGGTCTTGTTGGTCTCCGTCTCCCGATACGCTCTCGCCTGTGTCCGACCTTTCAGACATTTCAACACCTTTTTCTGAATCCAACATTGTAGCATGAAATAGACAATTCACGTTTACAGTTTGAAGAACACCTGCTTGCTTCTGATGATTTCCTTTAGCTAACCAATGAGTGTTTGCGTTACATGACTCATCCAATTACACTAGTTTTCACCAGATGTGGATGGAGCCAATCAACTGCATTGGATGGAGCACATGACGTTAAATAAATATTTATAAACATTAAACCGAAGCCAAGAGTAACGAGTAACGTTTGTTTTAAAAATGTAAGGAATAGAAAGTACAGATAACTGTGTAAAAATGTAATGAGTAGAAGTCAGAAGTAGGAAGAAGAATAAGTAATGGAGTAAAGTATAGATACATCAAGTGTACATAAGTACAGTAACAAAGTATTTGTACTTCTTTACTTGACACCTCTAGTTTAATATCTACATAAACATTCAAAAAAGAAAATGAAAAACAATCCACTGGACTTTTTTTTCCAAGTTTGAAGACATTTCGCTTCCCATTCAGGAAGCTTTTTCACTTTAAAATGTCTGGAATGGCGTTGAGTTCGAGGTTCTATACAGTATATAGGAGGAAACCAAACAACCCCTCCACAGACGCATGGTGATACAGAGTCTTGTCTGGAGGACGTGGCTCTTCTGTGTTGGGTCATGCATCTGTGGAGGGGTTGCTTGGTTTCCTCCTATATACTGTATAGAACCTCGAACTCAACGCCATTCCAGACATTTTAAAGTGAAAAAGCTTCCTGAATGGGAAGCGACACGTCTTCAAACTTGGAAACAAAGTCCAGAGGATTGTTTTTAATTTTCTTTTTTTGGAATGACTACAACCGCCATCATAATATCTACATAAAGTTTATATTAATCAACAAAACAAGCCTCATGGAACCTTTTATGTCGTTCTATGGCAGCCTAAGGATGATGGTCCTCCTTCAGCTCTGGATCTGTGCAGTTCCTCCAGAGTTCCCGCACTTTGGTTCCTGGTTGATGTTCTCTTTTCATGCTCCCTGCTTTTGTCTAGATCTGTGTGAGATGTTCAAAGCTTGGGCATGCTTGTTTTATAATCTAAACCTTCTTTAAACCTCCCCTTAAAGCTCAGCAGTAGATATACTGAGCTTTAATGACCTATAAGTCACCTTTTAGTTGACAATGCAGTTGTTTGCATTGGATTTTATTTAGGGGTATCAGTAAAAGGGGACCAAATAAAAGTGCAGTTTTATTATTTAAAGCAAATTTATTTAATTTAACTAAATTGGAATAAAGTTTGTGATTCGCACCCCACAGGTCAGTTCAGGACAGCATCCGACCAACGTTACACGGTGCTGGAGCTGCCGTACTCGGACCGCTCCCTGAGCCTGCAGGTGGTTCTGCCCAGTGAAAGGAAGAGCCCACTCTCCCTCCTTGAGTCCCTGCTCACTGCTCGTCAGCTGGCCTCTTGGGACTCCGGCCTGCGAAGGACCAAGATGGACATTTTCCTGCCCAGGTGATAAACCGGCACTGAGGTTAAAGGTTTTAGACTTTCGTACGCGGCTCAGACTTCATAATATGGTTTGATTCAGATTCAGAATGCAGAAGAAGTTCAGCCTGAGGTCGGTGCTCCCTGCTCTGGGCATCAGTGATGCCTTTAACCCGACATTAGCCGACCTGACAGGGATATCAGGTCAGTTGATCACTTCTTTGCTCTCTTCATATAAAAATGAAATCATCTCAACTAGGTCAACTGATAATTTTTGGATTTGATTCCCTGCAGCTGAGGAGGGTCTTTATGTTTCTGACGCCTTCCATGAAGTCAGAATTGAAGTTACAGAGGAAGGGACGAAGGCATCTGCTGCAACAGGTCAGCAGGGTCATGCATTCATTTGTATAAGAAATCACTAAACCAAGTAGATGGATGTCAAATGACTTTTTTTCCCCTATCATTCCAGCCATGGTGCTACTGAAACGATCCCGTGCTCCAGTTTTTAAGGCGGACCGGCCTTTCTTGTTCCTCATTCGGCAGGTTAACACAGGTACCTAGTCTAGAAATACCATAGCTATATAAAAATCATTTGATTCTCCTGTGAACCTCAACTGATTGACTTATTTAAAGGATGCATCTAGTAATCCAGCAATCTCAAATAGCTGAAAAGAGGAATTCTTGTCCTGAAAATAGCCAAGATTAAATTAAAAATGTATCATATGTTAAATGCAAGGCAGATCCTCTTTAGCGAACTCTAGTGGATAAAAACATGAAGAGTAATAGCTAAGAATCATGGTGCACAACAGACTGTTAGCAGCTTATTATAAAGCTATGGTGAATTTTGTCCAGTGGTTTGGATTGTGGATTTAATTTAGTGAAAAACATGGGAAGAAATAACTTTATTTAAGGAAGGTTGACAAATGTATGGAAAGCTATGAGAAAAACTGGAAATGGGAAGGGCAGTGAATCCAGAAAGTATTCCTTACTGTTAAACACATATTTAAAAATCAATTAGTTTTCTCTTAAACGCAAAAGGACATTTTATGTTTATTTTCAAATATGTTAAACTTAAAAAAAGAAATGAAACCGCACGTTTCTAAATTTTTTCAGCTTCGCCATGAAGGTTTATATTGAATCCTGTTACTAAAACTTATTTGGAGTAAACCGGGTATTAATTCAATTGACTGGAAAGTCTGTGTCTGTGGAGCTTAGAGACATTTTTCATTCTCATAGTGACATCAGTCATCTATAAATGTAACCCTTAAGGATTATAGTTGGAGGAAATAGCGGCCAAAATCATTTCTACAATAAAGCATGGTGGTGGCAGCCTTATGAATATCAATAGAGCAATCCTAATTGCAGCTGAATCGTCAAGACTTGATTCCGAATGAAAACTGCTAAGCAGATCTGAGGATAGTCGTGCATCATTTCACCATCTGACCTGCTGGCTGGTAGCATGATACAGACTTCATGCTTCTGAAGGTGCATCAACAAAGTATTAAACAAGGACTAGAAATAGCTCTAGCTTTAAGGTAATATCCTTTAGAGGTAAAACAAAGATATTAGAATAAGGCCGTCTGAGCCAATTGTTCATTTCTATAAACATTACTGTTCTCTGAATACGTTTTTCTTTTTTAACCCCATTTTATATAACATTTAGCAGTCGGATGGCTTCCAAGAATCTAATGCGTCTTCAAACTTGGAAACAAAGTCCAGAGGATTGTTTTTAATTTTCTTTTTTGGTAATGTTTATGTAGATATTAAACCAGAGGTGTCAAGTAATAAAGTACAAATACTTCCTTGATGTATCTCTACTTTACTCCACTAATGCAGCTTCTTCCCTGCTGCCATTAGACCACTGAATGTTGTATATATATATATAAAAAAAGTGCTGAATGTTTGATGCTGTAAATCATATACGTCTTATGTTTACATTTTATCCCTGCAACACTTTAAAAATGGAAATATCTTGAGAGCTGTGCTGAACAAAATTTATTTTTGTATAAACTCTGTGTGACAATTAAGTCCATCTGAGTTTAAGATATGGGAAATGTCCCACACAAATGTCAGTAATGTCTGCTCTCCTTCTCAGGCTCCATCTTGTTTATGGGGAGAATAATGAACCCTGCAGACCAAGTAATATAACACTCCTCTAAGCCCCGCCCCCCAAATCGCACCAACCAGTTCCAGCAGCAGTATTTATTTATGGACCAAATGGACGATACCACGATGCTGAAGGAGGAGGGATGTTACTTTTTGTAAATACATGTAAATAAAATTTTATGTTTTTACACATTGGGTGTATTTATTCTACAGTTCTGCTACAAATAAAAAATAAAATCTCAAAGAGTCACATGTTTATGGAACACTTTATTTACATGGCCCTTCACAGTGTAAAATAGAATCTTTATTTATGGAAATAATTACAAAAAGGCCATTCTCCACCGAACATTTCTCTTTAAATAGTACTCTAAGGTATTTACATCTTTACAGTGTATTCAAAATACTCTTTTGGTAGCGGCCTCTTCACAAGTAAAAGACAAGTATGGCAGATTTTGGTCCCTTTTCGGGGAGGAGGGGATGTTTAGCGGAGGAAGACGACGGCCACTGGAATCAGAAATCAACTTTTGACCTCTAGACCTTTAACCACCGGCGTTCTGTTTGTGTACATTTGAGAACGCTGAAATATTTCATTAAATTGCAACAAATACGTAGTTTATTATTATTTCTTAACTTACATTAAATAATTCTCAAATATACACAAGTGCAAATACAGTGAAGCGACAAGAAGTTGGTTTGAGATTCGTGGCAGAGGGTGGGGGGTGGTTGATGGGAGTTAGTAATTTGGCAGCAACCAAGACCCCACTCAATCACTGCTTTCAGCAGACCACAGTCCGTGTTGCATATCTGCCCTTTAAGGCTTTAATAAATAGGTGGGGGAGGGGGGACTCGATGTTATTGCTGAATCATTAGTCACAGTTCCTGAGCTTTTTCGTCCCCGTCTTCAATCCCTTTCATAACCTTTCCTTCTCGGTTTAAAGGAAACTCGGAGGATCCTGAGAACCTTTCACTTTCTCCAACATCAAACATCAATAATAATCACCAGTTTGGAGCCAAATTAAGTCAGTTTGGGAGCTTAGTGAGTGGAGTGCTCTGGTTGGTGGAGTGTAGAAACAAATTCACCTCCTCATTCACACACAGAAAACTAAGAGTAGTGGGAGAAAATTGTTTTATGACCACTTCGGTGGATCCCTTTTGACCCTGGGTTTGAAACAAAACATATAATGCTGAGACTGAAACCATCTGCCACATTGTCACAGAAAAGAAAAGAAGAACATCACGCTCTGGTTGCAGGCCCTCATCTGATCCTCTCTGGAAAAGTCTTTAACTTCGCCTCAAATACAGGAGGTGTCTGTTAACTCAACTGTAACCAAAATGAGAGTTAGCATCTCTTTAGATCAGCATTAACGCCCCCCTCCCCTTGATCTAGTTTGAAATTAAGACCCATTCAGAGTCGGACATACTGTCTACCATTGATGTGGATTTAATGACAGGTCGGCTGAAGGTGCTGGAGATCGTGGGTTCGGCCGTGTGTCGTCTTTGGGCCTTGGTTGGGGTGGAGATGTGGGGGGAGGGTCAGGTCTCATAGTAAAGTCTGTTTGGTTGGAGCCGGTCTCAGAGCATCTCCACGTGGTTCATGGTGTTGGATCTGTTGTGGATTTCCTCCAGGAAGTTTTCCAGCTGCTCAATGAGAACCCGCTTCTTAAACCTTAAGGCAGCGGAGAAAAAAAGGAATATTTGAAAATGTACAAAAGCATCACTTAAAGCTTCTGAAGCCAAAGCAAGAGGTTTTTTATAAAGTGCATTAAGAATGATTTCAATCAGGATCATCTTTATCGGTTTAGGTCTGATGCACAAAACTAATGAATTCAATTTAAAGCTAAAATTTTTAACTTTGACTTTTTTTCCCAGTTTGTATTAATGAAGAAAAACGAGGATCTTTTAAATTTGGAAATGACTTTTGAGCATAAATGCATGGGAAACGAATTCAAACCACTTGTTTGGGTGCAATTAACTGGTACTGGACTTTTTTTTGTGTCCCGATCCGATATGAATATCAAATATTGGCCAATAATCTAATATCGGATTTTATCGGTCTGTGTCTAAAATCTCTGATATTGTCGTGCTGATAGATGCACTCTGCTTCTGATTAACGTTTTTTATAACTCATGATTCACACGGATATCAAATGGATTCAATACTGGTATCAGTGAATTCTCTAAGCTGCAATATCGGTATTGTATTAGAAAAAAAAAAAAGTTGTTTCTACCTCCTTACAACTTCCTTAATTTTATAATTTGGACATACATCACATTAGGAACGTATTAGGAAATGTAAATATTCATTATCAATTAAAAAGCAGTTTTTATTGAACATAAATAATCCAACTTGTTTACTCTAGCCCTGTAGGTGTATGTTTTATGTTGCTATACAGAAGGGAAAAGAAAACCGCACAGCTGTAGTATAAATTAAAAAGGTATCAGAATGGGTTTCTGTTTGTTAAGATGCTGTAGCAGATTTAAAGTCATTTGCAAGTTCATGGCTTGATTCCGCCTGTCCTACGAACGCCCTCAGTCCTCTGCTGGATTTAGACCGAAGTAATGTTAATGAAGTTAAAGGAACTGATCTTTCCGTCAAAGTATCCAGTTAGAGAGGATCTGAGCTTTGTGACATCAGATTGGAAGAAACCATGGAAACGCTGGATATAAAATGTTTCATTAATGCACCGTTTACACTACCTCTCTGAAACTGATCAGTACCGAGTTTGGATAAGTTAACCGTGCTGAGCTTGGTTCCTTACGCCCATCTACACATCATGCTAACATGGTTCCTTGCTTCCTATTGGCGATCCAGGATAGGCGTGGTCGGACCGTTCTCAGCATGGTTTTAAAAGGCTAGTGTAAATGCACCTATACTCAGCAACAATATTTAGATTATGTAGTGTTTAAACAATGTTAAATTCTTACCAAGAAGCCCAAAGCATATCAATAAAAATAATACATTCTTAAACCACAACCAGCCTGAACAGCTGATGATTGGAGGCAGGATAGATCCATCAAACTGTGCTCAGATGCCTGTTGCTTACATCCAGATGACAACCTTTTTTTTTTCTTATTACTGTTTTTAAAGACCCATTCTCTATTAAATCAAAGAGATGTTTGTGTGTAAAGATCAGAGTAGGTCCCCAGTTTTGGACGAAGTGGTGGACGAGAGCGTCCGTTCGTTAGAAATGTGGGTGAGATGGTTAGGGAAACTCTAAACTTGGTACCTGGCGGCTTCTTTGATGATGTTTTGGAGGAAAATAAGCCGAGTGTCCAGCGTGCCCTGGATCTGCTTCAAGAGGAAGAAGATCTTCTCATAGTCTGAAACACGGGAAAGAAAAAATAAAGTTAGACCAGAGTAAAAACTCAACTATTTTGATCAACAGTAAGTTCCCTATATCTGCAGGGTGCATATTCTAATTGAAAAACATTTATTTCAAAAGTAAATTCAAAAAGTGACCCTTGGTAAACAGTCTGTACTTATAGAACGCCTTTTTTAAGTGAGCGCTTTAAGTCCGGGTCACACTGGTTGCGTACAACTCTTTTAATCTACTATCCGATTTTTTTCCATGTCACACTGACTATAGAGGCTCTGACTGAGCAGGGAGGGCACATCCATGCAGATTTTATTTTATTTTTTTTCCACTTCTGTCTCTGTGCTATACACAAATTAAAACAATTTCCCACTTTGACTTGGACTGATTATGAAAAGTTATTAAAATGAATAAATGCATAAAATAAACTGCAGCTATGAAGCAAAGCGACATTTAACAAGTCTGTGCAGAATCACAAACCAGAACAAACAGAGAACTTTTATAGGTCTATATTAAAAACATGAGATCTAAGAAAAACACAGAAATAAATGCAGTGGGATGGTTTGTATGTTCACTGAGGCAGAGAGAGGTGATTCTCAGAGAGATCTGGGAAATTTTTATTTTTTTCCATAAAGATAGGAGAATGATGAGCTTCTCTGCTACTCTGTCTGCATCTCATTATTTTGTTTTTTTGTGAGGCTCAAAGAGGATCACTAATTTATCCATTTTCCATTCTCCTTAACCCATTTAGGCCGGGAAAGCATTACCGCATTTCTACCATTCAAGCCGGGGGCGCTGTTGCGTAATTCTACCATTGACGCCGGGAGAGCATATAAGTCTAGCAAGAAGAAATAAGTTTTTTTCAAGCAAACATGGAGGAGTTTGACAGAGAAGAGTTGTCGGAAGGCAGTGATTTTGAGGAGTGTGTCGGCTTTGCTGACGGTATAGATGAAAATGATGACTTTGAACGCGCTGAACCAATCGAACTACCACCGCAATGCACGGAGTGTTTTCAACCGCACACCTGGAGTGAAAGTTGATTTGCCTGCAGACGCTACACTGCTGCAGGCATTTGAGCATATTTTTAATGAAGAACTTTGGATGCATCTTGTTACCGAGACGAATAGGTACAGTGACCAAACAAACCAAACTCCAACAAGAGCAAAGATGGCAAAGTGGTCACCCGTGACTGTGACGGAGATGAAGACATTTATTGGGCTGTGTATGGGCATGGGACTTCTTGTGTTGCCAGTACGAAGAGATTATTGGCGACAGAGTAAACCTCTCTTCAGGACGCAGTTCCCCCAAAATATGTCCCGGGACAGATTTGTGGCCATCTGGAGGTAAGTTGTATGCAATTTATAACAGACATATGCATTATTATGCATAATAATACTGTTAATAAGTAATCATCAGATAGTTATTTATGTAATGTTTGTTCTTTATTTTAAAAACGTTTTATATTGCACATTCTCAATGAAGACTTGATCACATATGGAAAAAATAAAAGGTTGAATTTTTTTATTTTTTGATTACTGCTTTTCACTTTTTTTTGTGAAGAATTTCAAAGATAAAATATATTTTGAGTTCTATCTGCTACAGAAGCTGAGATATCAATAATTTACTAGGCGTTGACACAGTTGCTGAATTTACAGGGAAAACTTCAGGTTTTAGGGGTATTTTTTAAAATCGGCCATAGGTTTTTAAGGTGTTTTTTCCAGGCGTTTTAGGCCTAAATGGGTTAACTCCTATCATGGGTAAAGTATTCTTTTTTTAATGTTTCATTGACTGTTTTTGCATGAGTCTGTGCCACTTGCTATATTTGTTTTGTGCGAATGCAAAACTGACCGTTTCAGAGTTTGATGAACTGATTTAAATTTGTGTTTTCCCCCAAAGCGGATGTGTTTCACTTTGTAACGGCGTCTCTCTTCCTGTTAGACCCTTGGAATTCACGCTGAACTAATACTGGGATCCATCCCAGTTGGAGCAAAGCAAGCCTCCTCATTGACCTTCAATGAGCGCTAAACGCGACGACCGTCCGACGCAATTTTCTGTCGGATAGGACGCAAAATGAAAATCAATCCTTCACCCATTCACACACATTCACATTCTAAAGAAATGTGAAAGTGCTCTAATAATTCCTGATTTTTTTTTGGAGAAGAAAGTCAATATAATGTTGAACTCTACAGAGACAAGCTTATAACCCCAGGAGCAAATGTTTTAGGGCTGAGGAGATAAAAATACGGCTATAATTTAATTACAGGAGGCAAAAAAAGAATAATAAAGAAAAGTCAGATTCCTGAAAAGCGCAATTATCAATTGTATAGTAAATTTAAATGTCAAATGAAATATAAATAAGCAAGCCATGAAATATGCATATGTAAGACTATTTCATATATGTCCAATTAAACAAATAAATATACCAATAACTTGTAAAATGCAACATTTAATAATTAAAGTTTTCTGTTTATGATTTAATTTTTGGAAAATCTGGATTTTTAAAACCTACTCATAATGCCTCCATAGATTTACATCAGTTCAGTTTGTTCTTAGACATGGATTCATAAGTTATAAACTAGGTCACTGTGTGATACTACAAGCTGCAAGCATTTAGTGTTATATTTCCAATGTTTGTTGTGAAACATGCTTGTTTTATCTCATTTTTCACAGATTTAGATTAAGGTCACCTACAGAGCGGATGATTGAAATAAAAGTTAGTTTTTGAAAGAAATGTATGTCAACTGAATTCTTGTAAAGAAAATAAATTAAAAAAATAAAAGCGAGTATTAGGATTTGGTAGGAAAACGATTGAAATATGAGATTTTTACAACAAGCGTTATGACAGAGTGGTTATTAAAGCAGGTACTGGTCATTGTAGCAGCCTGAGAAAGAGCCACGTCCTTGATGGGTCTTCATGAAGCTTTTGAGCAGAGAGAAGCTTAAAATGCTCTGAAATGTCTGAAGGTTAGCGTCTGTTAAAAGAAAAC
The DNA here is from genome assembly GCF_016077235.1 of Cyprinodon tularosa. Taxonomy (NCBI): domain Eukaryota; kingdom Metazoa; phylum Chordata; class Actinopteri; order Cyprinodontiformes; family Cyprinodontidae; genus Cyprinodon; species Cyprinodon tularosa. The sequence goes on from NW_024038158.1 coordinate 1,619,097, forward strand.
TCTGTGTTATCGTAACACGTGTTAGAAAGACTGAGAGAGAACCTAGTTTAGTTTCTTGTTTCAGCCCGGACCGCTATCAGTGTGACACACGCCAAATCTTTTTTCTTCATGGTGGATATTTGTGTGCATAATAAATAAAAGCATACTCATATGCTCCATGAGCCCAGCATGTAACATGTGTTTCACATGTAATCATGCATCTTCGCCTGTTATGCACCATGTTCTGTGTTTGGAGCTATAATAAAGCTGCCGATCGTTATCTCCGGTTTCCTGATTCTCTAACCGGAATCTCCCATCCATGGTGCCACTTCATTCAGCATTCCTACTCTGACTTAAAATGTAGAAGAGTTTTCTACAACACGGCTGTGCCGACTTTGGACTTGATAAACCCCAGTTGCCATAAACCAGAAGACAACATGTCATGAAAAAAAAACATCTGTCCAAACTTCACACTGGATCTGAAGCCTTTCTGGGACCTTAAAAACTAAAAAAAAGGTGAACAAGACATCAATCTGTAAAGAGGACTTTGAGGCAAAGGCCAAATATTTAATTCCTGTCATCTTTCTTCCTCAAAACCTTCCATTAAAAAGCCTGGATCCAGCACTCTAAGAACCACCATCCTCTTATAGCGATGACCTTAAAGACCGGTTCAATAACTGTCTGCTAGACGAATGTAAAGTCCGTAGTTTTCCCTGTGCGCTTTAGATTTCGTCTCTGCAGAGTTTCTAATTATCTTAGAAATTTAAAATGTTTCTTATCAGCTGTCAGCCTTAATAATAAAATGAATAGAGTAATCTGTCCCTGTTTAGTCAATCCATATAATCTGTAAGTTTCTCTTTTAGGGCTGAACGTTTTAATGTTTTTTTTTAAGTTTACTGGGATAATTCAGTAGTTTAGCGTTAGCTTAGAACAAACATGTCCACCCATACATACGTCTGCCAGGTTTCCTGATCTCCTTAGTGATCTGCACCCTCAGCTCGTTGTTGACCTTTGTCGTTTCGCCGTGGATGTGCTTCTTCAGGGCAGCGGGCGACAGGAATCGGGTCGTCTGGTCCTCCATCAGCACCATCTCCACCCCTCCCTCGCTGCCTGGCGGCTCGCATGTCCCCCTGTTTTCCTCCTCATCCTTGAGCCGGAGGAGCTGAGGATCTGCGGAGTTGTGGTTCTCCTGGACGTCGGCGGGTCCCGAGGGGTGATCCAGCTCTAGGTCGGAGCTGGAGTCGGAACTGTAGTGGTTCTGGTTAAGGTGGTTGATGATCAGGTCAGGTGCTCCGTCACTGATGTCCATATCTACAGGGGGAGACATTTAGGGGACGGATTTACTCATTTATCATGTTTATTTATGCAAGTTATTTTCTGAAGACATCTTTAGGTCTCTAAAACGGCGTTCTATGCTGAATGTCACCTGTTGAGTGGCGTGGGCTGGCAGGAGGGGTCACTGGAGGGGTGTAGGCCCTGCCCAGACGCAGAAGAGGCGACATGCAGCGCCGTCTTTTGGGACCGCCTCCCGGCATGTTGCTACTCTCCCCGGGTCGCTTGCCCTTGTTCTGTGGGCCGGTCACAAACTCGTCCGCCTCATCGATCATCATACCCTGAAAGAGCAATCGGACGGTCACATCAAATAATTTCAGTGTAAATCTCCAACCCTCTTTAGTTCGTGCTTAGATGGATGCGGGCCGTGTACCTTCTTGTCCAGTTTGAAAGGGTTTCCGAACGTGTGCAGACGTTTGGGCTGTTCGGGATCTGCGTCTCGGAGAGGCTGCGGGGCAGATTTGAGGAAGTCTTGGTAATTTCCCATCTGGGCGATTGGCACGCTGTGGAGCTGGTCTGGAAACAAGAGGAGCAGTTGGAACTATTAAAGGGGAAAGGCACGGAGGTGCGGGCTATCAACACTTTTTACTGAATGTTTACTGATGCCTTAGGAAGCACTGGAACTTCACCTTTCCTGTGACGTCTGCAGGGAAGCAGAACGTAGGTAGGATGAATATTTTCCTACATAGCTGCTTGCTTTAAACTTTTTTTTTTTTTAAATCTTTCTCAAGCATAGCATGTGAGCGGAGCGTGGAGCGAGCGGTGGGGCAAGAGAAATATGGTGGAGCGCAGAGCGGTTTACACTTTAAAGGCCAGAGCCAGGATTTCGCTCCGACTTTATTTAAATACATGTTTGACTTAAAACCTAGGCCGATGCCTATGCTGTCTGTGCCTATAATCTGTTATAGTCCATGTTTCAACTTTACCACGGAATCACTGACATGAGGATTGAATATTGTGTGATAAAAAGTGGGTTAAAAAATATCATAAAAACACACTAACTATTCTTACAATACAGAGTGGGTTTACCTAAAGTGATCGTGTTTTTGAAAATGGATCGCATATATGCATTATACACTATTATCTCATTTGCAATGGGATGCAAAGTTACCTTATGTGTAGTCTAGTAAAATAAATTTCTACTTAAATAGGAAACGCAGGGCAACATGAATGGAGCGAGGTGTTACGTTCACAGCAGGGAAACTGTGCGATAATTTAACAGCGAGTTAAATAAGAGAATACACACGTATCGGTCATATCATTAAATCAAACGCCGTGTGTCCCAGGGACAAAAATACACGAAGGAAAAATGTCAGAAAATGCTTTCTCCTGGAAATTTGTGCGAGCATGGAGCGATTTCCCCGGGCGGCAGGAAAATTAAGGTGATCGCGGAGCAGATTTTGAGGGGAGCGTCCCGGTGTGACTTTCTAGCGCTGGAGAGAATGAGCAAACATCCTCCTGAGCGGGAAGCGGGAATTGCAAGACGCTCTGCTCTGTTCACATGCTCTGCTCTCGAGCTTTCTACACTGGCTTTGCGGAACATTTCAGATTTAGAAAGAGTCTAAGACAGGAATTTTCCATGTTGCTATAAATCAGTGATCACCCTCTGCAGCTAGGTTGGAAAAATATTAAAAATAGACCATGAGACTTATTTATATGATCTTTCTTGAAGAGAAACTAAAGTGTTTAAACTTTGTTAATCTGGATACAAACCATACAACTCTGATCAGAGTTCTCTCATTAACACATGAAGCCCATTTCCATGGATATTTACCGGAGTCCTGCCCTCGTAGAGTACAGACAGTGGTGTTGAGCAGGTTCCTCCTCATTCGGCTGAGCTGATCCAGCAGGTGGCTGCGTGGGATGTCGTAGGGGTTCCTGAAGCTCTGAGGCTTCAGGCCCTGAGAAGATGAGGTAAGAGGAGTTTAAAATACACCCAAAAACAACTCTAGTGCACTGTGATCATTGCTTCTTACTTTGTTGAGTAGTGCCAAGTGAAAACCCTGGAACTCTTTAGGGTTGAGCTCCATGGGCAGAGTGGGAGCCTCCCCTGTGAGACTCTGCAGCTGCTGGATGAAGTCCCTCCTCTGTGCTAAAGAGATGCCGCCTCCCCGCCATCGGACCTTGATGCCGGGCTCTGGAGGGGCTTTCTTGCCAATCGAGGCAATCAGGCGGTCGTACTCTATTTTTGTCTGGCAATGCAACAAAGATTTATTCTGTTAAAGTCTGTGTGCAAGGCGGTGACAGGGAGGAGTCATCGAACCAGAGACCAACCTGCTGACTGAGCTTCTTCAGGTAGGACACCACGCTGTAGCTCAGACCGTACTCCATGTTCTCAGCCAGGAGGTTTGGTGCCCCCATTATTCTCAGGGCCTTTCTGAGAGACTGTGGGAGGAACAGATGGAGAGAGGACGTGATTTATTAGCCTTTGTTTAGAAAAAGTGGGAATAACCCAAATTAGCAGCATCAACTTACTCCGATATAATAAGGAGGCATGGTCTTCAAGTAGTTCTCAAAGGACTGCCTCCATTTCAGGGTCGGCTTGAACTTGTGCACTTTAATCAAGTCGTCTAGAGGAAGATCAAGCGAAACTATGTCAGACCTTTGCTGCTACTGCTACACTGATTTATTCCATTTATTCCAGCTTCTGGCTTTAATTCTGGTCTGTGGTGATTCATTCCTTTTGTGTTGGCCAATACCCTACTTCTTTTATGATTTTAACTATACATTTATACTGTTCTTTTTCAGTCTGGAAACACTATAAAACCATCAGTGATTGTCATGGCACAGATATGGTCCTTGTTATCCCATTGAGGAGGCTGTTATTCCAAAAGTGTCCAGTTAGCCTGGTTCGTTTCTTTCCGATCCAATCATCTCTAGAGTGTTTTTTGTTTTTGTTTTTTAGTTTGGTTTTTAGCACATCCTCTCATTGGAATATGAGTTTACTTGCTGGTTTGAGCAGAAAATAAAGGATTATAAGGCAGTTCTGTGTCTTTATTATTGGACGGATCGACTGCGTTCAAATGAGCCCAAGCATGATGCCGCCACCAACATTCCTGACAGCTTATTCAGCGCTTTTAGTTCTGAAAGCCTCACCTCTACTTCCAAAAAATAAAATAAAAAACAATCCACTGGACTTTGTTTCCCAGTTTAAAGACGTTTTGCTTCCCATCCAGGAAGCTTTCTCAATTCAAAATGTGGAGTAGCGTTGAGTTCCAGGCTTATAGAGAGGCCCAAACAAAAGCCTTGTTATGGCTTAGAAAACATGCTAATATAACCGAAAAACAGGTCCACCACTTGTAATGGGGAGCTGTTGAGGTCATTGTTGGCCTCCAAAACGGGATACTGGCCTATGCCTCTGATAAGGGAGTCATTAGGGTCATTGTTGGCCTGGCGTTTGATCCCCTCCATCTCTCCAAAGAACATTCTTATCCATGTAGCGGTGTGTTTATAACAGCCTTCTGCTGCCTGCGATGTTCTAAAGCATCTAATTTTCTGAGGTGGGAAGTTTGGATCGGACTGTTTAATAATGTAATAATCTACCAGGATCAACAAACAGGACGATGATCCCAAATACGTCACAGCTGGTTTTTAAATAGACAAACCAGTGGGGGGCGTGTTCCCTAGGTGGGGGGCAGTGTAACTTCAGGGGTGGCCTGGTAGAAATGGATGCAAAAAAATGACCTATTTTGAGATGGTCTTTTTTTAAATGTTGAGTAAATTAAACAGATAAAATAGAAAAATTTAAAGAAGTCGACAGTTTGGTCATTTAAAGCTACAGTGTGTAATTTTCAGCGACATCTAACATCCAGACTACAGAACGAAGCAACATGAACATCTCCCCCGCACCGCTTCTCCCCCCTAACACTACGGCGAGCGTTACGGGACAAAATGTCTTCCACGACGTCCGCATCACCTACCTTCTCAAGTGATGAGGTTTGTTTACATAGATAATTTTACAGATAGTATTCTCAGGCATAATACTGTCATCTATTGTTCAGTACCGTCTCAGTTCATCTCTCTCAACTTGCCGTAGTTACTTTCGAGCGTAATGGGCGATCTCGCAATCGCTAGTTTGTTGGCTCTGCGCTGCCGTAGCGCAAAGATGTCTGCCTCCATGGCTGCGAGACCCGCTCCTATGTAATTATAAATAACGAATTCTAAGGCAACGCAAATATTAAGGTTAAGAGGCTGAGCTCGTAGATGATGATAAATAACATAGTTATGTATAATATATTACATCTCTGACTGTATATCCCTGTAATTATTACACACTGTAGCTTTAAGGGAGATTCCCATTTATATAATTGCAGTATTTATTCACTGCATGTGGTTTTCCTTGTTTAAATGATGAAAAAAAATGTTGTAGGTGGTGGAAGGGGGGCTGATGAAAACTTCTTATAAACCAATACTTTTGTAGCTCGTATATCTTAAGGACTGATTGTAAAATAGCATTGTGAGGAATATAGAAAACTTTGAATATCATCAAACTTATGAATCCTGTTCCAGTTTTTTTTTTTTTTTTTAGAAGTACAACAATAAAATGTCTATAATAATCAAATTCCTACCCATGATGAATTCCTATAAACCTCTCACCTGAAATGTACCCTAACCCCTGACCTTTAACTCCACAGGAGCACGATGAGTATAAAGAACCAACCTAAAAACATCAGCAAGGAACTACAATACCGATGCTTTCTGATACGGAAACTTTACACGAGGTAAAAAAAAAAAGAAAATGTCTGAGGTTAACTAGTTTGGACGGCAGTCTTACCCAGAAGAGGCAGAAGCACAGGGTAGTTGTAGGGCATTACAAACAGGTTGACACAGTTAAGGGCTGTGCTTGCCTTTAGATAACCAAACGGTTGACCCAGGTCACTGTACTTGGCACTATTACTAACAAATACCTGCAGAAACAAACAGAAGACAAAGCAAACAATTACTTCAAAATTATATTTGATGCATTATCAAAATGAAGCACAGTAATTAAACTTAAACCGCTTTGAGGAGATATTTAAGAAAAAACACCATCATACGTGTTATATCAACTTGGTATGTTATATATATTATATATTTGATATGTTTATTGCATTAGCTATAATTTTTGCATTTTTATTTAAAAAAAAAATGACCAAACTTTTCTGGTTCTAATGCCTTTTATTTGCATCTTTTTTTTGTTTATATACATTAGCTGTATGTTTGTTTATATTGAATGTATAGACCTAAGAAATAGATGCAGGGAAATGCAAAAAAAAATAGGAATCCAAATAAAGATGGAAAACCAAGATAATTACTAAATACCTGAAATTAGTGTAAAACTATAGTCAGAAAAGTAAATTCGGATATCTTTTATATAAATATCAGCCTCCACAAATAACTAACACAGTAAAAAAAAAAAAAAATAAAAAATAGATTGGCGTCCCTTTAACAGGAAACTAGTGTTTATTTCTGCAAAACTGTAAGAAATTCAACGTCAGCAAACAGGACGGTGTTTAATATTTCCTGGTTTGTTGCAACAGCTTTTATCTGTGCAACACTTTGAAACTCAAATTAAGATTCACACTTCAAGAATATTTATATCAGTTAAAAATAAATAAAAATAATCATTACATTGCATTAGTTATAAAATGAAAATTTTCGGCTCATGTAATTCAAGTTTAACAAACTGGAGAATCATTTCGGAGGAGGCGAACACACACGTCTGACTGGACGACAGCTCATCGCTGCCTTCTGCTCCCTGCAGACTCATCTGACGGTTCTTATCCCCACAGCTCAGCTTCACATTATGACATTAAAAGAAGAAGTGAAATGACACACGGTCGTTTCTATATTCTGTGAATTCCCTCTTAACTCAATTTAATGCAATTTATTAAGATTTTATGAGACTAAAACAAAGTAGATTAAAACAGAGTGAATATGATAAACTATTTTAATAAAAAAATCCAAAAAATATATGTGGGATTAATATTCAACCCCCCTTAACTTTAACACTATTAATTAAAGGCAGTAAAACCAAATACCCTTTAAAATTCTTTTAATTCATACCAGTCTGTATTACGAGATTAAATACAAGTTTACAGTTTGCTTATTAGCTGTGGAGAACTTTAAAGCAGAACCCTAAACTTTAAAAATCTCAAAACACAGTTAAATCCATTGTAATTTAGTAAGAATGAGACTAAAAATGATTTACTGTCTGAAGACAAAATACAATTTGTGGTTTTTGGAGGAACGATATAATCAACATCCACACCGAGAAACATGGTGATGGTATCATCATGCTGTGGGGATGGAACGGCTTTGATGAATCGATACGCTGTTGCTAAATAGCATTTTGAGGCGTAAACCTGACCTTATTTGCTCAACTTCTGAGACCAGTTTAGATCAAACCAGGTTTAAGGGATGTAAATCACCAGCTTTTATTTTACATGGCTGGGGAAAAGAAACGACTACATAAACAAGCAAAAAAAAAGTATATATATATCTTTATCAATGGACAACTGATTAATATCAATAGAAAACATTACAATCAATCGCTCATTTTACCGAACTTCAATACAGAACTGCATGGCATTCTGGGGGATGTATGCAGAGGATTAAGGCTCTCCAACGGCCAAGTTAAGCAAGGCTGTTGGGAGGGTTGAGTGTTGTGCGTCGATTGTTTCATTTTGCCTCGATGTAAATAGATTGTAAATCATTTAGTCAGTTTGGATCGATGTATTGCGATATCCCGAGTTTCTGTGTTGTTAAAAGTACATGCCTTAAAAGTATTGTGGAGGATCTGCGCAAATTTTTTAAAAGACCCTCCACCACTTGGGAAAAAATGCGTTTGCGAGAGCGTGCACAAGCCCATTTCTCCTTGTGCACGTTCTGTTTAGAAGTTGCTGTTCTCTTAGCTCATACAAGCTTACTGTGCCCAAACGTCTGTCCTAATCCCTAAATCTCTATATAGAGCGGGACTATATAGTGGACTTTATAGCAAACTCACTTAAATTACAGTTTAGACTGATGATCACTGCTGTTTGCTCCCTTGGTCAAGTAACTCCTCCACTGCGTGGTTCCTGCGCCATCGTTGTAATTAGTCACCACTTATTTAGATGATCCACCCGAAAATAAAAGATCGTACTCTATACCTTTAAACAATTGGTGAATCTTGGTTAAGAGCTCAATCTCTACATTTAACCTCAGCAGACTTGCAGTTGTAGTGCACAAGTGCATGCCACATGGCGTGCAGGTGGCAGTGGTTAGCATGCACAACCAATGTATGGAGGCTTTAAGGCTGATTTATACTAGGTATCTGCGTAGGTGTTGCAGTGAACGCAAAGACGTTCCCGACTCCTTCCACAGACACTCTGCTGCACCTCTCACAAATTGTAAATAACCGCAGACAGTGCCGCAGGCAGCAGGCCTCTGATTGGTCGAGTCTACATCCGCTTGCCGGCTTGTTTTGTTTTTATGAACGAAATTGCGGAAAACAATTCGTGAAGTTGGACCAGCTAGAAGAACGAGATGCGCGAGAACGCTGGGACCCTTTTTCCTCATGTCCCTCCGTTGTCAGACAAACTTGCCCCCATTTCCTCACCGCCTCGGCCGTATCTAGACTAGTGTTGTCACGATACTAAACTTTTCAACTCGATACCGATACTAAGTAAAATATTCGATACTCAATACCCTTTTCGATACCACAAGAATAAAAACAAAGACTCTAAAATTCAACAGAAATATTTTCATTAATAAAAAAATACAAGAAATAAAAAAAAAAACAATAAGAATAATATTTTGAGGTTATATGCTGTGCACAATATTAAGCAAGTTTGATATTAAGCAAGTGCATTTTCCACTATTCTGCACTTTAGATGGCTGTATCGATACTTTTGAAAATGAGTATTGTATCCGGATACAACGTTTCAGTATCGATACTTTTTTGAGTATCGATACTTTTGACAACCCTAATCTAGACCATCAGCTAGTTCATGACTGTACCTCTTGCGTTGTGGCGTGGCGCATACCACGCTTCAAACTTAAGCATAAATCAAAAATGTCTGCGTCAAGCTCACTGCGACACACTGCAGCAGGGAGTAATACGAGCCCTTTAGTCCTCGACGCAGGCGACCCGGGTTCGAATCTGGCCTGTGGTCCTACCCTGCATGTCACTTCCCCTCTCTCATACCCCCTTTCCTGTCAGCCTACTGTTGAAAAACGAGCCACTAGTGCCGTAAGAACTCAAAAAACAAAAACAAATGCACGCCACATTTTTCAGATGTTAACTTGTACAAAACTGTGCTAATTCTTTTTTTATCCATGAGAAAATTAAGCAAGATTTTGTGTGTATTTTTATGCAATTAGCTTCAATGACACGTTTAGTCTTTAAGAGTATTATTTTGCAGTACAAACAACTTGCAAGTTGAAACAACTCTGCAGAATCCTTGTATTGTTTGGCAAAACTTTCTCACCGATCACAGTGAACTCCTCCCCTGTTTTCCTTAGGGAATCTATTCTTGTTGACAGTTTGATACACAAATGGCAGAAAATCACAGCAGAAAGCACACTAAGCTTAGATTAACAGGTTGGACCTTCGTTCATTTTAGTGTCCTGGTCCAGCTGGACCGCTCGCCTGCATTTATCCACAGTTTTGGTACAAGTCTTGGTACTGGCGAAACAAACAGCAGCAGCCTTCAGAAAACACTCGCAACCAAAGAGCAGTTTCTTCGTCACAAACCAACTATGTGGAGTCTGGGCAGAGTCTGCTTATCAGGATTTGCTTTAAAGTTTTGACCCACACACAATAAAATAAAAATAAAAATCAGAAACTAACGATTTATCTTATAGTCAAGAAAGAGAATGAGAGCAAATTGAAACCACTGTTTTCATGAATGAAATCAAAGATTCACAGAAATTTATGAGCTTGGTTAGAAAGAGATAAAACTGAACTTTCCCCTCAGAGTTTCCTCCTTTTTTTCTGAGACGTACCTGCCAGCAGGTGTGTGGGGATTTCCTCTCCAGAATGTACTGCGTGAGCGGCGAAGGCTCCAGCTCATACTTGTCGAAGGGCACCTTGTCTATAACCATAGGTTCTGCGTCCACACAGGAGAAGCGTACGTGGGGGTGGGCTGAGCGGGGCGGCTGTGGTTGGATCATAGAGAACACCTCATTATTATCAATACAGTCTAACATTCCTCCTTTTTAAGTAATAATTAGTCTAAAGTTCTATCAAAGATAAAATTAATGATAGAACATTTTTACAATATCATTTAAAATGTCATATTATGCAATTAATGATGCACATATTTTTATTCATTGTTTTCCTGCAGAGGTGTTCAAGTTTTATTCACAATCACAGACTTTTATATATATAATCTAATTTGAATTCTTCTAACAGATCAACACAAAATAGTCCCTAACTGTGATGGGTGGAAGATGGTGCTTTATTCTATATTTATCAACATTAAAAAACTAAATAATTTGATTATGTAGGATCAGTGCCTAATCAAACTACAGATTGATCGATATAGTTTTATTATGATTATCATGACATCTAGCCTGACAGATTCCCGATGCTTGAAGTTTTTTTTCTCCTCCATGTATATTATAAAATCCCACAATGAGAGACAGTGGGATCCATTGGCAGATATGTTGGCGTTGGCCGATTCATCGGTGCATTTAGCAGCCAAACCTTGAGGTCAGTCGAAGCACAATGCACAGCACTCTCTCCATTTCTGCTAATGTTTGATTTGTTTAGAAATTTTTATCTTCTTGCTTAAATTAAACGTTTAGTAACATTTTCAATCATTGTGTCATTTTTATCATGTAAATGGCAGAAGGAAAAGCAAATAAAACTGAAAAAAGAAAAACTATCGGTCGATAGAACTTTACCAAATCAAACCCTTACTAACAGGTGGAGCAGCAATGCATGGCTACTGAATGCTCTAATGAACGGATGGACACGTGTCTGGACTGGCCCAGAACATTGACCAGCCATGTCACCATCTATCTTTGAATTTAACCATTTTAGAAACATATTTCACTGCTAATAAAGCTGCAGGTTTTTAAGAGCTTTCCTCAATTACCTTTGAACATCTAGAGATTGAAATATTTTGTCAATCTTTCCATTTCATTCAAATAAAGAGGCAGGATAGCTTTTACTGAGTGCAGTGCATCCATAAGTTAAAATTAATTCAATTCAGTTTATTTCTATAGCGCCAATTCACAACACATGTCATCTCAAGGAACTTTACAGTTCAACCAGATCATCCAGTCAAATTGATTCAAAGTTTTCTATCTAAGAAAAACCAGTTGATTGCATCGACTCATTGAATCGAAGGCAATCCCTCACACTAAGCATGCTTGTAGCGACAGTGGAGAGGAAAAACTCCCTTTTAGCAGGAAGAAACCTCCAGCAGAACCAGGCTCAGTGTGAGCGGCCATCTGCAGAGGCCGACTTGGGTTCAAAATTACAGATGGAATGTTAATAAATGAATTATTTCTTCTAGCCAACTGATCTTAGTGATCGACAAATGATTATTTGATGAAAGGCCAAATTCTTTAAAACCTGAGTGTTCTCTTTAAGAAGAGGATATTTTCATAACAAGAAGGGCTAAATATGTTTTTACAATATGAAGAATAAAAAATAAATAATACCACAGCATTAAAAAAATAAGATATAAAAAAAAACAGGAACCTATTATGTAACAGAAAAAAAATATGAATATAATTTGTGAAACTAGGGCTGCAACTAATGATTATTTGGGAATTTGATTAATCTTTCGATTATTTTTTCGATTACTGATCAGACAATGAAATTTCTTTTTGTTTTACACTTGTGTAAACAAAATGCCAAATAAAATTTTAAAGTCTAAGATAGCCAAAGGTTCCTTAAAGATTTTTTATGAAAATAAACCAGATGAAACACACATTTTTAACTTCAAGAGTTCTGGATAGAGCATATTGACAGACGAAAAGATTTTTTTTTATCTTAAATACAAAATGTTTATATATATTTTTTTTACAATCTTGGTATAATTGCTGCTGTAAGCGGGTTGCTCTGTAAGCTAAAGGCACGTGTAACAACTCTATACACCAGTTAGCGTTAAATCAATTACCGTATTTTCACGACCATAAGGCGCACCGTACTAAAAGGCGCAGTCTCAGTTATGTGTCCCATTTCTGTATTTAACACACACATAAGGCGCACCGGACTATAGGGCGCGTTTTTTATATACAGGTACATGTCCTCTACTACCTTTAAATACCTCTACTGCGTATTTAAAAATACAGCGGGGGCAAAACTGAGTATGTTTGTGCTTTATTCATGTATTTATAACAAAGTATTAATCAAACCTGGGAGCTGGCCGTGAGACAGACACATCGCAGATGACAGAGCGCTGTGATCACTCCTAAATTAACTTAAAATCCTGAAACCTGCCGACGGAATATGTTCGCTTTTATGGGTGCCTGCAGTTTAAATTATTTAGATGAAAAACACCTGCCATCCACCGCGTGAACCCGGAGGCTGCCCAGCCTAGAGGCTGCTGATGAAAGGATTTCTCCTGTCGGCGCACCGCTGGTATGTGGGGGTCTGAGCGCCTCCGACAGAAATAGATAATCTGGATGAACTGACTGCAATTATTAAGTTTTCAGGTGGACTTTCTCACTTAAAAACATATTAAAACTACTTTATTCCCACTGATCACAGCAAATATAGCTGCAAGATTTAGATTATTTAGATGAAAAAACACCTGCCAGCCACCGCGGTGAAGAGGAAACCCGGCCCAGAGGCTGCTGTTGAATTAAGTTTTCAGGTAGAAAAATAGAGCGGGAGCAAAACTGAGTATGATTGTGCTTTATTCATGTATTTATTACAAAGTATTAATCAAACCCATCAAAGTCATCATCCTCTGTTTCTGAATTAAACAGCTGCGCTAAATCAGACATGCCAATTTCCCCTTCTTCGCTGTCAGAGTCACTTTCCGTGCAGCGCGGCTCCTCAGAAATAATGCCGGCTTTTGCAAAAGCTTGAACAATAGAGCCAGCAGACACATTAATCCAAGCATCTACAATCCATCCGCTAACGGTGGCGTAACTTGCCCGGCGCTGCCTTCCACTTATCCTGAAACTGTGGTCTCCGTCTGTCATCCATCGCTCCCACGCCGCTCGCAGCCTTACTTTGAACGGCCGCTTCACACTGATGTCGAGCGGTTGAAGCTCCTTTGTCAGACCCCCGGGATAACGGCGAGCACAGTATCCATTTGATTCACCTTTTTTTCCACATCGGCTGTGAGATGGGCACGCAGCGATGGTGATGCGTGGAAAAAAAACCCTGGTCTCCTCACATACACCTCCCTCAGCTACGCTTTCATCATCTCCTCATCCATCCAGCCCTTTTCATTTGCGTTAATATCATATGTCATCAGAGCGCTGTGTCTGTCTCGCTGTCAGCTCCCAGATCAGCTTCTCTGATTGGTTGATGCGGCGCGTCCAGCAGCAAAACTTCAATTTTTCCATCTCAAGCAGCAGCAGCGCCTGCTGCTCAAAACGCGCTGCAGGACCTTTTGCTGCACCTATACGCGCATCAACCATTGACTTTGCATGTAAACTCGCTGCTTCTGCTGCACCTGCTGGGTCCGGTTCACACCGATGTCGAGCGGTTGAACAGCGAGCACAGCGTTAATTTGTTTCCCCATGTTTTTCACATCAGCTGTGAGATGGGCACGCATGGAGTCACAGATTAACAGCGATGGTGATGAGTGGAAAAAAAAACACCTGGTCTCCTTACATTCAGCCACTCTTTCATCATCTCCTCAATGAGGTGGTCTCAAAAGTCGCAGTTACAACACACATAGGGCGCACCGCACCAAAGGGCGCACTGCACATTTTGAGGGGAAAAAAAGACGTTTAAGTGCGCCTTATAGTCGTGAAAATACGGTACTATATTAGCTGACGATTATTTCAATAATCGATAAATAAAGATTAATCCAATTAATTGTTTAAGCTTTATGTAAAACACTTATGATTTCCTGTTTACTATCCTTACCAGACAGGGCATGTCGCTCTGACCTACTGTCAGACCATTTATCACTTCGTTTCAGTGAGGTGGAAGCCAGCTGCGATATACAACCCTCTGTTTTTAGTGTAATCCAGCATTTAACATTACAACACTAAAAGAAATTCCATTTAAACTAATGTGGTCAATCAATCGTCAATTAATAATGAAACGATTATCTGTTTACATTAACATATCAAAGTCAAATTTTTTTTCTTTATAAAGATCTCTTACTAGTGTTGGAGAGTTCTGGTCGGGCCAGAAGGCCTCAGGGATGGGCCAGTGACCAATGGGGACGCCGGTTTTAGGGTTGGGTCGGACGTAGATCAGCTTGTGACAGCAATGCCAAGGCTGTGGACCGGACTTCAACCCCTCAGCTGGAGCATCTGCCAACAAACATTAGGGAAAGGCTTATTTATCAGCAAAATGTTTGTTTTTTCTGCAAAATCAGTCAACTAAAAGGCTTTAATATCCACGTTAGAGTTTAAAGATGAAGGCTTGATGCATATAAATATAAATCTAAGCAGCTTGATAAGCAGCACACTGAGGGCGAACTCAGAGAGGATTAAAAAGATAAAGAGGGAGAAAGTTTATCAAGCAGACGCAGCGCAGTGATGTCACAGAAGTGGCTGCCAGAAATGTACCTTCTAGTGGAGGAGGGTCGGGTCCAGTCTTTTCAAAGTTTATCACCACCCCGCTTTGGATTTTCTGCACAAGAGACTCCAAACACTGATTCAACATGCGCTGAGAGAACACACTGTAGGAACGCCCTGCAACACACAAGCGACCACAATTAGTATCTACTTCCTGATCATTTTAAAAGACAATAAAGAGTGTCAACAAAGAGCAGTTAAAGAAACATATTTTAGAACATTTTAAATTTGATTTTCAAGCTATAATAACTTTTACAAGTTGTTTTTTTTTCTAGCTGCTGGTGAACTCAAACGTAACGTTAATTGTGAAACTAATTCTGAACACTCGAAATGAAGGTGATAAAAAATTTGTGTGTGTTGATTTTTACCAAACCCCAGTCATCTTAAAAATAATTAAAATAATTATAATAATTAAAAGTAAGTAAGTAAATAACACCCTGGCAGACACAGCAAGAATCAGACCTTTGAGTTTTATCTAAACAAAAGCTGAAAAAAGAAAAAAAGAGAGATATGAAAACAATGAAACATCAACATTTAAAGCTAAATTTCTGTCCATGTTAAAAATGTTGGTTGTGACAGTATAATTACAAAGTTACAACAATAAAAAAAGGTCATTGGAAGCTCAATCGGAGCAGATAGTCGGACTAACAGCCAGCCGGTATCTCCTCGTTCTACCTTGTTAGCATTTTAAAAACAAGAAAAGGTGTAATATTTTATGCAGTAGGCATGCTTACTTCAATTCAATTGAGTTTATTTATACATCTCCAATTCACAACACGTGTCATCTGATGCTCTATCCAGAAGCTAAAGTTAAAGTTTTCTATCTAAGGAAAACCAGTTGAGTTCATCAACACATTGACTAATGTAATCCCTCACACTAAGCATGCTTGTAGCGACAGTGGAGAGGAAAAACTCCCTTTTAACAGGGAGAAACCTCCAGCAGAACTAATGTTTACTTAATTAAACTCTTGATTTCTTTCTTTAATGTTGATTAATCAGTGTTATTAAATTCACAGCAGTAGGAATAAGTTGTTTTGATGTTTAGGTCAACGCTTTCAAATCTTGGGAACTTCTCACCAGTTCAATGGAAAAAGTCACTTTGGGTTCCCAACATTTTATCTACATCACTAATCAAAGGAATGTTTGTTTAAAACAAATAAAAACCTGATCTTATCCTTTGGAAATGTGCGCTCAGTGTCATAAATGATTTAGTAATAATTAACTAATTCTTCTGATTACAACTAAAGGCCACCTGAGCAAAGCACTGTGTAGAAAAATGTAAAGCAGAATTAAATCCAGAAGAAAAAGACTGAAGAACAGCTTCTTCCTCAAAGCTGGGGAGGCAGCTATCCTCCCTGTAGTCACAAATTCTCACATGTATATACTAGGGTTGAAAAAATTGTTTCTACTTTGAAAAGTACCGATACTATAACTCTGTATCCAGATACAACACTAATGTGGCATGATATCAATCAGAAAACAACTGTTTGAACATTTTTACCATCGCTAATTTTAGTTTATTTCATATTAAAAGAAAAATAACTCAAACTATCTTAAAATATAAGGAAGTGTTACATCTGAGTCATTTATCTTGCATTTATTCGCACATTTATGTAAAAGAGTCTGATTGTGTTGAGAAAGCACGTTCAACCTAACATTGAAAAAGGTTCCTTTTTCACTTTAATTACATTTTTATGCCTTTAATTATTCTGTAGTGTTTATCTCCATGATAAAACGGTATCAAGTATTTAATATTTTCCTCTGCATCGCTATAAAATTTTGAATTTCAGTATTTTGATAACTCTTCTGTCTACATATTTTAGTTTATAAATTCTTCAGGTGTATTGATTTTTCCGACGTATAATCTGTGCCCTCTATTCGGTTCTGTTGCAGTTTAATAAAGACAAAGATTCTTGGTTTTTATTAACTTAGATATTATAAATAGGGGTTGGCGACCATTATTAAGGAAAAAGCTCTGACGCATTGTTCGGTTAACCTGCAGCTTCTGCAACCCGTCTAGTTTGAAGAACCTGGTTTTTAATCCTAACATTTAAATGTGTTTCAGTTTTTACATTTGCATTAACTGGAGCTCAAGAAAGGCTTCAAGTAGTCTTAACTAATCAGCTGTAGCACCAATTACATCACAGAGCCATAATTGAGACAAGCTGTTAAAAAATACACTGAGTTCAGTTTGATCAAAGTCAGCCTCCTCATCAATTAAAGCCTCCCACTTCACCTCCAGTGACCCACCAGTGCACCCGATCACTTCTCCATTCAATAGGCCGTGGCTTTGTGTCAGCAGTAATGGACAGGCAGCATGTACAGTCGCCCGCCGTGGCTCACAATGGAGCCGTGTCATGTTCTGCATTCAGCCCCGCGACTGTCACACAGAGCGCTGTACCCCATTCTCTCTCTCTGTGCATGTGTTCATCTTAAACCTGCCACCAGCATGGTTCTGGTGTGTTCCTCCTGCCAGCTGGAGGAACAAGTCCGCCTCTATGAGCGCAGCTGCTATGTAGACAGCTGGGGTTGTGGTTTATTCTGCAAGCAGAAGGAGTTTCCAGCTGAAAACCGTTTTGACAGGACCTGCGAGTCAGGTTTGAGCCAGGTAGAGGAACATCTTAAATCACCAGTTCCATAAATCTACCACTTCCCTACACCCACGTCAGTTTGAGTTGCTTCAGATAATAAAGAAGGAGAAAGATTGAAGCAGCATTAAAATCCATCTGGTTAAGACAGCCGTGCGGGGTATTTAGAGGAAATCAAGGGATCTCCCTGACTGGAAGTCCTTTTTTCCTCCAGCATCAAAAAAGCTAAACACTAAACATTACCCTTTCCTTGTATCACGCTGATAGATGATTCATCTGTTGTGCGGCAGAATGTGTTTAACAAACAGCTATTTTGATGTACTGTTATAAATACTTGGAGCCTGTCCCAGCGTGTTCCACCAGGCTCTGCTGTGCAGCTTAGGATCGCTACGACAAGCTGAGGAAGGCATTATATAAAAACACACTCTGGCAATTCAGCAACAGTAACTACAAACAAAACGCTTTCATTCCTGATTTTATGTTCTTTCCAGATCTATCCTGAGAGCACTGGAAAAACGATCTAGAAAAAAGCAATCATTTCTTAAATTAAGTGTATTTATCCTTAATTTGAGTAGGTAAATGAGATAGTTTGCCAACGGAATGAGTATTTCTACTCTTATAATAAGATTAGATAACATACAGTTGAAATAAGAGAATGCAAATGTTGGAAAATGTCTCTTTCATCTCCTCAATCCAAGAACAAATGCACTTATTTTAAGAAAAAACTACTTATCTAGATTACAATTTTTTCCAGTGAGGCTTCCTCCCAGTTGAGTTTTAAACCCGAATTCTAAACGAAGACAAAAAACCTGAAAATATTTAGTGTTTCCAAATGCTTTTCCTATAAAGATTCCAAGTTTTCTCATAGAATTTCATATCAATATTTTGATGGCTTATGGTTTATTTTTATACACTGAACTCACCAGGTGGAGCCTGTAGATATTCTGGGTTTATAAGAAACAGACGTATGGCTGGATGAACAGATACTGTTATTATTGAATAGATAGATCAGGAAAAAGAGCCTTACAAAAGATTTCAGAGCTTCGGAATATTTTTATACATAAAAAAAGAGGAACAATGTTATGATATCTGCCCTTTCTAAAAACAACAACTCTGTCCGTGAACTCTATACATCCCAAAGATGGCAGTTTTTATTAGGGACGATATATATATATATATATATATATATATATATATATATATATATTATTAGGCACGATATAATCGGCCCTCTATCGGTATCGGCCTTAAAACTGAATATTGGACATCGGCCACCCCACCGATATTTAACCCGATATTTGATCAGCTTCTGAGTTTCTAAAGTCTAAAAAAAAATAAAAAAAAATAATACTTCTTCTTCCTCAAAAACTTCTTTTTTACCGACTTAAAAACTTCTAAAGACGAGGGAAAAATATTGATACATTAAAATATCACAATATCTTCATATGCTGATATATTGCCATTTAAAAACACCATATCAATCTCTTTTACTAATGAAATATTGCTATATCGTTATGCTACGAAATCCCCCGAAAATTCACGAAATGTTGCCATATTTTTATATGTTGATATATTGACGCGGTATCGATCTATTTTACTAACAAAATCTCACAAGAATTTGCAAAATATCACGAGATTTTGAAAGTAAAATAGATCGATACCGCGTTTTTTAAAAATCAATTTGATATCAGCATATGAAAATATATTTGAGTATATTATTTTTCAAAGTGTCAGAAATGGATAACAAAACTAAGCTATTTTCAATGACTACGTATTTTTGTCCAGCTTAAATATCGGTATCGGTTATCGGCTACACAAGTTTTAAAATATCGGCATATCGGATATCGGCCAAAATCCCAATATCGTGCATCCCTAGTTTTTATACGTTTTTAAAATGCTATCATCATTCTTTAATTCTTTGATTAATTTGGATTCCGTTCCATAATTATGGTTTCGAACCTTAGTTTTAAAAAAAAAGATCTCTTACTTTCAGGTTTTAGTGACTTTCTCTTTTTTTTTTTTAAGTTGCATAAATGTCAATTTTTTATGCATTTAAAATACTAAACATTTTTAATAACTTACGCTGAATAAAAGTGGGTTAGAAAGATCTATGGCTTTTATTCAGTGCCCTTCTTTGTAATATGAATAAAGACTGTGTACGGGTTTTACATGTTGATCCCTAAACCTGCACAAAATAAGTGTGGCATGATCACAAAGTGAGTAATGCTGAGTGATTTGGAAAGAATTTGACTCTATGCAACACACCTATGTCGTTTCCATTTCTTTTGGTATAATTTAAATTTGATTTCCAACCGAGATCCTTGGCAACGATAACTTTAAGACATGTTGCTTTTTTAAATGTTACTAATTTCATCCCATCTATTTTGATTTCTTTGGGACAAAATGGCTTTCCAGTTTTTTTTTTTTTTTATTTATAAAAACCTGAATGGTTTGGCATACATCCGTATTCGGCCCCATTAAGAGTCAATTATTCCTCTCAAATATCATTTAACATGATGCTACCAACATTATTAAAGTGCTGGTTTTACTGGTCAGTTTAGGTGTTATGTTGGTTAGTTTAGGGGCATAAAAGTAAGGAGAACAAAATTAAAGTATAGATAATTTTTTTTATAAAATAATCAAAAACCAGGCCTCATTTTCCCTCAGTCTTACACAGGGTTTATACACGAATGAGTGACTCTAATTTAATGCTTTTAAATGCTCTTAGAAATTATTTTAATGCCATCAATAAGTACCAGTCGACAGGCTGCAGCCATGTCCCAAATTCCTCGTTTTCCAGCAACTTTTGTTGAAATTTGCATTTTCCCCATTCTCTAGATTTTTCTCCGCCTCGAGCTTCTCTTCCAAACATAAGGCTTTACGATCAACCGGAAGCAGTTCTGTGCATATATAATCACAATATATCTGACGAAATTGTTCTTATACATTTTTTTTTATTATTAAAGCATTTTAAATGCGAAAATTATCACATTTAATGATTTTTGGTGCCAATTAAGGCCTTAATTTAAAAAAATTATAATTTAATGACTTTTAATGACCGGCGGAAACCCTGTTACAGTCACACCCAAATTATATTTTAGATCAATTAACTCCTATTAAATGCATTGAGGTTTGTGGTTTTAACGACAGAATGGGGGAAAAAAACCTCAGAGATGAGAGAACACTGAAAGGCACTGCAGTGACCGATGAGTTTAACTTCTAAATAAGGGACAGGAGGTGAAGTAAGGATAGTCTTCCCTTCTTTAGAAACCTCCAAAAACTTTTCAGTGACATAAATATTGGACTCTATAATAACTAATAATACTTTTTTAACTTTTTCCTCCTGTTACTTTAAGGCCATTGGGTGGATTTATTGTCGTCTCTTGTTTCTCAACCACCATCGCTGATGACAACTACAGACAGAATGTAAATTTAGTGGCTAGATCCATTTACTGGGTGTGGCAGGTTTAGGTAATGAACTAAAACTTCACCAACCTCCGGTGACCTCACACATGGGTGTGATTGGGGACTCGTCGGGCGGGACGCCGCCGAGCGGTTCGGGCTCTACGGAGGTGTTGCCAGGGATACGCAACACCAGGGCAAACAGGCGCTGGTCCCAACGAAAGGGCTCCTTGGTGAGCTCGCTTCCTGGCAGCGGCGTGGTCAGAGGCAGATGGAGCTGGACGGTGGAGGACATGGGAAAACATTGATGGATCAGAAACAGAAAAGATTCCCCTTCGCCTTTTAAAGACATTTCTGCTTGGTAACGACTCTGGGGGACAGATTTGAAAATAAACGTAAAGCAAACAATGAAGGCACTTTCCTAGCTGATGAAATAAGAGAAAATTAAAACACAGGTCAGATCATCTGCCGCCAAAACTACAACTATTAGCATAAACAACAAAGATGGTAAACGACGACTACACTTCATTGTTGACATAAACCTAAAACAGTTCTCAATTAAACTACAACAGTAACCATTAACAGAAGATGACACAAAGAATACAATATTTAATCAATGTCAATTCAATACTTTCAATTAAACCTTAAATAACTGGTATTCTCGTCCTACAGACAGTGGACAATAATGGCAGAGTTAGCCATCATTATCATTCAGTGTGTAGGTTCTGATCAGGATAAAAAACTCTGTAATAATCTATAACAATCACTCATTCCTGTTTCTAAGTTCATCGTGTCATTTTACCAGCCTGTCACCTTGACAATTAAGTTTATCACTCTTGTTCCCATAAAGGTAAATAGTCACATTATAGTCTGATGCCAAAAAAAACTAAATCCAGTGTATTATGATGAAATAAGGCTTTATGCTCCAGGCGTCTGTCCTGACAGTCTTTGTGTCGTCCTTTTTGAGCCTAAATTGAACCACAGCAACAGCGCAATGAGCTGATATAAACAGCACTGCCACCTACTGGCAGTACTGCTAAACTACCAGAAGTTTCACACTCACTCGCCTCCACAGCTGCGGCTTATTGATCAGTTGTACATATACTCAATAACGTAATCTCGGTCACATGATCTTACGGTAGATATACACAGAAAGGCTAGATTTACTTAGCCTGATAAACCAGAGTAAATGTGAGATTAAATGTGTAATTTAGTCTGGCCTCGATGAATGAGACATCGGAAGATAGTAGATGAGAACAACCCGTTGTTTTCAAACCGCTGACTGTGCCTATTGGCCAACGCACTGACCAATGAGCGCAACTAACTGTTGCGCAGTATGCGGAAAGCTGGTGGGGGAGTGTAAACAAACAGCATGTCTGTAAAACAGTGATTCCAAAGCTGAGTCAAACGAGAACTGTTCAATAATTCCTTGTGTTTTCTCCAGCGTTGTGCAGATTTGTCGCCACACCCTCAAAACCCCGACCACTTTGCATCCAGAAATTCAAAACAAACTCTGCGTTGTGATTGGCCTGCCAGTTCCAGGGCCTGGGGCATTGATCGAGGCTAGACCAAACTCACAGGTAAAATGATTTTGGCCTCTGGCTGGTGGGGCTAGTTTACTAGGCTAATATTTACTAGCAAATTGAGCAAAATCAAAGCTTAAAAGAGAAAAATAAATACCACACCAGCAGGACACAAGGTCATTAAAGCATATGCAACCAGTTACTAGCATATACATTTAGTCTTTAACCCTAAACCACTACACTATTATTCAAAGTTTGAAAAGCTGATATCTCTTATTCTCAACAGAAATAGGATTAAAGCTAAATATTTAAATATTTCATCTTGTAAAATATGAAAGTGCATGACGAAAAAGGTTGGTCAAAGCTTTATTGGAGTTATATTTATCATTAATAAACGTTGGACAGATGTTTTTATTTTAAACCAAAGAGGTTCATATATGCTTTCATATGATCTCAGGAACTTTGAAGAGTGATTCTGATGACCATTTAAAACACAGATCAAAGACAGATTTACAGGCTTTATCCATCAGCCCAGACGCTATGCTAATTTTCAGCATTAAGACTCCCAGAGGCTGATTAAAGATGACTGACCTCGTCTTGCACGCCGCTGCTGCCGGTCAATTTGTTGCCATCGGTGATTGCAATTATGATGGCAGGTTCAAGAAAGAAAGGATTCCTTCCCTGTAATGAGAAATTTATTCAACATGAATAGATGCAGGGAAATCATTAAAATAAGCAGCATGATCTTACATCTGCTGTACCTTGCAGAGGCATTCATACCCTTTTGATGTTTTATTGCAATCACATACCTTTGAATTTTACATGATGCACAAGCACAAAACAAGCAAAACTATAAAATGAAAGCAAATATTTTAGGATTTTGTCCAACAATGTGTTAAATATGAGGATCCTTTGTTTAGATTCATAAATATATATGAGTTAGATCGACCTCGTCAGAGTCCACATTGAAATTTGCAAGAATTAAAAACTGTTGTTGATGAATGCTTGGCATCATCTCCGACTGGCTTTGAGCAGTTTTTCAAAACTGCAAACATTATCCTAGAATAAGAAATAAAAAATCAGCCTCCAAGCTGATAGAGACATGCCCCCAAAGACCCACAGCTGGAACTTGAATCAAATGCTCTACAACGAAGCCCGTCTATGTATTATATTAGGTATGCTTTAAAACATCCATAACTATGCCTGATCTGGCAAAAAATACAATAAAGTATTTGAAAAAATGTGAAAAAAAATTAATGAGTTTTAAATATTTTTGAAATCCTCTGCAGGTTACATCATATAATTCATTAGTAGCTGCATTGAAGTGAATTGAGAGACCATCAAATAAAATTCAAAGGGAGAATCGGCGCAGAATAACATATATACGTATGTATTTAGGTACATCTCCCTTATAAGCTTCCTCTATCCTCCAAATGACAAGTGTATGAAACATCTCTTCTGCAAGATCCCAGAATATTTCCTGACATCAGCACTCCGCATGGAGAATGAAACTGGAGCAGGACTGCATTTATCACCGTGCATCAGCCTTACGGGATCTCCACTGGGGCCGTGAAATAACTCAGTGAGTTAACGGCGTAAAACCTCAATGCAGTGTGACAGGTTCTGTCAGCAAACAGCCAGCATGCCGAAGCTTTGCTTCACAAAGGCCGTCCTGTACCGGCGGGGGTTATTAATGGAAGCCGACCCGCTCGGACTGGACTCTACCTGTGGGCCGTGTTCTCTGCTGAATGATGGATCTGTCCATATGACCCAGAGCAAACAGAGCACAAGATTACCAAAAATTCTGCCCTACTGGAGGTATCCGTGACAACCAAGTCATTTCTCCCCCCCTCTTCTCCTCCGTCCTTCAAATCCTTTTATAAGGGGAACTTTCTTGGCATGCTAATGAGTCAGCGACGCGGCTAAATGGGAAGATGATTTTCTGATTCCGATTGTGCAACATCTGCTCTCTCAGCTTTAATAGCTGAGCCCCCCCATTTAAATAATAATGGGCCTTAGAATCAGAACAGGTCAGAAGCTGGAGTTCCCCTTCTGGTTTCAGTACCTATTATGCAAAACAACAAAGTTTTGTTACTGAAATGTTAATTGTAATCTATCAGAAATAGATATGTTTTTAAAGAAAGCAGATTTTAGTCTGTTACAGATTAAAATTTAGGCGTCCTAATCCAGTCTCAGCTCTTTCACGCCGTCCCTTTCTTCCTCTCTTTGATTGGTCCCCAGGAAACTGATCAGGATTACCCGCAGACCTTCTCCCGCTTTACCTCCCGAACCCCTCGTCTTCTCCCAGGGGGAAATGTCATCCCAGATGCCTGGCAACCTGGAGGACTCTTTGTTACCGCAGACAGAAACACTCTGGAGCAATATTAACTTTCCAGCAGGCTTAGTCTCCTTCGTTACAGTCTTCTGGTGCTTGAGGCACATCTTACACCTCAGGGAGTCGATGAACATTCAGATAAAACATAAAAAACGGGCAGAGAAAGATGAGTTCTACCACGCAGAAGGAGCTTTATACACAAGCCGACACATGAATTTAGTCATGCTGTGATTTACAGCTGCTCGGGGTTGAAGAACAGAAATAATGGAGTCAGAGCGCTGATGCAACATGTCAGGTTTTAGTCCTAAAAAGAAAAAGATTCTCAGAATTCAGACAGTTAAAGTCTGCTCTTGTGAAAATGATAGATGAGCCATTTACAGTCGCTTGCACCTCCTTAATGCCGACTTCACAGGGATTTTTCTTTTTCATACTTCTTTTAAGGTTAATTTGATAAGAAAAAGCAAAACAAAGAAGGTATAACCCCCCATACATAACATAAAAAGTACACATTGCTTTTAAAACAACAAAAAAATGTTAACCTGATTTTATACGGTTCCCCCTAAACACTAGTCTGCAAAAGTGACCTCATTAGGAAAGTCTGTTAACTGTGCAACATAGATAGAGTGGTTCTATAAAGGCTTTTATGGGTTAGTTAGAGGATAGAGACAAAGGGAACAATGAAGACCAGCGGACACAGCAGAGTGGTGATCCTAACCGGGCTAAATGGAGGGATTTGGATCCATTTGTAAAAATGGTCCTATTGTTAAAAAAAAAAAAAATCCTGTCTGACGCATCACGTAAAATCCAGATAAAATAATCTTAACTGTGACATTAAAACCCAACAAAATACGTTAATTCAAGGTCTCTTGTGAGGCGATACCTTGCAATAAATATATGAACTATGTATTCAGATCTGAAACCTTTTACTTTAGTCTCACTCTCCTGTAATCACATTATGGCTGAAACAAATAGATTAGTGAAATAATGAACTAATCTAGTCATCGATTAATCATTAATTGGGAGCTTAGAGACGCTAAAACACCCCTAGCCGACAGAGTGATCCACTGTGAGCAGTAATTATACCAAAACTGTGAAAAAATATATAAATGTTTTTCATTTTTGATTAAAAAAAATAAGAACTTTTTCTTCTGGCAAAATGCTTTATCCAGAACTCAAAGTGGAAAAGTTTAATTTCACCGGGTTTAATTCTACATAAAATCTTTAAGGAACCCCTCGCTATCCAATTATCAATCTTTTAATTAATTGATTATCAAAATAGGCATCAGTTGCAGCCCTAAATCACATATTCTGTTCATTAGTTTTTGTTTTTACCAACAAAAGGTCACCGATTTGAAAAGAAGTCCTGCACAGTTACATCTACCAATGCAATAAATAAATAAATACGGGATAAAATAATAAAGATGTAAAACCATGATTCTTTGTTGATAATATTAAAAATCCACCTGTTTTATTGTGACTATAACGAGTGACTTGAAGCCAGCAAACTGCATAATTATCAAAAAGTAAACAATGGTGAATGATTTACCTTTTAAAATTATAAATAGGACTGTTTTAAGTAGGTATGAGGGCAATAACACAATCCTAACAAGTGGCTTCTATTCTAAAGAAAACAATAATAAGCTAATACGTAATAAGCGTGGTGGAAATGAGCCATCTGTTCAGCAGCCAACCTCTTTAAGTAGCAAAAACGTATTCTTATTAAACCATAATTACAGTCACAGCAAACAGTGGTTAGAAACAAAGGTCAGGGTTAGTGCGTTCTGGACCCGTCTGCTGTGACCTCTGCTGGCGTTCCCTGGCATGCGTCCTCACAGCCTCTGCCAGAATGTTATTCACACTCCTGCGGAGCGTTTCACGCTCGTTTACGTACACCGCATGTATGAATTACACCTAGCAGAGGGGCGACTCCAGTCATTACAAAGGAAATGTTTAAGATCCATTCCCTGCACTTTATCTCCTTAAAGGAAAACAGATGTTGAAATGCTGCATTGATGCCAAGAGCCCAAATTTATAGGATGGAATTTCATACGAAGCTAGCAGAGACTGAAAACCGATTCTGGGGTTTTAAAAGGATGACGATAAAATGGAATATGGGGAGGTGTTGCATTTCCTGCAACCTGCTTTATTGTTCTTCTCTCTAATGAAGCCATCAAAGATGAGGCAATGATCCTTTTGTGTAAAACTGGACCACGGGTTTCCCAATGAAACCTTGACATGCGTTCAAGGTAATCTGAAATAAAAGCAGCCATCTATAACTGTAAACACAATGTCTCACCTTCTATTTATACCCCCCTCCCCTCCTTTCTCAGTGCTTTAAGGGACTACAGCTGATCCATGAAGGATGATGCTAGTTGGCACCAATAGTTTGGCGCTCAGGCTGCAGATTACTTCCAGATTTCGCTGCCTTCTATGAGACTTTTTCCAGGAACCTGGAAATGTTTGCTCATTTCAGCCATCATTCTTATTTCTGCTTGAGGTGTGGAGCTTTTCTTTCTGTACGGCTAGTGTTGATTTTTTTATAAACTGGTTAATCTCCTTCTATCGCCCATGCTTAACCAGAAAAATTAACCACTGAATGGAAGAAGTCTGATATATTTTTACAGCATTGAGCATCAAATTATCACCTGAGTCCAAATGTGCTATATTAAAATTGGATTTCACTGTAATGGCTGAGCCCTAATTAGCATTGTTTGGAAATTATTTCTATATAATTGGATAAGATTCTGGCCCAGTTATCCTCTAAAGTACATCCAGATTATATATCTTGTGTAGAAATCGACTGAAATGAAAGATGCTGATTTTTCTTGCTGCATCAGGGCTTAAAGAGGGAAAAAAAGAAACTACTTAAACCCCTCTGGCTGAGCAATTCTCTGAATTCAGCTACTTGGAAAAAAAAGAACAGAAAAATAAAAATCACCACTCAGTACTCGGCCATGAGCCATAAATACTTGAACATGGGTTAAAAACTGACTTTTTAATTAGAATAAATCTGATTTTAGTTTCAGCCAAATGTAAAACAGCTGCTGTAACAGAAACGGTTCCAGGCAGAGATTTTTTTAAGCACTCATCGGGGGCATAAATGTCGGTTATCTGGGGCTTTTATTTGGAGCATTTCAAAAGTTATTTTCTCAGCAAAGAAAATAAAGAACACATATCAGGTGCACAACTCCAATGTTGACCTATATTAACAAGTTTGCGTGTACACCCCCCGGTTTATATGTAGATAAATGTTTCTATCAAGCTGCATTGTGACTTTTCTTTCAGCTAAAAATCATGTTTCAGGATATTTTACTGCTCTACCTGAATACATCAATTGGATTCTTTTAAATTCTTTAAATAAAACCAGTTTAGGTGCTTGTTTTTCTTCACAATTCAACCCACTGTTTCGAGTATAGCAGCACCACTATGGCAGAAAGGGACTGAAATGGTTTTTAGTTTGAAAAAAGCAAACACATACCATGGCACCTTTAAAAGTTTCCCTATTATTATATCCAAACAGCTTTATCCTTCCATTCTGAGACCATTAAGCGAGGACTAAAACACCTCGTGTCATATACATGGATGGCTGCAAACTTTATATGTTGTGTAAATTTTAAAGCAGGTTATGATAAAGTTAATGATTCCTGATTCCTTCTTTTTTGACAAACAGCCTTTAATCTAAAGGGGCCCATTTGGATCAGACGGCTGAAAGCTAAACTTACGGTAAGTTTACCTTCCATCAGGACAAATACGCATAAATAGATTTAGAAAGTAAAAATCAGCCTAACATTCTGCTTTCTACTAAGATTAAAATGTTTCCACTTTCTAGAAGACAGGTCATTTTTTTTAAGAAGTCTACCGTTTCTCATGAAAATAATTCAATCAAAAGCAATATGTCCTATTACATGTGTATAATTTATCAAAATTTTATATATTTAAAAAGAAAAATCTATAAACCTTGTTTTAAAACCAGAATTTCTTTGTTGTAGAGTTATTCCACCGTAAAAAATTAAACATTTAAATGATTAGGAGTTAAATACAGGTGCTGGTCATAAAATTAGAATATCATGAAAAAGTAGATTGATTTCAGTAATTCCATTTAAAAAGTGAAACTTGTATATTATATTCATACATTACATACAAACTCATATATTTCAGATGTTTATTTTGTTTAATTTTGATGATTACAAATGACAACAAATGAAAATCTCAAATTCATCATATCAGAAAATTAGAATATTGTGAAAAGGTTCAAAATTGATGGCCCCTGGTGCCACACTCTAATCAGCTAATTAACTCAAACCACCTGCAAAAGCCTTTAAATGGTCTTTCAGTCTAGTTCTATAGGCTACACAATCATGGGGAAGACTGCTGACTTGACAGTTGTCCAAAAGACGACCATCGACACCTTGCACAAGGAGGGCAAGACACAAAAGGTCATCGCTAAAGAGGCTGGCTGTTCACAGAGCTCAGTGTCCAAGCACATTAATAGAGAGGCGAAGGGAAGGAAAAGATGTGGTCGAAAAAAGTGTACAAGCAAGAGAGATAACCGCACCCTGGAGAGGATTGTGAAACAAAACCCCTTCAAAAATGTGGGGGAGATTCACAAAGAGTGGACTGCAGCTGGAGTGAGTGCTTCAAGAACCACCACACACAGACGTATGAAAGACATGGGTTTCTGCTGTCGCATTCCTTGTGTCAAGCCACTCTTGAACCACAGACAGCGTCAGAAGCGTCTTGCCTGGGCTAAAGAGAAACAGGACTGGACTGCTGGTGAGTGGTCCAAAGTCATGTTCTCTGATGAAAGTAAATTTTGCATTTCCTTTGGAAATCAAGGTCCCAGAGTCTGGAGGAAAAGAAGAGAGGCACTTCATCCACGTTGCTTGAAGTCCAGTGTAAAGTTTCCACAGTCAGTGATGGTTTGGGGTGCCATGTCATCTGCTGGTGTTGGTCCATTGTGTTTTCTGAGGTCCAGGGTCAACGCAGCCACATACCAGGAAGTTTTAGAGCACTTCATGCTTCCTGCAGCTGACCAACTTTTTGGAGATGCAGATTTCATTTTCCAACAGGACTTGGCACCTGCACACAGTGCCGAAGCTACCAGTACCTGGTTGAAGGACCATGGTATCCCTGTTCTTAATTGGCCAGCAAACTCTCCTGACCTTAACCCCATAGAAAATCTATGGGGTATTGTGAAGAAGAAGATGCAATACACCAGACCCAACAATTCAGAAGAGCTAAAAGCCACTATTAGAGCAACCTGGGCTATCATAACACCTGAGCAGTGCCACAGACTGATCGACTCCATGCCACGCCGCATTGCTGCAGTAATACAGGCCAAAGGAGGCCCAACTAAATACTGAGTGCTGTACATGCTCATACTTTTCATGTTCATACTTTTCAGTTGGCCAACATTTCTATAAATCCTTTGTTTTTATTGGTCTTCAGTAATATTCTAATTTTCTGATATGATGAATTTGAGATTTTCATTTGTTGTCATTTGTAATCATCAAAATTAAACAAAATAAACATCTGAAATATATGAGTTTGTATGTAATGTATGAATATAATATACAAGTTTCACTTTTTAAATGGAATTACTGAAATCAATCTACTTTTTCATGATATTCTAATTTTATGACCAGCACCTGTATGTATCTTATTGATGGGAAAGGAAATCATTATAGATGTATAAAAAAAAAAAAAAACGACTTCCCTTTTCCTGAAACTTGGTGGCTTTCATGTTTATTTGACTGTGAATGTGTGGCAGCAGAGGATGTGTGTTGATGCTTGTACTACCGGGGTGAGGATGTGGACTTAAGGGGGCGGAGCTGGTGACTGTTTTTCCTTTTTTTTAGGTGCACTTTGCATGAACGTTTGTTTCCTCTCTTCATCTTCAGAGACTACGTACCTGACCGTAGTTGTCTATCCCAGTGACTAATCTATTGAGATTTAGCAAATCAAAAGCAGTCCTCAAGGACTGGCCAAAAGTTGTTAGGCCGGTTGCTTGGAGGTTCCTCAGCTCTGTCATGAAAGTGGCATGGCTCTCCTTCCATCCAGCCTTAGGAGACAAAAAGCAAAACAATCATTAAAAACCATCCAAACTGAGCCATCACATGTCATCTAAATCAACTTTCTGGTTGTAAATGCTGCACATAACTCTGTAGTCCAACATCCTGTCAGATAAATATCATAAAAGGTGTTTCTGTGTGGATCAGAGAGGTAATAGTACATCTCTACACTATGGAACAATCATCTTAGTGTAGAATTTATGATTTATCAACATTGTTCACCTCAGCTAGGTAAGTTAAAAAATAGAGATTCAGTTTCTAAATGTATCTTTAAAAAAATGGCAGAAAGTAGGTTTGTTTCAGCCAACCTTTTACCTTAGACGGTCTACGCTGATATTACTTGTAAATACTCCCATTAACTTTTTGCAGATGTTGAAAGCTATTTACTACCGAGCTTATTAACTTATTACCCACCACTGGATAGTATAACCACTAATGGCCTCCAATGCTTCCAAAAACTGCACCGGGATATTTATTTTAAATTGAATAAAGACTTTAATACCCTCTGTATCTAACTTCCTATGTATTTCTTACAAAGGAAGCAACTGAAGTCAATAGACTTGTATTGCATTTGAATCAACTACCGATTCCAATGCCTGTTTAAAACAGATCTAACCATATCAACTTCCTGTTTTCATGCTATGCATTTGTTTTTAGCATTTTCCTTTCCTAAACCTGACCACTAAAACCTACTGCTGCTAATAAACTAGAGCACTTTCACTTTCTTTATGCATCTTTTCCCCCAGCTTTTATTATTGATTACACTGTCACAGGTACAGAGCAACGAATTTAACCATCCCATTCAGGAGCAGTGGGCGGGGAGCAGTGTGGGGTTATAGGTATTGCTCAGGTACCCAGAGTGGCAGTCCGTGGGAGTGGGGCTTGAACTCAGAACCTCGGGATTTCAAGCGCAATGCCCTAACCACTAGGCCGCTTTTCTTTGGAGGCCTCCAGTCTTCTTTGATTGCACCAGATGTCCACTCGAAACAGGTTTTCCTTCTTTGTTCAAAGGCAGTTGTTCCATTCCACTGTTACCACATACTTGCACAGAAAGGATTTCTGCAAATAGCTAAAAAAAAAAAACTGTCTAATATAATGAATAAGTCTGGCATTAAATTATTGAAATTATTAAAAATCATGTATTATGAAAAAAAAAAAAACTACCCACTATCTGTTAAAAAGTATGTTTACATTAGTTTGACAGCCTACGTAACAGGATTAGGGCCACTGAAAAACAAAACAAAACTGATTTTTAAATATATTTCAGCTTAATATGGGGAAAAAGTCAGAATTCTGACTTTTTTCCTCAGAATTCGGAATTTAATCTCAGAATTATGACTTTAATCTCAGAATTTTGAATCTTAATTTAGATGGACACCATGAAGGAAGAGATGTGGGAGAACCCAGCTTCACTGACAAAGATGTGAGTTGTCTGAGAGGGCCAGTAACACATTGGTGGAAAATGACAAAATTAGGCGACTTTTTACGTGGCAGAGGGGTGATTAAAACAAGAGAGCTAATTTAGTTTCTAAAACAGACATGGCTACGGCTTGATGCTAACATGTTTGTTAGCTTTCAGAATTCTGAGATTAAAGTCGGAATTCTGAAATTAAAGTCGGAATTCTGAGATTAAAGTCAAAATTTTGAAGTTAAAGTCAGAATTCTGAAATTAAAGTCGGAATTCTCAAATTAAAGTCGGAATTCTGAGATTAAAGTCAAAATTTTGAAGTTAAAGTCAGAATTCTGAAATTAAAGACGGAATTCTAAAATTAAAGACTGAATTCTGAAATTAAAGACGGAATTCTAAAATTAAAGACTTAATTTTGAAATTAAAGTCAGAATTCTGTCTTTTTCTTATATTATGCTGAAATAAAATTTAGAAATCAATTAACTTTCTTAATTTTTTCAGAGGCCCTAATCCTCTTCCATAGACAGCCCTATATCCATGTTTTGTCACTTTTAAATGATGTAGAAAATTACTACTTGAATCTAAACTGAAAAAAGTGATAATTTTCTGTAAACAACTAAAGTAGGCTTTGAGTGTATCACTCCTTCCTCTTCACTCCCCCTCTCATATATTAGCTCGCTGTATAAATAACACCCAGAGTTCCTTGCTGCTCAGACTGAAACAAAATGTCGGCCATGTTTTAAAAGGGGTATGAAAGCTCCTCCTGAAGATTTTCTCTACACGGCTGACACAGTGATCACAGCGTGGAGGAGCGGTGGGGAGGACAGATGTAAAGCTGGACATGACCCGAAAGCAAATTCTACCTTTATCCCGAACTGAGCGTCCTCAAAATTTACCAACATATACCGGTCCCCTCGGCTGGCCGGATCTCTCCCTCTGAGCTGTGGAAATAGTAGAAGAATTACGTTACGGTTAAATGAGAGATCAGCTCTGACAGGCGAGCTTTGCAACAGTACAATGACGATCTGAACTGCGATTTTTTTTTTCTTCCCCCCCCCCCCCCCCCCCCCCCCCCCCCCCCCTTTGCTCGGGATCTCCCGATATATGAATGTGTCCCGTGGTTACAGTACCTTCATAAAAGTCTCAACAGCGCCTTTTGCTATGTCCAGATAGGTAGTGCCCAGATGGGTGCGCTGGTTCATTGAAGCGGACGTGTCTATCAGAAAAAGTAAAACGGGCATTGTGGTGGTAATGACGCGTTCTGCATGGACTTGGTGTCAGTACAACCGGCCAAAACGCAAAAAAATCTTTTGTTCTCCTGCCGCCTGTCTCACCTCTCAGCTAGCTAGCTAGCTAGCTGGCTGGCTAACTGTCTGTCTCACACATTCTTTCAAAAAAAGTATAAGAATAGTGAGTGTAGA
This sequence comes from Cyprinodon tularosa, assembly GCF_016077235.1. NCBI lineage: Eukaryota > Metazoa > Chordata > Actinopteri > Cyprinodontiformes > Cyprinodontidae > Cyprinodon > Cyprinodon tularosa. The sequence goes on from NW_024038158.1 coordinate 1,652,845, forward strand.
AGCCCATTCCGGGAAAACTAAGCCTAAAACCTGATACCCTTGGGGCAAGTTATTGATGCACGAGGGATTTTGATAATTATGCATATATTTTATAAATATTCCTAAGTTTCATAGTAACAAACTTTCCCTCTAAGTGAGTCCCTGCTTCTCCCTACACTGAATGCGCTGTAGCCCCTCCGTTGGTTTTAACTGAAGGTCCGTTCCTGGCTCCACCTCCTCAGCGCTCTTTTTTAGTCACATGGCATCATACTCGCTTCCCATTGGCTTTCGGTAGCCGCTCATTAACATATCCAAATAAGGCTAAAGCTTGGCCTCTCGTGCGCATGCTTGCCCCTGCTCGAGTGGTAGGAATGTGAAGAAAACATTCTTTTACTACCTTTTAATATTTAAGAGCAGTAGATTTACTGTGACCTAACCGACTGTTGATTTCGCCGCCATGGTTATTTGATTTAACATCATCAATCAACAACGTTTGTTTGCCCAGAGAGAAGATTACATAATCAACATTTACTTCATCCAAATGTTCGGGCGGGGGCCAATGTGAAAGACAAGCCTTGAAGAAAGAGACAACTGATGACAAAGTGGAGCATTAGAACATTTACATATGGTCTTGGTTTAAATTAAACGCAACATTTTTATGTGATTATCAAATAAAGAATATCAAGAAAACGATTTCATATAATAAGCCAAATTGCTTCAGTTATTTCTACTGTATTGTACATTTTCCTGTTTATGATCCACTATCAAAGCCGTCTAAGACTGGATGGGGCCCTGCGATACAGTGTATATAGTAGCATGGTGAAAAATGATAACAACTTCCGCAAAACGAGCCGAAAACATCCGACGGGCTCAGCGATCTTTAAAAGAATAAGGACGGACCGTTTCCTCTTGCTTGGTACTCAGACCACACAGCCCCTTTTCCGGTGTGTAACTGACCAGATTTTCACAATAAAAGCATTCTTGTAGAGACAAGTAACCATAATGTGCTTAGTAAATAAAATCAAGTAGTAAGAATATTAAGTTTTCGTTTCTGTTAAGGGTATTAAGCAAGTATTCATATATGTGGATTTAGATTAATTAATTATTGTGTAATGTTTACTCTAATGAAATAAAATCTAATAATACCTTATGCATGGGCGGAGCTAGATGGGGGGCCAGGGGTGGCCATTGCCACCCTTAGCCAATCACTGCCAATCACCCCTACCATTTTCCCCCTCTAATGCAGAATGTGACAGCAGTAACACTCTCAAGTTATATATTTAAAGCATTTTATTTTTTAAATATATAATATAATAACATCAAAGATGATAAGTACAGAATTCCTGCTCTTTTCAGAACTAGATTTTGTGTTATATGGTGTAAAGAGAAAATGTGTCTCTGCAAGTCATTAGCTTCAGTGAAATCATAGATAAATAACACTTTTAATAAAAACTTATCAAATAATCAATTTATGTAGATATTAGTACTTTTAAATATCAATTTTATGCAGAATATTTATTGATACAAGTAGGTAAGTAATAAAAATGGAAAAGATTTACGCTCCAGATCTCAAACTGAAAGAATTTTATCCACCATACCTTTTATTTAGAAAGCACAGATTTTTAAACATATACGCCTCTATTTTTTAGTAAAGGCTGTAGGAAAATAAAGTTTGTCTTTATTTAGAAAATATGGATGTTTTACTTGTTAATTTTCCTGTTGGAACAGTGTAGATTAACCCTGAGGTTCTGGGCTATTTCGGCCACCCCTCAGTGTACATTGGTTATTGCCTGGCCAGCCTTATCAAAATATTCTGGCTATGCCTCTGTAGCAGGGGTCTCCAAACATTTTCCAGGCCAGGGACCCCCAAACTTATGGCGATGGAGCAGGGCCCCCCTAATTATATATATTATATGAAATTGTGTTATATCAAACTGATCCTATAGTCACTCTATTACAGATGGAGTCATGTAACGAAAGTAATTTCTCCCTGGGATTATAAAAGTATTTCTAAATCTGATTCCTGGTTGATGGGACAAGTGTTTTGAATAAAACGGTGCCCAGTTTCAAAGAGCTCCTTTGTGTCGCTGAATGTGTGCATTGATGACTGAAAGACATCTTCTGCCTCCACTTATCTGATTACTACAGTGTGTTGTATTCATCTTAATGTGTATTTAAAGACATTTCAATTAGTGAAAAAAATTGCAGAGGGGGATTAAAAATAAATAAATAAATAAACCAAAACTTTTGCGACCCCCATGCAGTATATCCTTGGACCCCCTAGGGGTCACAGACCCCCTGTTGAAGACCTCTGCTTTATTTTGCCTTACGTTCATGACAACTAAAATGGGAATAACTTGTTGCTATTTTTCGATGGTTAGGCTTTTATTATGAAATTCTCATTGGTTATGAGCAAAGATTTTTGCCTCATCACTTTTTTTAGACCCATTACAGGAACTTTTTCTGTTAATGTATTATGTAACATTGTTTGGTTAATGGCAGCACTTAATAGATTGCTAGCTATCTGAGTATTACATCCCTGTCAAAGAAAATACTTCATATCCTATGGTGTTTAATTGCTGCCAAAAAGAAGATATTAAGTATTAAGCAATCACAATAGTGCAATCCGTTCGAGCTTAAATATTAAAAAAGATGTGTTTTTTTACTTGTTATAGGTAAACTGTGAAATCCAAATATAACCAAACATGCAAAGTTATGATGACTGAGGGTGCATTAGTGTTGCTGTTTTATGTATTTTCTTTTATATTGCTTTGTTGAGCAGCTGCTCATACAATATTTATTACTCCATCGAAAGCATTTTGGAGCACAATGTTGAGGGAATTTTTTTTGTTGTGGTTTGATTAATTGATTCAGTGGTTTTCCATTTGTATGAAAAAGAAGAAACAACAACCAGACAATTCACTTTTTTTCTTTTCAATGTACTTTTAACTATGTGTAAGTCAGAAAGCATGATAATTAAAAAAGATAAAAATACCAAAGAAAAATATCTAATTCATAGCAATGGTCATTTTTTATAGTATAATTTTTATTATTCAAACTCAATTGTCACATACCAGTTCTTGGTACCCTTCTGAGGAACAGTATTAGCAAGATATTTCTGCTTCCCTCAATAGTTACAATAAAATGTTTAAGAACTAAACAGATTTCTGTACTCTAAACAGTGTAGTTAGGTGGTGCCGCATAAATTAGAAACGCTGGCTATAAAAAGGGAAAAATCTGTCTTTTTTTCTTCTTATTTTTTTGTCAAACAAATGCAAAATCACTGAATCAAATAAATAAACCTTCCTCCACATTTTGTCCCAAAATGATTTAGGTTGGGTAGAAAATCTTGCCAACTCTGTATGAGCAACATTACAGCATAAAGGAAAATGCATAATGCAAAAAATCTTTCGCCTAACATCTTCCATCATCATGCATACACTGAAAAAAATAAAACAACTGTTTTTGGCATTTAATCATATTTAGTTACTTTAACACAATTGTTTTATGTCCTACCCTGCTACCAGGAAACAATTGTTGTTAAAGTAATTAAATATGATTAAGTAAATGCTAAAAATGGTTGCATAATCTTTTTCAGTGTGTCTCAGTATTTTTTGTTCAAATATTATTTAATATATTAATGTAGTATTACTCAATATCACAGTATATGTTATTATGAAATATAACATATTTTTCAAAATCACCAGTTTGGCAATATTGCTTTTGATTGATACATTTTAATGTAATCCTGAATGTTTGCATTTATATAAAAATCTAACAGAAGAGAAACATTGATTTGCTCAATGCTAATAAGTGTGTTATCAATGATCAGTTTTTGATTAAAAATAGAGAGGTAATGCAATATTTGACAGAACACAAACAGGTTAAGTTTCAACATCATAAGCCAAAAATAAAAAATGCAATTAATAAAATTATGTAATCTTTGGGATTGCTACTTGGAGGGTTCATTATATGAATGCAATTTACAAATAAAAGAACAAGAGAAAAAAAAAAGAAGTAATTTAGGCTAGGATTGGAAGTCAGATGTCAGTAAATCTACTTCCAAAATTCAGCTTATCAGACATCGTAACAGAGATGGAGAAGTTTGAATCAGGGTATTTTCTCCTCAACCTAAACAAACACACTTAAAGAGCACACAGCGCTAAATGCTAAATTCAGTACAAACCCATAGAGATTTGGCAGGAATGGTTATGACTAAAAAAAGACACATTATGTATATCACATGCACCTACATCACAAGCTATTCTTTTTTTTAACTCTTCAGATTTTTATTCTGCGGACATCTCTAATATTCTTTGTCAAAGATGCATTAAAATCAAAGTTCAGTTTACTCTAATTATTGTGATTTTAGTTTTGTGTTTAATCAAATGTTAGGTGTGGAACAATTATTTTGTTACTTGGACATAAAGATCAGTGCTGCCTTTGAGGGTTTTCCATTACAAACACATGAGAAAACTGTACAACCTGAATAAATGTTGCATCTATTCAGTCAACCAATTAAGGTGGATGCATGAAATTAGTTCTGAAAAAAAAAGAAGCATTTCCTATCAGAATAAAGCCTGCCCCCTGCTGGAAACTAATGACACACCTAATGGAAAAAGAAATCTTCAGCCACTGAATCACAGGTTTACGGGAGAAGATTAGGGCCACTGAAAAAATTTTAAAAAAGTGAACTGATTTAAAGAAAAAAAAAATTCAGTTTAATATTGTCACGTGATATGAATTCTGAGATTAAGGTCAGAATTCTGAGATTAAAGTCAGAAAGCTGAGAAAAAATGTCAGAATTCTGAGATTAAAGTCAGAATTCTTAGATTAAAGTCAGAATGAGGAGAAAAGAGTAGGAATTCTAAGATAAAAGTCAGAATTCTGAGAAAAAAAGTCAGAATTCTGAAAAAAAGTCAGAATGCTGAGAAAAAAGTAGAAATTCTGACTATTTTCCCATAATAAATTGAAATAATATTTAAAAATCAGTTCACTTTTTTTATTTTTTCAGTGGCCCTAATCCTCTCCCGTACAGGTTACATCTAGGTAGGTTTGAACAAGTTGTTAAGACAAAATATTCTTAAAATCATTCATTTTATGTTGTAATATCTAGTGTCTAATATTATTATCTCTTATTTTTGCTTTTAACAAGTTGTATTGTTATTTTCTCTGATGATATAACGATTTTTACCTTATATCTTTTACTCTGAGTTACACGTATGTTATAAAAGTATTCTATGAGATAAACTGTGTTTAATTGAACAAGTGAAAATAGATTTACTAATTTTTTACTGGTGGTAGAGCAAAGTAACGACTTTAATAGCTTGTAGTCTAAATAGTTTGGGTCAAAAATGTTTTTTTTTCAGAAAGGGGAGGGATGGTTGCACCCAAACTACAATGGATCTCTAAATTTTCACAAGTACCATCTCAGTAAATATAATTTATCACAATCTTGGCTGACATTTTAAAGGGTAAAAAGCGGTGGAGAAAATATAAAGATACAATCCCTTAGCAAAAAGTAGTATACTTGAAGTAAATTCTATTAAGAATACTTAAAGCTACAGTGTGTAATAATTACAGGGATATACAGTCAGAAATGTAATATATTATACATAACTATGTTATTTATCATCATCTACGAGCTCAGCCTCTTAACCTTAATATTTGCGTTGCCTTAGAATTCGTTATTTATAATTACATAGGAGCGGGTCTCGCAGCCATGGAGGCAGACATCTTTGCGCTACGGCAGCGCAGAGCCAACAAACTAGCGATTGCGAGATCGCCAAAACGTCACAACGATGTAGAAAAAATAATGGGTATATTTATTATCTTAAGTCTACATGAAATCTATACCCTACACAGACAAATGAAATACTATCTGTAAAATTATCTATGTAAACAAACCTCATCACTTGAGAAGGTAGGTGATGCGGACGTCGTGGAAGACATTTTGTCCCGTAACGCTCGCCGTACTGTTGGGGGGGAGAAGCGGTGGGGGGGAGACGTTCATGATACTGCAGTCTGCAGTCTGACCGCTAGATGTCGCTAAAAGTTACACACTAGCTTTAAGTATAAGTATTAGTTTAGAAAGTATACCGAACAATGTACTTTTAGTGTACTTGAAGTATTACTAAAGTAATACTTCTTCGAACTAAATTGGGTCATTTTTAAGTTTACTAAAGTATACTTAAAGTATATTAGTAAACAATAAAGTAAACAATAGTATAGTCAAGTACACTTCACTATTAAGTACATGAAATATAGTTTAGAATAAGTAAACTCTTAAATGCACTGCCTGATTTTAAGTATGAAATTAGTGCACTTTTAGTATACTTGAATAAGCTACTTTTTGCTAAGGGAAATATGCATGTTTGGTTTTAATCGAGTCTTTATTTTGAAATTTCAACCGGTAGACTGAAGCGGAAGTTTTATTTTGTAGACAGGAAATGAGGGGTGTGTGTGACCTTCCGTACGGTGGGCGTATGTGCTTGTGTTGTCAGCTGACATGACCGTACCTTTCAGCGAAGTCACAACACTGTCGGTTCTGCCTGACAGCTACATGTAGTAGCTGCTTCACCGAGGCTCTGCTACGGGGCTACCGCGGGTTATGTGTCCCTGAGACAGGAAGGAGGCGGAGGTCCCACTTCTCTCCACCATGGCGGCGGAAATCCAGCCTCGTCCAAAGGCTAGGAAGCCGTGCTTGCTGAGTAAAATCGAGGCTTTCCAGGAGGTTGTTACCGCGGCGGCGATCATCCCCAAAGAAGACGGTGTGATCAGCGTATCTGAGGACAGGTAGGTCTCTCTCTACCTAACCATCTGTAACATGGATTGCAGTTAGTGTACCATTATTTTAAACATTTCCTGTTTTTAAGCGTGTCCATAAAGAATCTGTTCAATGATTTTTAACCGGCATAAAGCCAGGGGCGGTTCTAGATTAGATATGCCAGGGGGGCCAGTATGGGGGCAGTGTTTTTTTTTTTCATGGGGGAACAGAACATAAAGATGTAAAAGAAATTAAAAAAATAAAAACAAAAATAAATTCTAGGGCAGGGGTCTTCAATGCTTCCAGGCCAAGGACCCCAAACCGATGGCGATGGAGCGGGGACCCCCTAATTATATATATCTTATGAAATTGTTATATTAAATGTTCCTATAGTCACTCTATTAAATATGGAGTAATGTAAGGAAAGTAATTTTCCCCTGGGATTATTAAAGTATTTCTGATTCCTCATTGATGGGACAGGTGTTGTGAATGAAACGGTGCCCAGTTTCAAAGAGCTCCTTTGTGTCGCTGAATGTGTGCATTGATGACTGAAAGACATCTTCTGCCTCCATTTATCCATTTACTGTGTGTTGAATTCATCTTAATGTCGATTTCAAAGACATTTCAACAAGTGGAAAGAATTGCAGGGGACTCCATGCAGTACCTCTGTGAACCTGCGGACCCCTGTTGAACACCACTGATCTAGGGCAATTGTTTAGTGTGTTAAAGGTATAGACCCTTGTGGATCATTTAAATAAGTAGTCCTTTCTTACCACGGTTCTTTGAAAATAGCTGAGGCTCGTAAGAGAAAAACTACTGTCTACGAAGTGCATGAGAAGAAAAGAAAGGCATCAGAAGATGCAGATATATCCCAGATTGCTTTGCACAGAGAGTTCTCCTTGCAAAGTAATACAGGATTTGATGTCACAGCAGCCTGCTCTTGCCATAGGCTGTCGCTATATGACAGCGGTGACTAATAACAAAGATGGCGTAGGCACCGGGCGGTGGAGGAGTTATGTGAAAATGCATGCGCGTGGAGAGGGCGAGTCTTTTAAAAGATTTGCGAAAATCCTCCACAAAGCCAAGGCTGCAGACCCCTGATCTAACAGATGAATTCTGTGATACCATCTTATTACAGTCGAAGCTGACTGTATCTTAAAAATCCTAAAACATTTATAGTAAAATTTAAAGGCAAAATTTGAAATTAGTCTCACGGACAAATCAGTTTTACTCTCTACTGTTAATTTATATCATCAGTAGAAAATGATTTGGTGTTACACTGTAAAAAGTGATCTAAAATAAATAAATATTTATAATATCAGTGTAGATAAAATGATTACCAATGGGATGAGTATTTTTGCTCTAATGAAATTAAATTCTATACATTTAAAATAAATAAATGATTTTATTCCATCTGCAACTTACCTTAAATCAAGGGAAAACACGTTGCAAGAAAAACTTTTTGCAGTGTATGTTTTCAGAAAAGGGACCCTAATAGGGTCAGGACTATCTGCCCTTTTCTAGAACTGCTCATTCAAAAAGCTATTAATCACTCAATGTCTTCTGGTGAATTTGAAACAACACCAAAGCAAAATGTACCCACTGCAAATATTACACAGTTATTACAGTTGCACGATCGCACCCTGAAATCTAGTTTCAATGCATTTGTTTCGCAAGACTTAAACTGTAAAAATAACTCCATAGGAATGCTGTCAACACATTGTAATGCACCGTTTTATTAAAAAAAAAAAGGACAGCAGATTTTTAACATTTAACAACATGGAGGGATCTTTGACCATTGCTTTTATATATTCTCTGTAGATCCTCCTGGGTCATCTGTTATGCTGTCTTCATTTTACCCCAGGTGTCCTGTAGGACTTTGCTCTGATGATGTCATTTTGTGTCTGCTGAACCTTTTCTGTCTATTCTGCTATAGACTTAGGATCATTATCCAGTTGAAATACTGAAGCAAACAGTTTTCAGTTTGGAAAAAAGAGGCCTGATGTGCATTTTTTTAGATGTCATGCTGCCATGTGTGCTTACAAGTCTGCAGCTATCCTTCTCTACAGAGGACAATGCTTTTCTGCATTTGTACCCTTTATTTTAAGGAAAAATCTACAGAAATTGAAGAAAAACACTCCACATTATGATTTTGATAGTATGTCAGAAACACATAAGCTCTTAATCCTCATCCTGCATAGCTCTCGGAGCCTTATAGAAAAAGGCCTCATTTTCACATCAAACATGTTTTTCGGGGTCCATTCATTTTTTTCTGTCTGTTCTATGAAGTTCTTTGACAACATTTCATTTTTGCAAGTTTAAGTGTGTGGGTGTTTTTTTTTTCTTTTTGAACTGTTGGTTTGACTATTTCCTCTTCTTCCTACACAACCTTTCCTGTTATGATTAGATTCTTAGATATATATATTTTCTCTTTTTAGAGGGTAACTTTTTTTCACACACTTGTCAATACTTGTGCTACCAATGACGCAATATTAATCCTAATTTCAAGTCAATATGAACATAAAAAAAAACAACCAACAAAAATCAGAATGTAGTAATGTCACAAAAACCTTTATTTGAAAACGTCTCTGCAAATGTCAACATGTTTATCAATGCCAGAGTCTTCTGTAACATGTTTAAAGTCAATTACAGAAGTGCACCCCAACAGTTACTTGATCATTATCCAACGTCATATTATAAAATGCAACCAAATCCATAAAATGAATCCCCGGAGACCGAAAGGGGATTTGAACATTAGCATTTAGTAGTTTTTTTTTTTTCCATTTAAGCACTGATATCAAAGACTTTTGTGTTGCAAATAGCTGTGAATAAGGCTGCAAATCAAGATAAGGTGAGGCATGAATAACAGCTTTATAAGGCATTCCAACATAGAAAAAATATCCGTTTAAAATTTTTTCATATTTTAAAAAAGTTTCACATAAACTAACCTGCGGCTCTCTTAAATATCCCCAACTAACAGAATAGATTGGAACAAAGCAAATCCACACAAGGCCTCTATAGGAAAATAGTCTGAGTCTGCTTTTGTTTCTGAGCCTTTGTTCAACGTAACAACATTGTTGACATTGCTCAACGTCGATTGTAGGGAGAACAAAAAGGTAGCTAAACAAGAAGTAGCACCAGTGGTATTCCATCAAAAGACCCAACTTATTTCTTCAGAGGAACAGAATTTAGTCGGAACATCCAAACCTGATCCCGACCACCCAGAGACCAACCCAGATTTGGACATTCTGTGGTGTTCGGCAAGTGTAAATGTGTAAAAATGCTTCAAATAATGTGAGAAAGAAAGCAATTAGAAACTAAATTTGGTATTTATGTATATATCCAAGTTATAAACACAGCACAAATGTTTTTTTAGGAAGAGTAAATTGGGAATTTACTTTAGATAATTGTTTCAGTTTCAGTCAAAACCAATTTTAATGCGAGTCTCATTAGAAAAGTAGATGAGTTTGCTGGCTTTGTTATGTCTTGTAGTGTAAACGGTGATTGGACGATAAAGTTATTCATCCTAGGTGGTTTCCAAATGTAAAGAACTGGTTAAACAACATCCAGGCATTGTGGGCTGGCAGTTAGACTTGCACAATATCTCTAGAGCAGTGCTTGCTGGATGGGGACCAGCCAGCAACCTGTTGGAGTAACACAACTTACTCACCTTAAAGAGGCTGCTCAAGGTCTAAGGACGTTATTGGCTGAACCAATGGTAACCCATGTGGAATGACTGGAAAATAGTCCCTGGAAGACAACCAGCGGTTAAAACCTTTATATCTGGAAGGACTTGATACTGAACAAGATTTTTGGGCGTCCTCGAGAAATGCAAAAGGAAGGATCGACCAATACGTTTTTTTATTCCAGTGTAACCGATCCATGATTTTTACTGCCAATGTTTCTGTTTTGATAGTTTTTAATTTTCAAGCTTTTCCTTTGTCGATTGACATGATAAAAGTGACGCAATGTTAACTCATTTTGAACAATCAATTTAACCTTAAAATAAAGAATAATTGAACGTGGATAGCTAATGGATGGAGCGGCAGTGTCTGCTTAAGCGCTGAACACATTGAACAGGATTTTGCTTCCAATCTAAAAGAAAATCAATTTTGGAATCACACAGCACGTATTTTACAGGCTGGGCTGACTCGGGTATAAAGAAGTAAAATAGTGATCCTCTTTGAGCCTCACAAAAACAAATCAAAATGAACAGTACAGGAAACAGCACCTTCTCACTCTCCCGTCTTTTATTTACTTTTTTTAATCTGACCCAGTCAAATTAGACTTAGACAGATTTATTTTGTCATTTTGTATACACAAATGTTGACAAAAAGAAATTTAGTTTAAAACACCTCTCTAGACAATTTCATTTTTGTGAAGTGCAGCCTTGATAAGGTAAGCAGAAGTTGTTGTTGAGCTGCTACTACTGCCTCCAGCTCCTCAAGCACTCGCTTCTCCGGGCTCAGGGGAGGAAGAGGACGATGATGACGATGACGATGCTGTGAGGGTGGTAGCCCCCTGGGTCAAAGAGCCTGACGTGGTTGAAGCAACAGACGATGCGTCGTCTATCGTCCGTAGCACTACGCAGCTTTTTAAACAGTCCAAAATGTCAGTATTGAAAACATTTTGTTACGGTAGCTCCAGCAGGCGTTGGTAATCATAGATGCGGGTTTGATGTCTAGTTTGTATCTTTTAAGCAGCATATTTTGTGAAATTGTCGAGAGGAGCTGCTCTTGGCCGCTGCCTTGAAGCGCCGCCATGGTAACAGTACTTTTTGCAGGAATTTCGCAAGAACTGCAGGACATAGGATGTATTCACACAAGTCCACTCTAATGAAACTGTAGTTTGTTTGGGTAGAAAAGGTATGAATACGCCATCAAACTCTGATGCGGACCAAAAAAGCGAGCTCTGGTCCGCCTCAAAAACTATAGATAGATAGATAGATAGATAGATAGATAGATAGATAGATAGATAGATAGATAGATAGATAGATAGATAGATAGATAGATAGATAGATAGATAGATAGATAGATAGATAGATAGATAGATAGATAGATAGATAAACTTTATTCCGGACTCATGGTCCAATAAATACAAACTATACATCTTGGCTCAGTTGAAATGAATTCTGGCGCGATGCAACTAGAGATGTGAAAGCCAAGCAGACTAGAGACCACTCCAAAAGCTGTAATTGTACTGTATTTACGTAATAATACAAATGAAGTTATACATTTTTAAAGAATACCCTGCTGGACATCAATCGAATCAAATCTGCCGCTTCTTGCACTTCGTCGCCTCTTTTGTAGCCTTCATACTCACCTTGAGTATAGAAAAAAAACAGGGTCTGCGGTTGTCTGCTTTTTTTTTCTTTAATTCTGAGCCCATTGTTGAAAGATGATCATCTGGCAAACTAGCCAAAGGACTGTATAGCAATAACATTGCTGAAATCTGTTGCCCTTCCATGATGTTAACACGCTGAAAAAAATTAATGCAACTCTTTTAGGCATTTACTTAATAATATTTATTTACTTTAAAACTATTGTTTCATGTTAGCCGATAGAACATAAAATAACTGAGTTAAAGTAATTGAATATGGTTAAATAAACACCAAAAGAGGAGGCATAATTTTTTTCAGTGCATTTTCATGGACAAGGAAGTAGTTTAGTGTTATTAACCAACCATCTTTAAGCAGTGGTTACAGTGGTTTCCACAGAGCCACCGCATGCGAGGGGGTTCAGCAGTGGGCAAAAAGGTTTTTCTGTTTGACAAAGTGCCTCCTGAATGCAAACCACACTAGATGAAAATAGTAAAAATGTTGAAACTTTGGTCACCAAATAATCTGAGTCTACGGGACTATCAGGTGTGAAAACAACCACACTCTCGATTTGTGGGGCACAGACACAGAAAAAAGAAATCTGCACAGGTCAGGATCTGCTCACCCTGCATAGTAGGAGCGTCTCTATACTCACTGCAGTGAGTGTGATATGGAAAAAAAACGGTTCAGAGGTTACAGTCTCGGGCTTGACCTGATCTAAAGGCACAACACAAACAAATCTGTGAATGTGTTCCTATATTGACAAATTCTGATACAAGTTAAAAACACAAATCTCTGCCTAAAATATCAACTGACTAATGTATCTGTCTGTTTCTGGAAGAAAATTGGCTTCAATGATTCATAAAATAATAATTGGAGATGAACCTTCAAACCGCCATATTTTTCCTGATGAGCTCTGATCGAGGATCGGTCGTTCACACAGGATATCTAACTCCACTCTCTCATTCATCTTGCTGGAAATCTGTGCGACCCCCCCCCCCCCCCCCCCCCCCCCCACAAAAAAAAAAAAAATTACTACAAAAAAGTAGAAGCACAGTCAAACCGATTAACCGATCTATCTTCCATCATTACACGACAACGATCACCACTACTTCCATAATGCGGTTTTAATGGCTTTGGTTATTAACAGGGACGCGACAGTGTCATCAGCAAGGTTGCCAGATGTCACTGACTCACGTTTTCCAGCTCAAAAAATTTTCATTAACTGCCGTTTCACCCAATTTGAACCAAAGTCTATTGATCTCTTAGACCATGAATCTAAAAAAAAAGAATATTTTACCCCTAGAGGGCCATCCTAAACTAGCCTCGTGAGACCATCCTGATCTTGCGAGCTTTCAAGGTTTCACTCGCAAATCCGTCTGGCTACTTTCCGTTAAAGAAAATTTGGAGCAGTTCACCAAACGAACGTCCAATCAGCGTTGACTTTGAGGCTGGTTGAGGTGATGCAACAAGAAGTGCGACAGTTCAGTCTAAAGAACATGGCGGCTTCAGCCGATGAAACTAGCGTTAGCGTGGCCCGTCTATCACCAACATAGGCCAATCAGCTAACCAGTATTTTCGCCCCTTCCCAAAATTACTTCAACGGAAGGTATCCAGATGGATATGCGGAGCAAATCCAGCAAATCCAGCAAATCCATCTGGCGGAGTCAGGTTAATCCTAAACTGCTAGATTGGCAAACATCGCAACCTGGCAACAATGCACCTAAGACGGGAAACGTTAGCCTTTAGATGCAAAACCCCATCATGCACCGCAACATATTTTTTCAAAATATTCAAACATAAATTCGCCAAATATAAGAGGAACATTTTAGTTTGGTTTAGAGAAAGCATTTTAGTTTTATTATAATTTAGTTTGTTGCAATGATTTTACAGTTTGAAGAAATAGAACATTACACCATATGCCAACCGTCATAAGGATGTGCATGATGAGGAAGGGCTATATATACTGCATGGATCATTTAGGTAGTTAACATTGTATTACTTCTTGAGCTCCTTGAGTTATTTAGTGTCACAGGTAGGTGCTTCGGCCAGAGAGTAAGTGTTGAGGCCCGTATGATTTAACTGCATGCTGAAATGCCCGGTATCACAGATTCCCACTGCGAGCCTGCTTAAGTCCATTTATTTTTCCCCTTTTCTCAGAAACAGGAGATGTGAAACTAAAGTTAATTTCCTGCAGAACTGTAGAGCAATCTGGTCAAACTTTTTAAACCCTGCCTGTTTAGAAAAAAGTCAATTAATGATTTACCTCACCTTAGATTTAATGATCGGTTTGTTGTGTCTTTACAGAACAATTCGGGTTTGGTTGAAGAGAGACAGCGGTCAGTACTGGCCAAGTGTTTACCACACCATGCAATGTAAGTCTTCCTGTCTTTAAATATGTTTGCAATAGTTTTTGTGTCATTTTAATGCAGATTGTTTCTCTTTTAGTGATTGTTATGAAAACTACATAACATTTTTTAAGTTATCAGATTGTCTGTATAGTAGCAGCGCTACACATTTGTGACAGTTTGGCTTTGTTTTCCTGCAGCTGAGTAACTGAAGGAAACCGAAGGCCACAATCAGCAAGATCTGTCTCTGACAATAGCAGAGGTTGCAAATGTGAAGCATTTTTAGCAGTTGACTGAAATAGGGATAAATGAAACGAAACAGCTCACATTTACAGAACAGATTCAAAATCTGATGACGCTTTGGGGGAAAAATGAACCAACATTAATAACATTAAGATATTCCCTGTTAATAAAGAGCTCTATTTGTTATAAAACATGCAATCTGTATGTATTTATTTGCTATAAGCCAGCTAAAACTATCTTGGATTAACTGATTCATGTGAAATATCCTGGATTTAAAGGATTTTAATATGTTGATAGAATAAATCAACGTGTTTCTTAGGTTTTTAAAAGGATTTTCATGGTGCTGTGCAGTGTTTATATGGGAAATAAGGAGCAAGATAAAAAAAAATGTTTTTTTGTTTATTAGAATCTGTTTTACGCCTTATTATTACACAGTTATCACAAGATTGCATTTAGACTTTATAAAAGTAGAGCTATACTTGATTTATTTGTCGTAATTTAAACCTATGTGTTATTTTCAGTAGCATCTAATGGTCAGGCTGCTGACTAGATAATGTATAACATTTATGTCAGTAAATCCCTGTAATTATTACACACGGTGTCTATAAGGGTGAAAATAGCTTCTAAAACCCTTGTTTTAAAGCAGTAATGTATAACATTTAGCTACTAGGAGTGCTAGACTTCTGTCACTTAAAGCAACAGGAAACTTTGCATCCTCCCAAAATTAAACAGTCTCCCTCCATGTTTTGGAATTTGATAGCAGACAAAGTCAAAAGTTCCTCAATGTTGCTTTAATAGGTCAAAGAAAGTCCGTTTTAAGGAAACTGACTTTATTTCTTTATACGGAAACAATATCACACACAGAATCTTGGAGTTTTTGGTATTTAATCATTTTTTGTTCATATTTTTTATAATTTTTTGTTCAGCCATCCTTTTATGTATACTTCTAAATACAATCCAGCACCTAATCAGTTAAATGAGTACCTGTTTGTGATTAGATGTTGGGATGAATGTAACGTTAGGGAACAAAACAAGAAAAGAAAATGGAAGAGAGGACAGGGAAAAATTCCGGAGAAATTTAAAGAAGAGGTGAGATATAAAGAAATATCTCAAGCTTCCCTCATCCTACAGAGCGTCATTTCATCCTTCCAGTAAAAATGGAAGAACTATGACCCCTTTAAACCTTATAGGACTGACCTGAAAAAGAAGCGATCTCATCAGAGAGGCCGCTATTAGCCCAGTTACCCTGGAGGAGCTGTGGAGATTCACCGGTCAGACTGGACCGTACCTTAAGCCTTCTTAAATATTTCCTACACTCTACAAATCGAACCTTTAATGAAGACTTTAAAGAAAGAAATAAGAAGAGAAAACATGCAGAAGAATGTTTTCTGATCAGACAAAACCGTCACATATATTGAAAACTACCCTGACCACATCATCCCCTCTGCGAGGCATGGTGGTGGCAGCATGAGGCTGTGGAGATGGTTTTCTCCAGCAGTAGGAGAGCTTATCCATATTTACTTGGACTTAGATGGAATTAAAAAAGAGCATGAAAATTTGAAAAAAATGATTATTTTTCACCAAATCAATATATAGCTACACAATATGCAACATACTATATACCTTAAGCTTCACGGGTGTAACATGTGAAAATGTTCAAGGTACGTGTGCAGATTTTGTCGATTTGTTTTTTTATCCAAAAGCTCACATATGTAATCTGATACATGAAATCGCTGCAACATCAGAAAATTATCATAAGCTAGGAATACTTTTACAGGGCACTGATTAGAAGTTATTTTTTTAAACAACAGCCATCTTAACCAGGAAATTGCAACATCAGACCATCAAATCCACAATGATTAAGCAATAAATGTAGACTTCAGTCATTATTTGCAATCGTATTAAAGCTACAGTGTGTAATAATTACAGGGATATACAGTCAGAAATGTAATATATTATACATAACTATGTTATTTATCATCATCTACGAGCTCAGCCTCTTAACCTTAATATTTGCGTTGCCTTATAATTCGTTATTTATAATTACATAGGAGCGGGTCTCGCAGCCATGGAGGCAGACATCTTTGCGCTACGGCAGCGTAGAGCCAACAAACTAGTGATTGCGAGATCGCCCATTACGCCCGAAAGTAACTACGGCAAGTTGAGAGAGATGAACTGAGACGGTACTGAACAATAGATGACAGTATTAAAATTATCTATGTAAACAAACCTCATCACTTGAGAAGGTAGGTGATGCGGACGTCGTGGAAGACATTTTGTCCCGTAACGCTCGCCGTACTGTTGGGGGGGAGAAGCGGTGGGGGGGAGATGTTCATGTTGCTGCAGTCTGCAGTCTGACCGCTAGATGTCGCTGAAAATTACACACTGTAGCTTTAAGAGTTGGTGCTATATTTGATCTAAAGCAGGATTCCAGAACCTTCTGATTAATCTATGTAGGGTTTTTAATCTTATTAGGATGTATTATATATAAATAAATGTGAAGCTAGTAGTGAAAGTTAAAAAAAATTAGATTTATGTCCAGATTTTTTAGTCTAAATGAAAGAAAAAGGCAAATCGACTTTATACACTGAAAAAAATTCAAATCTCAATAAGCGTTTTTTTTCTTAAAATAATTGCATTTTTTCTCTTGAATTAAGGAGGTAAGTGAGACACTTTGCCAATGGAACAAAACAATTTACATTTAAAATAAGAAAAAAACAATTATATAGCCTTATTACAAGTGCATATTATCTAACCATCTTATTTTAAGAGTAAAAATACTCATTCCATTGGCAAATCATCTTATTTACCTGCTCAACTTAAGGGTAAATACATTTAATTTAAGGCATGTTTACTCATTTTTAGGTAGTTTTTTGCAGTGTAGGCATTGTTTTTTTTTTATTATTATTATTTATGTTTTTCAGCTAAAAAATGTTGAGGTGTTATTTTAGCCATTTCAGATTGCTTCTAATACTAAGAGAAAAATAAAATGCCTGCTGTGTTTTCATTGTGGCATTGTAAAACCTTCTGTGGCCACTGCCACAGAAGGTTTTACTGAGTTTGTCCTGTGAGTAAAGCTGAGGAGTTTTGCAAATGTGCTGTAAATTGCTTTTTTTGGTCTGTCTGTGACCCGTTCCATTCGTCAGACGAACTTTGCTTACTTAACATCACATGACCCACATTTATTAGTGAAACTCAAGGCAAACAGTGCTGTTGAAATCAGCTGAATGCTAAATAAAAGATTGGTTTTACAGCCAGGAAGCTCTCTTTAGCATTAGGACTTTCAACTCTGCAGCTGGAACTTCTCTCACCTTTTGACGGGCTGTTTTGCATGTATTTGGCTATTAACATGCTTTCTTTTCCATGTTTTCCTCAGCCTCATGTTCCTGTATGTCCTTTAACCCAGAGACCAGGAGGTTGTCTGTAGGGATGGATACAGGAAGTATCTGTGTAAGTGCGACTGAAAACCCTCTAATAACCTTTCCTTCCTCTGTTGTCAGCTGCTTTTCATCTTATTAGGCAGTAATCACCTAAGGGATATAAGTCATTGCTCTTTTCTTTCTTTCAGATGTTTATGAAAAAGATTTTGCTATTGAAGTTGTTATTGAATGAACTGCACTACGGTCCTCCCTTCATATTAGACCATGGTTGTGTCGCTGCGTTAAAGAGCAACCAGCATGTAAATGGTCTCTTCAGGTCCTCTGGGAATCAAGAACTCAGTGTCCTCCATGTTATGCAAGGTGGAGCTTAGCGTTTCCTAGACTATTCTAAGTATGCACAAATCTTCGCTGATGAGATTGTAGTGGTTCATTAATGTGAGGATGGTATTTCTAGGTCATATATGCTGACAGCTCAACCACAATGTGTTTCCTGAAAGGAAAAGAAAATCCTGCATATAGCTGTGGAGCTGCTCTGGGCATTGCAACCTACCTCTGCTCTTTCTGTAATGGATTTCATAAGCAGATAAGACAAAGTATTTACCACCTAAACTCATATATATATATATATATATATATATATATATATATATATATATATATATATATATATATATATATATATATAATGAGCAGCTTAGCAGTAAAATGCATTTATAAAGTGCAGCAGTGTTCGAAATGTAAACGATGTAGGAGAGACATGGTTCAGAGCAGTGCAAAAATAAATGAATATATATGGTGCAAAATGCAGTAGAAACACTGAGTTGAGTTCTATTTTGAAGATTCACCATGTAGTGCAGGTATGATGTTTACAGTGTGATGTCTGGATTTGTGATGTGTGTCATTGAGGTGTTTTTTTAGGGATAAATAAATCTTAAATGAAAAACTAGTTTAGAAGTTAAATTTTTTCCATTTTTAGCTCCTTGTAGTTACCGTCACTAAGGAGGTTATGTTTTAGGAGAGCTTGTCTGTTTGTCTGTATAGAACAACTTGAAAAGTTATGGATGGATTTTCGTGCCAATGAACAATCTATTAAATTTTGGTCATGATCCAGATCATGATCTGAATTCAGGGATTATCGTAGGGAAATCACATTTAAATGTCAAATCATTCTGGCTTATACATGTATATAAATGTACTCTTTATCAGACGATATTGTCCCAAAATTTAGAAAATTTCAATAAAAAAAAAAAAAACTTTCTTAAAATCTCTGTTTTTTTCCGTTATCTTATGCAAGGCCGGTTAGTTATGCCGTCAGCCTGAACACCTAAATTCGGCCAATCATATATCAACGGTCATCTTGATTCACATGTTGCAGCTAATATACGCAACGGTTGAAATAAGAAATGAGAATAATTTACTTTACCTTCCGAGACACCGGCCACAATCAAACTTGCTTGTAAACCTTCCACCACAACAACCCTGCCGTCTTGATAAATGACCAATCACATTCACTTTATTCACTCGTGTAAAGTCGTGCACCACTCGGGAGAATTCGGAAATGCAACGGTTGGAACGGCCGTTTCCCTACAACTTTAAAAAGATTCTCCAAGATTATGAAATAGGGACATTTGGAGGAACAAGTAGTTCCCCTCTAAACCAGAGGGTGGCAGCACTGACTATTGACAGCCTCAGCATCGGAGTCAAAAAGTCCGGAGGTATTTTACTGAAGAAAAAAACACAAGAAAATGGAAAGTTGTTAGTTTGTTAGCTATAAGGGAAATTTACATTTTGGGGCAAAATTCGCTGGTTGGTGGAGGTCTGCTCTCTCTGAATGCTTTTCTAGTTTGTTTTAATTTGAGATAAGTCCACAGAGATCTGAACAGACTGTGGCATTTCAGATTTTAATCCCAAAGCATGAAACCTAAATGCTCCCACAAATGTTTCTATGTAGATATTTGCCAAAGAGGAAGCTTTTTTCACAACTCATCTTTCTGTTCTTGTAGTTTTTCCATTTGTTTTTTCAGTCACATTTTTAAAAACAGGGTTTACTTTTCATCCCATAATATGTTTTTTTTTTCCTGTATTTATGTCATTGGATTCTCTATTTTTTATTTTAGGAGTTTATTCTATCAGAGGACTACAACAAGATGAGCCCAGCGCTCACATATCAAGGTGAGACAGGATGTTCTGCAGAACAAAATCAGCTATTTTGTCATTTTGTGAACCTTTCCATATTTTGCCACAAAGCAACCGCAAACTTCAATGTATTTTATCAGCATTATCTATGACAAGTTAGCTGGTTTGTAATTATATTGATTTAAAATAAAAAATATGGCTTTCAGTTTTATTTTATTTTTACGCAGAAACAAACATCAGCATTTCTAATTACTTCTACTGAGTAAATAGTTTGCAGAACCAGCTGCAAGTCTGGTGGCTGCGGTCAGATATGGTGGAACCTGTCAGTCTATCGGTTTGCAAGTTTCTATTGGATCTGGATCCGGATTTTGACCAGGTTTTCTAACAAACATCAGAGTCACTGAACAGCTCTGGAAAAAAAAAATCTTTCCAAGTAGCAAGATTATTTCAATAGACAAGATTCATTGATTTTAAATCTAGAACTAAGTATTTTAAACACTTAAATGAGAAAATAAGTCTCAAAAGAAGATTAATTATCTAACGCTTCTAATTGTAAGTTGTTTTTTTTTTATCTTGGCAGGACCCAAATAATGAGTGTTATACTAAAATAAAATGACACACCTGAGGACTTTCATTGCCAAATTATTGAAGGTTTCTTTAAGGGTACCGCAGAGTAAATCACTTTTTTCTTTCAAAATCACAGTTCTGCTCCACTCTATGTTGCTTTGTTACGTCAAAATCCAATTAAACATCGAAGTTTCTCATTTTAACATTACAAAATCTGAAGAGAAATTAACATTTTTGTATTTTATTCGATCCCTGATAAACCGTTAAACGTAACGTTTCCTGTTTTGAACTGAATAATCTGGTTTTAGTTCATTTTTTGATCGGATATTAAGTTTCTTATTGCTTTCTTTCTGTGCTCACGATTCCTTCCTGGTTTTAATTCACTCTAAACGAAGAGCCAGTAGCACCACTGATCGATAATGGTCTGTTTTCTCTGTGTGCAGCTCACCAGGGCAGAGTGGTGGTGGTGCTGTTTGTGTTGGAGATGGAGTGGCTGTTGAGCACCGGCCAGGACAGGAACTTCACCTGGCACTGCTCGGAAAGCGGCCAGCAGCTGGGGACGTATCGCACTGCGGCCTGGGTCTCAGGACTACAGTATCCTCCAACACCCTCCCTCCCCTTCTACTGATGTTTCATTCATTTCCCCTCAGAGGCAGCTCAACAAACATTCAGAGCTCCCTGCTAGATCCAGAGTTTTCAGAATATTTGTAAAAATAACTGTCTATAATTGTATAAAGACTGCTCTAATCTAAGCCTGGGGTGAACAAACGGGCCGTTTGTAGAGATTAGCTTCTAGTGAGTTTGTGTTAATGGGAAAGACTAACAATAGGAATCAGTCATGCTGCTGTCAAGGAAACGGTCTGAGTTGGTTTCTGTAATGGGCAGATGAAAGGCTGTGAATGCTGAGCAGAAACACTGATCCATACAAATGAACCTGCCACCAGGTCATCAATGATCATCTCCTGCCTCAGCTGGCTAACAGCATGTTTAGCTGCATAGAGCTCACTAAGAAGTGCACAACTAATGGAAGTAGGGGGCATTTTCACTATAGAGATCTGAATGGCGTAAGGTTTCTTACTTCTACAAACAGAATAATGGTTTTAGAAATGAGGCATGTCCATAGCAGTCAGTAGATATATTCGATATATTCTAAGAATAGATTGGTTGTTTTTGGTTAAAAGAATTTTGGTTGAACTTTCTTTAGGGCTGAAATTTTTTGCAGGAAGATTTTCCTGTTTGATATTTATTCTGCCTTTCTGCAGACATGTTGCTCTTTTCTAGGGATCCATTTAGCAGCAGTTAGATTTTTATTTATCTATATCCCAGTTCTTTTGTTAGCAGCTGAAGGGAAGGAATCAGAATCTCAGACGCCAAAGCTTATTTTTGTTTTAAACCACATATGCCTAAATGAAAAACAATACATAATCTTTTTGGGCACGTACAGCCTGTACAACAGGCGGGGCTTAGGCACACACTGGCACAGTGATCTAATTGGCCATATGCTGTTATTTTGGCCAGGCAAACACTGGAGTGTACTACAAAAAGGGTGTTATTGTTCTATAAAAAGATAGTATGAATTTAAAGAGAAGCTCATTGAAATACAAAAAAACAACCAATATATGTCCAGTATCAGTTCAAACAGAGTTAATAGCCGACTCTTAATTTAAGCACAAACAATCACAAAGGCTACGTTCACACTGCAGGCCTTGATGCTTAATTCCGATTATTTTGTGAAATCCAATTTTTTTTGCGTTGCCGTTCACATTTCCAAATATATGCGACTTGTATGTGATCTGCTGTGTGAACTGCAGTCATACAACGCAAGTGTCCCACATGCACAGTAGAGAACGTAATGACATCACAGGCCTGCCTGCTCTGTGTTTACGGAAGTAAACATGGATGGTAGTGTCGGAGCGCATCTAGCGATCTTTCCCAACCATAAAAACAATCTTTTCAAGATGGTTAAACATAAATACTGCTCTCCGTATCGTCGTCCGCCATGGTTGTTGTTTTTCGTGACGCTTCTTCATATGAAGATGCAGAATAGTGACCTTTGTCGGGTTTTAATGGCGTTCAGGTTGGATGAACGCGACCTGGCCGTTCAGACACAGCTCGCATTTGAAAAGATCAGATTCAGGACCACATAGCCAAGTGGCCTGGGTCGCATTGGAAAAAATCAGATTTGTGTTGTTCAGACTGCCATGAAAAGATCAGATCCAGGTCACATATGGGCCAAAAAATCAGATTTGGGTCACTTAACGCTGCAGTGTGAACGTAGCCTAACAGTCTACCCTTTTGACATAATTTCAGCGTTGCATTCAGGGGTTTATGCAACTTTTTTGTAAGACATTGAGTTCTTTTGTTGCATTGAAACAACAGGTTTAGTTCACTACATTATTCCCTTATTTTATAACTTAACCTTAAAACAGGTTCGACGTAGAGACCAGGCATGCCTTTGTAGGGGACCAGTCTGGTCAGGTGACTATCCTGAAGCTGGAGCAGGACAGCTGCAGCCTGGTTACCACCTTTAAAGGACACACAGGTACACTCACACACACTGTATGTGTTTCTATTTGTTGTTGAAAGATAAATATTCATAGTTATTATTGTAATTAAGGAAAAAAAGTAGAGTTCTCTTATTGCAAAGAGTGAGTTTTGTTTTAATCTTAACATTTTCTTGTAAATTGCATATTTAGAAGAAACACCTGCATAAATGCAGTCACGCCTTGCATGATAACAAGTTCCTCTCAGTCTAATTAAAGAGGTCTACTTCCCCCAATAGATAAAGTGGTTAAATGGAATCTATGAGGGCAAATTTTCATGAGAAATTCTGTTGTTTTCCAATTAAATCAATCCAAAGCAGGTTTGCTGCACATGAAGTTATTTCCTGGTTAGAAATGCTTCCTGCCACAGAGCAGAGAGGGTTTTATTTAACTCATCAGCAGGAAGGACAGCCCACTGATACGTTCAGCACACAGTTCTTATCTCATGCTGATTAAAGCCTGATGGTACAATAAAAAAATGTGACAAAGATAAGGCTCCATGGCAGCTAGTGTGAAAATGTACATATTTTTATCACCCAAGTGTCTGATTGATCATCCAGATTTAGCTCAGGGTCATAACTGATTAATGAAGTTATAGTTAACATTTCCAGGAAGCTTTTAGGGATGACACAGCCTCTGTATTGTTGCAAAAACTGACCCCTGCAGACTGTTTTCAGTCTTAATGCAGCTTCTTCCTCTGTATTTAGGATCCCGCTAAAAACGGATAGATTGAAAAAGGTTTTTAAGTTTTGTAAAACTACTTTAATGACATCCAGTGTATTACTCAAGTCGGAATAGAAATATATGTAGTAAGAATGTTGTAGTACTGACTGCCTTATCATAATGTTGGTTTTATATATAAAGATGATGTAATCTGAAAGATAAAAGTATGAAGTTCGGTGCGATTTCTGGTATTTTTCAAACTAAAATACAAAAAAAATGGCCAAAATTAACCTAATTGAATAAATCCAGACTAATAAGATACTTTTCTAAATCTTTTTTTTTTCCGTTAACATGAAACTTTTTAAACAATGCAAACTTGGTGTGTATATACACTGTATTGGCAAATATTTTGTCTATCTTCTTTTAAATCTACATGAACTTTGAGGCCAAATCGTAGATAAACCCTCAATTTTTTAGCAGTCGATCAACAAATCAGGTTCTGCTTCAGAACTGCAGCCTCTGGTCTAATTTATCTCCAAGTTATTTTATAATAATGAGGTTACAGACATGCAGACTTTGTTGGAACACCCAAATTAATTGATTTGAAGTGAGCTGATTCTTTAAGCCAGATTATGTATGTTAAAAGAGTGCAAAATACTCCCAGTAACAATACTTGACCTCTATAGGGCTCAATAGACTCAGCAGATAAAAATTAACTAAAAGAACCAAGCTTGTGTGCAAACTAGAAGTCTCACTTCAACAGAAATTGTTGAAATTGGTGCTTTTTTGGCTAAAATGAACCTATTCTTTACTTACTGATATTACAGTGGAAAGAGTTGCTAGAGGCTTTTATTCAGGTAAAAGTGTTGATGCTTCCTAATAATGTTATTTCTCAATTAAAAGTAAAAAGTGCATTACATTTACCCCTAAAATATCCTTTGTTGAAAAAGTTACTCAAGTAAATGCAACTAGATACTACCCACCTGATGGTGAGTCTGCATCTGGAAAACGTCATTTTGTTTAGACTCACCAAGGTGTAAAATTCAGCTTGATTAAAAGCAGAACTCACAAATATTTTTTCACAGGAAAACAGGCAATAAGTGATACAATATTAATCTGAGACAAAATAAAAAAAATCCAACCACTTAGTAGGATTATGTTGATTTTGTTAGCAAACAAAGATTTATTAAAAATAATAATAAAAAAATCGTACTACTACCAAGAATCCAAAGTTTCATTCAATAATATTTCAGTATAAATGATCAATAACCCAAAAACCTTCACAACCAATTTATAAGTAAACTCAAAATCTCTATTTATATCTGCAAAAAACAAACAAAAACAATCCTAATAACTGAAAGTCCAAAGCTGTCCATTCTTTTAATTTTTAATAATAATGTCCAAACAGGAGTTCCATATGCTCCGAACCCAAAGTAAAATCCTGGAAGCGTTTAAGTCCAAAGTCCTTTCCAAAAACGAAAAATCCGAAACAACAACCCCCCCAAAAAAAAGATTAGAAAAAAGAGTGGTACCACCAAAAATCCCCCAAAAAACAAAGTCCAGATCTCACCGAAGCGTCTTTCTTTCCCATGGGCGACGTCTCACTGCACCGGGCGGCGTCCTCTGGGTGCAAACTCTGATCAGTTTCCTACATGGGTGATCTGCGGCGCCGGGACAAACGCACACGCCCCTTTTTATTAAAAAAATTTCTCCTCATCAAAATAACCCAGCATATTAATTCCCATCATCATTTTTTAACCAGTGGAGATTTGAAATAATATTACCAATGACATAACTGTTTTACAAGACAGTTTGTTAAGGGTACACTTTAATGTACTTTATACAAAAAAGAGAAAATAACATAGTGGTTATGTTACAAAGGTATCCAGATGTGCATCTCCTAAGTTTTATACTTTAATCTTTGAAGAATTCTAGCAGTTTACAGCAGCAGTACAGATGTTTGACTTTTTTTATAAAGTAATTTAAGTAAATGTTTTTTTCTTTTTAAATTTGATCATATCACTGAATATTGTATAATTGTTACAATCATTAATTTTGAAAGATAATAAGGAAAAGAAACACACATTTTCACAAAATGTACAACTTAACTGAATCACCACCATCTTTATTTAGATTTCATAATTTAGTTTGAGGATCAGATCCGTATATCACCTCCAGCTCAGGGACTCATCCTCCCAAATCATTGCATCCGCAGCACAATTCCAGGTTTCATTTTTTTTAGATAAAACAAGCAATTCCTTTTTCTGATGAAGTTAAGAGTCTGTAGATGAGAAGCGTTGGTTTTAACTGAGAGGGTTTATTGCATCGTGTTCCCATCTCTCTCCACCAGGTAATGTGACGGCGCTGTGCTGGGACCCAGTTCAGCGGGTGCTTTTTTCGGGCAGCTCGGACCACTCCATCATCATGTGGGACATCGGAGGGAGGAAAGGCACCGCCATCGAACTGCAGGGACACAAGTAGGAAACCAATGAGCTTTGAGCTCTGATTGGAAGCAGGGTTTAATTCGGTTTCACGGATATTTGCTCGTCGTTAGCGTACATTGAATGGGTTGTTTTTAAGCGTACGTGTGATCCGTCCTCAGTGACAAAGTCCAGGGCCTGTGCTATGCCTCACACACCCGCCAGCTCATCTCCTGCAGCTCAGACGGCAGCATCGTCATCTGGAACATGGACGTGACTCGACAAGAGGTAACGTGTAATCACTGAGATCGAAGTCGACTCAGTGCACAAATCTATAATTTGTTCCAAAGAGTAGAGAAAATGCAAAGCTGTGCTGCAGAGAAGCAAATAAAGATCAGTTCAACCATCGGTGCTTGCTCTGGATCCATGACTTTCAGTCTCCATATGCTTGTTACACAATATAGCTTTTTATTTATTAGACCGACATTTTTTCCTAAATGTTTGGCCTAAACTCTCAGCACCGCTCTAAAACAAAATCCTGTCCTGCAGGGAAGCACTGACAGGGAAAAGTAGAGGAGAGAAAAACAATTAAACTAATGCAATATCTTTTTTCTAACTGAATCTAAATCTAGATTATATAATCAGAAGTTTCTGTTTTTTATCCATATTGAGGCCGAACTGGCACATTGTGTGTTTTAAAGGTTAAAGCAAAGTTCAGTGTTTTTGCTGATTTGTCTTGTTTATGAGAGTCACTTGACACAATTGGCTCAGCGTCGCTCTCATGTTTGGGGGATAAACACAGATCCACTGTGTGGTCAGACTCCTGCAATTATAGCATGAAGACCTAAAGCAAAGAAAAACAGACGCAGTGGCTGAGTGCAAAAACTTTAAAAACAATAGTCACGTGAAACTTTGGGAGGCTGTGAGGGACCGAGCCGAAAAATCAGAGAAGCACAGGGAAGTCATTGATGGAAAAATGGTAACAAATTTATTTAGCAAAAATAAAGTTCAAAAGTTCAAACAAGACTGGACCCATCAAGGAAAACAAATGACAAAAATCAGCATAATCCAAACCTGACACAGGAAAAAGACCTACCTAACTGACACACAAGGGAAACATATATATATATATATATATATATATATATATATATATATATATATATATATATATATATATATACACACACTGGTTGATCAGACCATTTTGAATTAAGAGGGAAACATAAAATATATTTTCCTAAAGAAAACTACAACAAAAGACCAAACTAATCAGCACCATACTCAATCAGCAACCTATGAGGAAGAGGACTTAAATATTTACTTTCCAAATGTTATTATAGAAAACAAAACCAAATACAGAGACCTAAACCCTTTCTACACCCCTTCTAAAAGTAAGTGGAAGAGTCCAACTAGGCCTCCATGTCAATGAGGAGATACTTTGCAGCTGGGGCCTCCTTTCCTTTACTGGCTTCACTCATGACAGCCTCCCAGGAACTGGCAACTCAAATGAAAAATATATTAATGTACAGAAACCAAACAAGCAAGAAATGACAAAATGAGTCAACTAAACGTGTGCACCCAAATAGTTAACCAATGCCAAATCAAAGTAGAAAAACATGAAATGCAGTACAGTAAAATAGAAGATTTAATGAAAGAATTACCAGACCATTTGTTGTGTGATTGCACATGCAGCCATCACAGAGGCACATTAAAAAACAACCCAGAACCTAAGCTGAATTGTAGCTTTGGGGAGACAGGAGTTACTAGGGAGGGGTTTTCTCTGGATGGACGTCTCTGAAGAAAGTTTTTGACAGTGATTTTTCCCAGACTTCCTGCTACTGAAGAGAAAAAAATCCTCAGCTGTTTTAACTCTCTCTACAACTGCAATGATAAACTACTGTAGAAAAGCCCTCTGAGAGAGCAGACCTCCGCCAAGCAGCAAATGTTGCCCCGGACTGTGACTTCCACCTATAGCTAAAACTCACACATGATCTGGATCATTACTATATGTAAATCAATTGTTCCTTGGTATCAGGAGCACCTTTGGTTTGATCCATTCATACGTTTTCAGTTGATCCTGCTTAGAAAAAAAAACAGTGTTCCCTTTACTTGTGTTTTTGTCTTCAGTAAAATACCTAAAGACCAGGGGTCTTCAACGTTTTCCAGGCCAAAGACCCCCAAACTGATGGCGAGATGGAGCAGGGCTCCCCTAATTATATATATTGTGTGAAATTATGTTATATCAAGCTGGTCCTATAGTCACTCTATTACAGATGGAGTCATGTAACGAAAGTAATTTCCCCCTGGGATTATTAAAGTATTCCTGATTCTGATTCCTGGTTGATGGGACAGGTGTTGTGAATGAAACGGTGCCCAGCTTGAAAGAGCTCCTGTGTGTCGCTGAATGCGTGCATTGATGACTGAAAGACATCTTCTGCCTCCATTTATCTGTTTATTACAGTGTGTTGAATTCATTTTAATGTTTATTTAAAGACATTTCAATTAGTGGGGAAAAAAACTGCAGGGGAGAATATAAAAAAGGTCAAATCAACCAAAACTTTTGCGACCCCCATGCAGTACCTCCAGCGGTCCCCCCTGTTAAAGACCTCCATTATAGACTCTTTGAGTCCGATCGCTCAATAGTCACTACTGCCTCTGCTTTAGAGGGGAACTGCTCGTTCCGCAAAATATCCCTATCTCACAATGTTGAAGACTATTAAAAAGAAAATCCCTGTATCCAGATTCTGATCTGGATTATCACCAAAATCTAAGGGATTGTTCGTCCGTTCAAAGCAGCTCTATGCGGAAGCAATTCTTCAAGCACATATTGCAGCAACAACTATGAAAGTTCATTTTATGTTAGTTTATTTATGCATGCATTATTATTGTTATCTAAAATTGTTTACACTAAAATGGAAATGAACCTAATAGAGGAGGATGGATACAAAGTTTCGTCTGTTGTCAGATTTGGCTTAATCTGATTTGCCTTATACGTTTTTATGGCAACAAAATTCTATTATTTACTCTGGAAAACAGATAAATCTTAGTAAAATATTGAAATAGAATGAAATAAATTATTTCTTAGCAATAAGCCATGGTTACAAAGTTAAAAAATGTCCAATGAAGGAAAGCTTTGCGGCAGAAATAACCCATTCTGACCAGGAACAAACTTTTCTTTGCATTTCTTATGCTGTGTTTTCCACTAACTGTTATTTTAATGTTATTCATTCTAATAGTAGCTATATTTTTGGATTGTTCATGTGCACAGACTCCAGAATGGCTGGACAGCGACTCCTGTCAGAAGTGTGAGCAGCCTTTCTTCTGGAACTTCAAGCAGATGTGGGACAGTAAGAAGATCGGCCTCCGACAGGTACGTCCTCCACCTCCAACCTTAACTAACACTTTTTTAGGACGTCATAGAACAGAAAGAAGGATTGGGATGCCAACTTTCTCTGCTCAGCCAGTTTTGGAAAGCCTGAAAAGGCTCCTCCAATTATTCCAGCAAAACTTTCCTTGAATCTTTTTCTTCTTCTGTTCTGATAGAGAGCGAACTTCCTGTGGCTGTTTTATTGCCGTATTCTCAGAAAAGCCTCCATATTGTGATTCATTCTTCTAAGTGTTTTTCCACATGCAGCTGAACTACCAAGAAAATGACGATGGTGTTTGTAGAGTGTATCAGCAAGAAAATGGCTAAATAAATTGAACCATACCCAACCAAACCATTGTTCTCTAATTGGTCTGGTGGTTTGATTGATCACAGCTAATCAATCATTTATTCTGGATTTGATTTGAGCACAAATGCACTGCAAAAAATATAAATCTCAATAAGTTATTTTTTCTTAAAATAAGTGTGTTTTTCCTTGATTTGAGGAGATAAGTAAGACACTTTGCCAATGGAACAAGACAATTTCCTTTTAAAATAAGAAAAAACTATTTTATCGTCTTATTTCAAGTAAATATTATCTAACTATCTTATTTTAAGAGTGAAAATACTCATTCCATTGGCAAATCATCTTATTTACCTGCTCAAATTAAGGCTAAATATACTTAATTTAAGCCATTTTTTACTTATTTCTGGATTGTTTTTGCAGTGTGGTTGCTAAAATAATGACAAACTTCCTCCTAAAGGTCTGGATTTTATATCATAATTGTCATTAATATTTTGTTTGCAATCATCTCCAAAATCCCCAAAATAAACATGCATTACATTTCCAAACCAGCTGCATTAGTGTGAATGATCTGAACTTGCATCTGGCTTATTCTGCCTCACCATTTCACCTTGCTGAGTTCATTCCCAGCATCATTAGACTCACTGTGTGCTCAATCTGAGTGCAGAAAGCTGTAAACAAACCCTGAACCTAAATATTTAGGACACAAATGTTTTATTTTTCTCCAATTTTGGAGGAAATCTGTGTCAATCATTTGTGTGCATTGGTATTATGCAACTGAACAAACCAGCTTTATTCATCTTTCTTGAACTTTCAGTGTAGCAGAAATCACAGCTTTACTGTTCAGAGGTCAGAGGTTAAATCTTCTGTTTAAGAAAGATGCACAAGTTCTTATAAAGTAATTTTTTAAGAAAAAGGTTTTTATATATTATTTTATCTTCAATCTTTTGCTGGTCAGCTATGTTTTCACTTGCTTAAAGGAATAGTACACCCAAAACATGATTAGCCTTCATTTTTTACTCACCCCCATGCTGAACAACACTCTGGAGTACTTTTTTGATATCTCAAATGCATCTGGAGATCTGGGAGGCTTCTTGCTGTCTGCTGACATTCAAATAATGGAGGTCTATGGTGCCCGAGACAGAAAGGTCCATAAAAGTCCACAAAAAACGTGTCAATATTCCTCCATACTGCTCGTTCCAATGTATTCCAAGTGTCCTGAGTGGGTAGCATCCATAATTTACTCGAAACGAAGTCATTTAGAATGTTTTTAGAGCATAAACAGTAGTGTATAGGATTTCCTGAAAGCGCACACCTGGTTTGGCAGACCAAACCAGATGAAAGTGCGCATTCAGCGTCTGCTCTGCCAATAATGCAAGCGTAGAAGAAGAAATGTGCTGTTTACCTGTGCAAAGAAAGAAACAACGAAAGAAAAATGTCTGAGGACTTCAGTGTTGAGGAAGAGCATGAGTTCTTTGCCGAGCTGAATGCGCTGGTTTGGTCTGCCGGCTTCCGTGGCGTTGTGAGCGCGCATGTGCGCGCTTTCAGGAAATCCTATACACTACTGTTTATGCTCTAAAAACATTCTAAATGACTTCGTTTCGAGTAAATTCTGGACGCTACCCACTCAGGACACTTGGATTACATTGGACGAGCAGTATGGAGGAATATTGACACGTTTTTTGTGGACTTTTATGGACCTTTCTGCCTCGGTCACCGTAGACCTCCATTATTTGAATGTCAGCAGACAGCAAGAAGCCTCCCAGATCTCCAGGTGCATTTGAGATATCAAAAAAGTACTCCAGAGTGTTGTTCAGCATGGGGGTGAGTAGAAAATGAAGGCTAATCATGTTTTGGGTGTACTATTCCTTTAATAAATTAAATAAATCTCTGCAAAGTTTGAAGGAGAATGTGTTTAGTCATCCGATGAAAACCAAACTATAAGTTTTGGCCCTCAGTTGAATAAAAAAAAAAATTATTTTTGGCATAAATTAAATAGTAAAAAACTGAAGTTGCCCCCTCTTAGTCAATCCTTAAAATCAGTGACATAATAAATACTGATATGAGCAGTTTTATTTAAAGCATTTGCACGTAAACTACTCTTCATGTGGATTTTCTACGTCTTATGCATGCAGATGCAAAACAGGCCTCCAATTTCTAGAGGTGGGACTTCTTTTTTTTTTTTTTCTTTTAAACAGTGTCCTGTCTGGCAATGTGGCAATAAGAATAATTGTCTTGATGCCAAAAGGAGCCCAACAGATTTTACTTTCACAAGTGGAGCAGTATGGCAATTGCCATATTGCTCCACTTGTTTCATGCATATAAATTGCTTAATTATAATTATGCAGGGAGTTTTACAGTTTATATGAACAGTGTAATGTTAATAGAGCAGAAAAACATAAGAAGAAAAAGGAAAAAAAAGAGAAAAGATAAAAGAGGAGATAGAAAGGAGACAATGACAAAACATTTTCAGTCTGCTTCATCACCTGTAACGAGATGAAAAAAGAACAGCACAACCGAAAGACATGGTACGAGATATACAATAAAGCAACACCTTGAAACTATCGATGAAGTAGTATTATTAAGTCTGACATGTAGTCTGTGTTACCTGAAGGTATAAATGTAGGCTTTCTGTATGGAAGTGAATCTCTGAGTACCTGGAACCAAGCACCAAGAGGTGGGACTTCTGGAAAAGCAGCCAATCAAAGGTGGTTGCTTTTTTTTCTGGCAGGTTCCACAATCAAAGTGAGAGAATATACAGGCAAATAGAAAGCGAGCAAGGGCAGATTAGGAGCTTGCAGTCATGGTTTTGATATAAAAGGGTCCTGTTATGACATTTGCATGCAAATACGTTGAAAACATCCATGCAGAGTAGTTTAGGTAAGTGTTTTAATTCAAAAAGTGCTTGTATGAGTATTTATTATGTGTTTGTTCTTTCTTCAGAATTCTGACTTCATATAATTTTCTTCCCTTTCATCCTCTTGTCTTAAGCTCTCTATATGACCTTTAGCATTTTGAACACTTTAAAGGTATTGTGGAGGATTTTTTAAAAGACCCGCCCTATCCACTTAAAAAAATAATAATATTGAGCCGATTTCTCCTCGTGCACGTCCTGTTTGCGTGTTCTCATAGCTAATAACAACTTACTGTGTCCACATGCAGCCGGGATTATAAAGTGGACTTTATAGGAAACTCAGTAAAGCGACCATTTGGACAGATGATCACTGCTTTATGCTCCCCGTTGGTCACTTAACTCCTCCTCCACTGAACGGCAGAGATGGCAAAAGTACTCACTTTCCTCGTAAAAGTACAGATACTTGTGTTAAAAAATACTCTGGTAAAAGTGGAAGTACTGATTAAACTTCTTTACTCAAGTAAAAGTAACGAAGTAAAGGCTTGTAAATTTACTTAAAGTATAAAAGTAAAAGTAGAAACCACTTTTTTCATGCCGTTGCCTACATTTTAAATGGATGTCTGCCAATAGGACTAGATCTCCGTTGTGTTCATTTTCAATCATCTCGTCGTCCATGCTACTATGCTAACGCCACCGCCACCAAGCTGCAATGATTTGCCGCGAATGAATACCGCCGAATCTGTCGATTCATCTTGTAGTGGTGCGTCAAATGCAACGTAGATTCCCATCCAATTAGATTGAATTTTGTATTGATGATGTGAAAAATAATAACGGTAACTCCATTGAAATGATTCAAAACTAAAGTAATGAGCCAATTTTTTAAAATGTAAGGAGTAGAAAGTACAGATATTTTTGTAAAAATGTAAGGAGTAGAAAGTACAGATATTTTTGTAAAAATGTAAGGAGTAGAAGTAAAAAGTCGCCATAAAAATAAGTAAGTAAATATATCAGAAAAATCTACTTGAGTACAGTAACGAAGTATTTGTACTTCGTTACTTCCCATCTCTGCTGAACGGTGCCTATATATAGGCGACAGCCTATGGTGACAGCAAATCCCATAATGCTTTGTGAGGAGAGCTGTCCACGAAAAGCATTCTGGGATATATCTGCCTCTTCTGAGGCCTTTCTTTTGTTCTCATACACTTTGTAGATATGTTTTCTCTTATGTCAGTTTTCCAAGAACTGCGGTGAGAAAGGTGAGCTTCAATGACTGTCTGAAACCGTAGTTCATGTGTAGAAAAAGATAACTAACTGGGGACGAGGACGGCCTTACGTAATCATATCAACAGAATGATTGACAGTTAGGAGGACCATTATTTAGATGATCCACCCGGAAATAAAAGATCGTCCTTTATACCTGTAATGTTTCTAATTGTGAAACTGAATCAAACTATGCTTTAATGATTATAAAACGACTTTGCTGCTGCTTTTTATCTTTTTTTTTTTTACATTTTCTCCTCCAACATATTTGTTTTTTTTAAAAGGAATTATCCAGAATATAATTTCCTAAATCACAGAAACCTTTATAACAAGAGTTTTTATGATACTGACAAACACTGTGTTGAATGAAAGGAAAATCAGTCGACTGTGCGTTTCTCCTACATTCTGCACTCTCCTCTGCTGCAGTCGTCAGTATCAGAATCATTTTGCATAAACTTTGCATCTTTTATAATCAGCTCTGCCATGTTCATTTTAATGAGAGGTGTTTGGACTCTTCCTGTCTGACCTTATCAGTGGGGTGTGTGTTTTAACACAGGGAGATATACGCTGCCTATTAGCCTGACAGAACTTATAACATATTGCACATCTAAGAGAGAGTTGTATTTTTTATATATTTAAGTTTTCTTGTATTCCTCAGCATCACTGCAGGAAGTGCGGCCAGGCGGTGTGCGGCAAATGTTCGTCCAAGCGCTCCACCATCCCCCTCATGGGCTTCGAGTTTGAGGTCCGCGTGTGTGACAGCTGCTATGAGTCCATCACAGACGAGGAGTGAGTCCCAATCAGCCAGTGCTGGTGCTCTGTACCGTCTCCTCATGCGTCTCACGCTGACAAAGCCTCTCCTTCTCCGTTTGTGTTTCAGCCGAGCGCCCACAGCCACCTTCCACGACAGCAAGCACAACATTGTTTACATGCAATATGAGCCCACCACAGGAAACCTGCTCACCTCTGGCACCGACAAGGTCATCAAGGTCAGCAGAGGGGGATTTTCTCTATTGTAATTTTTGGTTCTGACACAAGGAGGCGACAGATTCCCAGAAATACTTCGAGGATGATGCTTCAAAACGAAGACAAAACAAAACTAACGAAGTTGAGGCAAAAAAAAAACGTCCTCAAACTATTTTCTTTGTAAACCCATCAACTAATTCTACACTATTAGTCATATTTTTGTAGAATGCCTTATTATGCTCGTAAAGTTCACTGCTGTTTACCATAATACAGAAAATTTCATCCATTCTTAAATAAGTACTGATTGGAATCATCATCCTGTTAGAAAAACCTCCTGTGTCTAAGTGTCAA
Organism: Cyprinodon tularosa; assembly: GCF_016077235.1. NCBI lineage: Eukaryota > Metazoa > Chordata > Actinopteri > Cyprinodontiformes > Cyprinodontidae > Cyprinodon > Cyprinodon tularosa. Next base: position 1,688,309 of record NW_024038158.1, read on the forward strand.
TCATCCAAATCTTCCTTTGAATTTAAGCTAAAGAATTTTGGATTTTTTCCCCTTTATTGTAATAGTTTATATTAATAATAATAATAATAATCAATCCAATTTGTACCGCACTTTTCATTAACAAAAATCTCAAAGTGCTACACAGTGCAAATAAAATCAAAGATAAAAATCAACATCCTAAAAATCATGTGGAGGCAGAATAGGCTTGCTTAAATAAAAAAGTCTTCAAGCCTCTTTTTATTATAATCTAATGTGTGCAAAGAGCCAGTGACAGAAAATAACAATAATTAAATTTAATTGATCTCACATTGGAGAAATTAACCTTTGCATTTAACTCATCCCCTTTGGGGAGCAGTAGGCTGCCATCGTCAGACGCCCAAGGAGCAATTGGGGGTTAAGGGTCTTGCTCAGAGGGCCAGAGTGGCGCTCTGTGGGAGTGGATTTCAAACTCACAACCTCAGGATTCCAAGCTCCGTGCCAGAGGTCACAGATTAGCAGATCGCGGTCCGGATCCAGACTCACCTGCTGGCCAACCTGATTTAAAACATTTATAAATGACCGCATGTTGTCTGACGACAGTGTCTAACTGCGCAGCTTCTCCTGTTATTATGGTTAAGCCCTCCGGAGCGCCTGGGACCAGGTACAAATGTTAGCCAATGAGCTGCTGTCAGTCTGGGTTGCTGCTGCTGCTACTTTTAGACACAGCAGGCAAACCTGTGACAAGCCGGGCGATGGGAAAGAAGGAGAAGGCAATGAGAGAAAGAAAGCAGAGAAAGTGTGGACTGCTGGAAGAACTGTGGTGAACTGGTGAAAGAAAAGTGAAATGGCGTGCTTAAAGATGACCCTGCACATTTTGAGTATTATTTGGCTCAACCTATTGCTGTCAAGCAGGATTCTCCACCATGAACATAAAAATAAACATGGATCCAGGCTCAAAATGAGCTCCTTGATATGAGCTTTAGAATGGCTTTTTCTCCATTCAAACCCAGGTTTGAATGGAGACCTGCAAGGTTTAAAAGCCTTGCAGGACAGGCTAAAAACCCACTACTCATTAAGCCAGAAAATTAAAAGAAATAAAACAAAAACAAACGATCATTTCAGGTGTTTTATAAAATATGTGAATTAGGAAATTGTCTATATACCAAACTGAAAGATTGTTGTTCTCTACTTAAAAAAAAAAACGCTTTAGATTTTAAAATGGAAAAAATTTTCTTTTTTTTTTTTTTTATTCAATGTGTAACATTGATACATAAACACCTCATTTTATTTCAGTGTTAAATTCTCTTTAAAGTAACAGATTATAATTAATAATTAAAAATGTCTCTGGAATTTTACTGGTCGATTTTCTTTATTCGGACCTGCTGATTTTTAATTGGTTCCCCGTGCTCTATGCCCTAACCACTAGGCCACCGCTCCCCATATCCCCACATCCAGATGCTTAACTCTGCTTGGCAGTAGGTGCAGCCTGGGGAAGCCTTTTATCTTTAAAAGTTTTTTTTTTTTTTACCAACTTCTCACCATTGTGATCAAATTGCTCAATTTTTTTCATCTAAATTTTCTTTTTTCCCAAAAGATATTAGAGGCATCAGTAAATTTAAGTCCAATTTACAGGTTTTAAACTGACTTCATAGACACAGCTGTCCAAACATCACTTTAAGATCAGATTAAGCCTTGCTGAGTCCTAATTTCTTCTCAGACATCTTAGCTTGTTTCCTTTCGATCTGGTGGTAACAGCTTCGTTCAGGTGGCGGAAAGAATAAAATCCCAAACATTTACAGACATTTCTCAGGCTTAAGTTAAACTTCCTGAACCTCTGCCTGGTTTCAAACCATGAGAACAATTCTACAAAATTTGCTTTTATCAGGAAAGCAGCAAGTTTTATTTGAAATCTCAACTGAAGCTTTGCAGGTTTATTGAATCTCTCCTTGCTAAAGGAAAACTATGTAGTGATTACTGAGGTTTAATGCATGGGTTGTAGCCTGTATCTATTATTTGAAGCAGGATGACAGAGAATCATGGAGAAATTCAAGCTTTTTATTCAATTCTTGCTTCATTTTGGTTCAGTCGTGTTAGATATAATAGAAAAGTAAAAAAAATAAATAAATCAAATGTCAATGTTTCCCTTGCTCCATCTTTCCAGGTCAACTGTAGACAGTGTTTATACCTGATTCTGATTCATTCAGAGTTAAGCTGTGGCGGCCATTTTAAGAGTCACCCGTTTCTCTCAGGACTTTTAGAAATCCCTCCTGTCAGAAGGATGTTTCTGATCGGAGGCTTTAGCTTCCCTCTAATTGATTCATGTCTAATGACGGTCATCTTCATTCAATCAAAGGTATTTTTGTGTTTTTCTGCAGATATGGGACATGACTCCTGTGGTGTCCTGAGTTTCCGTGGACAAGCAGCATTTCTGCAAACTGCGACGGTGTCACAACAGCGGTGGCGTTTTCATGAAGGAGAGGGAACAGCGTCCATTTCACCTGGATCATATTTAACACTGGTTTATATTTTGCATTCACGGTTTTGACACTGCAAGTCCATGAAGCTTGGGACCAGTACAGGCTGAACACACGGTTACAGACTGGATGGTGGATTTTGTGGTCTAGAGTACCCATACTCTGTACTCTGGGATACTTCTGGGACTTTTGACTGTAAAAAATGTGATATATTCTGTAATTCCCTGCTATTGAAGACTGGAGCGACTAAACTTCAGATTTGTTTTGTGCATAAGAACCTCATTGGACTCTTAACCCACTAACATGAAATGAGGGACCTGCCTATTTTTCACACCAAGTTTTTATTTTATTTTATTATTGACAAAATAAGAATACTGTCAGCAGGAGTTCAAGCCTGTGAAATGTCGCCCCCTAGTGGCAAAATATGGTTTTATTTCTGTTACATCATTTATTTAGGAAAAATATCCAAATGTAAAAAAAAAAAAAAAAAAAAAAAAAAAAAGCAAAACATAACTAAAGCATGAGGTTTAGTTAATATTGCATTATTATTGAGTGTATTCATGGAGGACAAAACCAGGTGCCTGATCATTCATAATCAAAGTCTTCTCTAAGTGGAGCCTCCTACTGTTTACAGCCATTTTTATTACTTTTACTCTTGTAAATGTTAAACATTCCTTTTTATTATTTTTAGTATTATATCACAGACTTTTGGTTTCCCAAACATAAACGATGAAACTCAGACTAGCTCCTATAATCTGCTGGCGTGTTTTTCTTTAAGTTAAACAAACTGGATTATGAATAATTTCTCTCACTACTCAACACTGAGTTTGTAGCAGTAATTCTGCCTTTTAGTTCCCCTAGTTGGGTTTAATGATCCAGTTGAAGTTTAGTATTTGTGATTAAATTCAGTCCAGATTTATAAAAAGCAACAAATAGAAAAAGTCTGTTAATTTTGAGAATGAGATTCTGCATCCTATTGCAGGAGTTAATCCCGAACAGCACTGTGCTTACCACAGCGGATGTCCACTCCCCTGATATATGGACTTTTTTTTTTTCTTTTTCCAGACTCTTCTGCTGCCCTCACATCATGCCACCCTGGGTAGCAAGCCATTTTGCCAATATAAGGACCCAGCACCAATTATGGGTCCCTCACTACTCAAAGTCAATTAGTTTATCAGCCTCATTATTAATAAAGCAGGCAGCATTTTTATTTTGGTTTTGATCTTTTTTTTTTCCCAAGTGGAAGCTAAATCATGTTTTGGATAATTAGCCAGATGCATTCTGGGAAACTCTTTTTTTGTTGTGTTTTTTTTTTATTTTTTTTTATGAGACTGGTTCATCCTGAACACAGTATTTAAATTCTGTTGTAACACGATTTAATCTAAAAAATTCCACTCTCAGATTCAACTTCTTTCTGATTTTGAAATTTAGTGTTAAAGTGCAGCTAATCAAGACCTTATTTGTTTGTACTGCATTAGTGTAGCATAACCTTTTTCAGAATTTTTTTTAAAATAAATGGATAGGTTTAGAGAATCTGTTCCGTTCCTCATATGAAGCCAGTTTAAATGGTTATTTAGTGACATCACAGGTCGCTCATCAGGCTCACAATGTGTCATGCTGTGTAATCAGTGATTAAAACCATGCAGGCTGCTAACTGAGTGTCAGATTAATAACTTTGTGTTTTTCCAGCAGTTTCATGTGATTATTTATTGTTTATTTCATATGTGGAACACTTACAGAAGTACATAACACCGCTAATAATGTGGCATTTCAGAAGCACCAGAGCAGAAATCTTTGCTAAAGCTAACGTGTTTTTATTTTTTACTTTTTGTGAGTTAGACTTAATCTTAATGCACTGGAATCAAGGAGCAAAAGAAAACATTTTTCCACCTATATTGTATTAAATGTGCTTCAATGCTGTATGTGTAATTCTCAGCTGAAATACTTTCCAAAGATTATTGATAATAATGCTGTAAAGAAAGGGTATAAGGTGTGTTAACCATGATAATAAAGAGCAGTCTCCTTCTGTTTAGTTATTTTCTCTTGGCCACCTTCAGTAAAACTGTGGATTTCACATTGGAGGCCACCAGAGGGCGCTAGACAAGCGTCAAAAAACAAAAAAAGGAAAAACTGGTTGTTTAAAACTCATTTAAAGCTACAGTGTGTAATAATTACAGGGATATACAGTCAGAAATGTAATATATTATACATAACTATGTTATTTATCATCATCTACGAGCTCAGCCTCTTTACCTTAATATTTGCGTTGCCTTAGAATTCGTTATTTATAATTACATAGGAGCGGGTCTCGCAGCCATGGAGGCAGACATCTTTGCGCTACGGCAGCGCAGAGCCAACAAACTAGGGATTGCGAGATCGCCAAAACGTCACAACGATGTAGAAAAAATAACGAGTATATTTATTATCTTAAGTCTACATGAAATCTATACCCTACACAGACTAATGAAATACTATCTGTAAAATTATCTATGTAAACAAACCTCATCACTTGAGAAGGTAGGTGATGCGGACGTCCTGGAAGACATTTTGTCCCGTAACGCTCGCCGTACTGTTGGGGGGGAGAAGCGGTGGGGGGGAGATGTTCATGTTGCTGCAGTCTGACCGCTAGATGTCGCTAAAAGTTACACACTGTAGCTTTAAAAAAAAAATTCAATATAATGAAATAGATTTTTTTAAACCTGAACATATATATATATATATATATACATATATATATATATACATACATATATGTGTGTATATATATATATACATATATGTGTATATATATATATGTGTGTGTGTGTACGTCCATTTGGATAAAGATGTAAATTGTTAAATGAGAAGTCTTGATGCTGCCCTATTGGTATAAAACTAACGCTCAAGGTATGGACAGCACGGATGCTAATAGCTGCGCTGCTGCTGTTTACCAGTCCAAATAAGACACGTTTGCTCAAAGTTAAAGGTTGGAGATTTTTATACATATACGTTTTGTTTTTGAGTTGCCAACCAGTTTGTGTTTTATCTATAGACATCTTAAAAAGAATTTACGAGCCCCAAAGCGTAAGGTGTTTTTTTTTTTTTTTCCCCCAAAGAGAATCATGTCTGGTATTTAATACCAACAGGTTTTAAAGGAGCGCTATGGTAAAGAAGCAAAATATAGCATTAGTCAGGTTATCTGGACAGGACAGCCTGGTTAACCTATACTATCTGGAGAGTAAAAAGATTTTCCATAATCTCCATCTTTCCTCTCCTGCAGACTGAATTACCTCTTAAGGGAAATTTTAGGGGCCAAACTAACAGGACTAAGACTGTTTTATATTTATAACAATTTTCAAATTTGGATTTGTCACTGTGAATTCTCTGTTTATTACTTAATGCTAAATCTGTCACCATGACCTTTTAAAGTTAAAGGTGTTAAAACCTAAAAAACAGAAAATGTATCAGTTTAATGAAATTGAATATTTTATTTTACAAAAAAAAAAAAAAAAAATCAGTATATGTGTACACATTACAGAGAATATATTGTTCATTAGCTTGATTAAATTAATGTGCAACAAAACCTTCTTTCCAGTATATCTTAAAAAAGCTTCATAAAACCTTAAAAAAGGTAATAAATCCAGAAAATACTTTCTGTATTTAACCTTAATGACATATTAGAATCTTTGACTCTGCTGTTTAAGTCCAACATGTTTAATTAGTAAGTGAAAGTATGATTTTGTAAACAGTTTAGCGTTTTTGGAGTGCTTTTATTTGAAAAAGCAGGGGAGTTTTTTATTCATTAAGGCTTGAACTTTTGGGCGAATTCCTCCAATGCTGTCAAAAGCTGCTCCTCGTCCTGTGGGGAGCCGCGGGAGTAGGCCAGGGGGAGGTGGGTCGCCACCGGCTTGCGATCTGAAAAAGCAGAAATGTGTCACAGCCAGGAAGCTGATTGCAGGAACCACAATGATTAGTACTGCGTCACTAAGTGTTCCCAGTACTATATATATATATATATACATAAAATTCCATATGTGTACAAATTTCATTGCAGTTGCCCGCTGGACAAGTGCAATGATTGCAAAAAAATTATCATTTCAGAATCAGAATCGGGTTTATTGCCATTGTTAGTGAAGGAGTTCACAACTAGGAATTTTTTATGGTACAATCGTGCAACATGAAACATATAATATGAAATAGGTAAATAAAATTATAAAAATCTCTAAAAGCACTGGGGTATAAGGCATGCAAAAAATATACTAATATATACACTTAGGATAAAAATATGGATAAATAATAAAAAAATATATATATAAAAAGTATAAAAAGTAAAATGTACAAGGTAGTGCAAATAGAGCAGTGTGCAATACAGCAGTGTAAATTTATCACTCAAAATGACTTAAAAATCACAGACTTTCAATGAAAACAACCCAGAAGCGTTGCCAGCGCCATTTTTGTTGCTGTGTACACATTCTCACGTGATTTAAAAAAGGCGTGTGATTGGAAAAAACCGGCTGATTTTCCGCCAGATGGCTTGATTTTTGATGTAGTTACCAAAATGACAAACAAGATAGAAAGCGCTATCATATGGCAGTTTTCTGTACAGTGATGCAGGTCATACATTAAAATTTTCATTAATTCTTTTTCTCTTAGACATTGGAGAGGTGCATTTAAATGTTATAGAGCTAAACATGTTAAATTGGTGAGCTGTTATGTTATTATTATTGTCTTGTTGCTGCATTTATTTTGTCAGGGAAAACTAATCCTGAGTCAGTTAAAAGTCAGGAATTTCTGAAATTATGTAAGACTGTGGAAACCCTGAATAAAAGAACTGTATAATGATTCTCTATAAAAGTCACATGATATTAATAGTATTATCTTGTATAAACATACCTTGACTCTAAAATAAAAGTTATTTATTTGTGACATTGACTTCTATCTTGTGATTTATCTTAAGTTTTAAACCTGTCAAGTTTTTTTTAGATTTTTAACATTACAATTTATATTTTTCCAAGCACACAACAGTTTAAAGCAAAGTTTAGTTTGAAAAGAATGTGCAAGAAGGATTGAAAAGCATGTTAACATGGTAATGTAGGCTTGAGTTCATTATCTGACGCATGCATATACACACCAGGAACCTGGAAACTTAAAAAATACAGAATTACAAAAAACATTTAAAAAACAAACATGTTTCATTGATATATATATACAAAATGAATATAAGGAACTGTATTTATCAAACATTATACTGGGCAAGTAAAAATTGTTTCTGGGCAAATGAAATGTGAAAGTCACTTGCCCAAAGGGCAAGTGTTAAAAATCCTTAACATCAAACCCTGTTTAATATGTATACATCCATGCACACATATATAAAAAAACAGCCGAAAAACATAGTCCCTTCAGCGTGTCCTGGGTCTCCCCCTGGGCCTCCTCCCAGTGGGACGTGCCTGGAACACCTCACCAGGGAGACATCAAGAAGGCATCCTAACCAGATGCCCGAGCCTCCTCAACTGATTCCTCTCGATGTGGAGGAGCAGCGGCTCTACTTCAAGTCCTCCCCGGATGACTGAGCTCCTCACCGCATCTCTGAGGGAGAGCCCAGACACACTACGGAGAAAACTCATTTCAGCCGCTTGATCTCATTCTTTCGGTCATGAGCCAAATCTCATGACCATAGATGTGAGTAGAAACGTAGATCGATTGGTAAAACGAGAGCTTTGCTTTTTGCCTCATCTCTCTCTTCACCACAACAGACCGGTACAGTGCATGCTTCACAACAGACGCCGCACCAATCCGCCTATCGACCTCCCGCTCCATCTTCCCCACATTCGTGAACAAGACCCCAAGATACTTAAACTCCTCCACTAGGATCACTACATCCTCCCCAACCTGGAGAAGGCACTCTACCCTTTTCCGGCTCAAGACCATGGTCTCGAATTTGGAGGCACTGATCCTCATCCTGGCCGATCCAGTTAGAGCTGTAGATTACGCCCTGATGAAGCCAATAGAACCACATCATCTGTGTATAACAGACGCAATCCTAAGGCCACCAAAACAGATCCCCTCAACACCTTGGCTGCACCTAGAAATTCTGTCCATAGAAGTTATGAACCGAATTGGTGCCAAAGGGAAACCTTGGCGGAGTTCAACCCTCACTGGAAACGAGTCTGACTTACTGCCGGCAATGCAGACCAAGCTCTGACACCGGTCATACAGAGACCTAACAGCCCCTATTAAAGGGCCTGGTACTCCATACTCTCGGAGTAACCCCCACAGGACCCCTCCATAGGGACACGGTCGAATGCCTTCTCCAGATCCACAAAACACATGTAGACTGGTTGGGCAAACTCTCATACACCCTCCAGGATCCTGCTGAGGATGTAGAGCTTCCACGGCAAGGACGAAAACCACACTGTTCCTCCTGAATCCGAGATTCGACTATCCGGCGGATCCTCCTTTCCAGAACCCCAGAAATAGACCTAACCAGGGAGGCTTAAGATATATAACATGATATAGAAATAAATGAATTTGAAAATGGTGAAAAATGAAGAAATGGATAGAAGAGCTCTAAATAAGGATGTTTTATCTTCCTCATGAGTCATAATAACCATTTAACTTTAAACGCCTCTATTTCGTTTTGGGTTCTTTGTTAGCCTGCAATACCCAGAGGCACAGACCATTTTGCAGGCTAACAAACAACCCAAAACGGGGCATACCCGTTCTTCTAGTTCAGTTTGTATGTTTTCTAAGCCGAAACTAGTTTTTTGGCTACTATGAAAAGCTTCGAACTCAACGCTAAATCTGACATTTTGAATTGAAAAAGATTCCTGGATCAGAAGCTAAATTTCTTCAAACTTGGAAACCAAGTCTAGTGGATAGATTTTTTAACTTTTTTAGGAATGACTATGACCTTGATGATTGAGAATCTTCACCAGCATCAACTAAAACTGATTTACTAAGATGTTTCTCACCTTGAAAGAACAGCCCACTAGGTTGCTTAATGGCAGCCGCTGATACGGCGAGCCACACCACCGTGTCTGCCCCCATGGCCTCCGTCCTCAGCTTGGACTGCATCTTGGCATGAAATGAAGGCATGGATGACTGCACGGCTGCAAGAGAAAACATAAAAACATCTGTAACAAGCAGACTGAGGAATGTCTGATATATTAAAAAACTAAAACATAGATTTTTTTATATTGCAAGTTCAAATGATCTAAAATGTTTTATGCAAACTTAAAAAAAGGTTTTAAATAAGAAATCTGCATCAGGGGATGTGATCTCCCTGATGCGTTTACCTGGTGTGTCGGCCCAGCCAGGGTGCATTGAGGAGAAGTGAATCTCTTTGTGCTGAGACGCCCACCGCTCTGTGAGGATCACCTGTTGTCTCTGGAACCCAGGAAGAAACGCTCAGGAAAAGGGTTTCCTCTGACATCTGGATCTCAATCTGTTCGTACAGCTGTTGTAAGTCAGCCCGTCGTACCTTATTCTGAGCGTAAGCCATGGTGCCGTCGAAGCTGCCTTTCTCAAACTGCAGGTCAGACATGTTGAGCTTCTGGGTCAGCATGCCGCCTGACGACACGGTGATCTGAGAAGAAGACAGCGGCATCCATTTTTAAAATGTTCTCCTTCTGTTCACTTTTGTCTCGTTGAAACTGAACCCACCACTCTGGGATCTTCCACCTTCTTCAGTGCAGGTATCAGTGCAGTGGTGAGGATGTAGGTACCTAATAGATTAAAAAGGATCTTTAAATATATTATCTTAACATTTCTGAAAATGCATTGTTTTTTTTTTACCTACCCAACGTGTTGGTGGCAAAGTTCTTCTCCAGTCCCTCCTCTGTTAACTCCCTCTGGTTAACCATGCAGCCTGCATTGTTGATCTAAAAGAAAGCACACAGAAAAAGGATAAAAGCTAAGATTCTGGGGAAGACTCTGGGAAGGGAATGTCAAATATTTGCAGACACCTACCAGCACATGCAGCTGGTTGTTTTCAGAGAAGCTCTGTGCAAACGCCCACACCTGCCGTGCGCTCGACATGTCCACGATGTGGATGTGAACGTTCTTAGAAAACAAGAGAAACAGAATGCAGGTTTTGGTGCTTTACATTTCATCCAGAGTATTTCATTATTACTATAGTTTAATTCTTAATATAGAGGCCAGAAATTAAAATTGAAAAGTAATTGATGTCTTTCATAAGTATTGAAAAAATTTTTTATTCATATTGAAACAACAAACTCCAAAATAGCAAAAGAACTTGTTTTCTTTAGAGTCCATTGTTATTCATTTCTCTTCACTCATTTACTGTTGAAAAACTAAATAAAATCAAACCAACTGCAATTATAAAACCCCTAAATAGTAAAAAGTGTCTTCTTGTTTTTTATTCTTTTTTCAGACGGGACCAAGGCGTCCTGTGAAGGCTTCTACTACAACTTTAGTTGAAGATCACAAAAGAAGAAGACAGTAAAGAGAGAAGAGTTTTGCAGAAGTTTGGATAATATCCACCTAAACTACAATGTCAGAAATTTATTTGGAGAAACCAAATAACCTCTCCACAGACGCATTGCCCAAAGCAGAAGAGCAAGTATGGGAGAATTATCCTGCCATAATGCAAGAGCACATAATTTCAATTTGAGAAAAGAATTTCATCTTCTTGCACTCAAAACTTATAATGCTCACACTCAAAACATGCGCTCTCTCTCAAATATTTTCTCTTCTCTCTCAAATCTTTGTTTCTTCTCTCAGATTTAATGCTTCTTGCACAGATATTTTCTCCTCTCGCTTGCCTCCTCTTCGCGCATAAACCGCGCTCTGCTCGGGTCTCAGTTACGCTCGCAAACCTGTAGGCTCTGCTTGCGGATTTTTTCTGCTCTCTCGCTGATTGCAGTTGGATCGTCGCCTAGCAACCTTTCCAGCCAATAGAACGACAGCCTCGGAAAGGGTGCGCTTGTTTAACCCTACTGAGTGTGCCTGTGCTACTACGCCACTTATAAGAGCGTCAGCTGAAACTGCTATTTACAGTAGTTTTGTGGCTTGATTCAGCAAAGTTCAGGACTGATGGATAACCCAAAAAATTCTGAATTAAGTAATTTAAACAATTAGTGGTTTGTTATGGACAAAAGCAAAGAACCGACATATTAAATTATTATCTTGAAATACTTTGTTAGTATTGGTTTCAAAATGTAGGGGAAAAAATATTTTTTTTTTTACAAAAAGTTTAAATGTTCTTACAGGAACCAGGAAGCGTGACCGTATAAGGCCTAAACTGGCCTCTTTACATTGGCTGCCTGTCTTTTACTGAATAGATTTTAAGATTATTTTATTAACTTATAAAGTATTAAATGGATTAGCTCCTCCTTATCTTAGAGACCTTTTAAAATTCCAGTCTGTGTCGAGAAGTCTACGTTCAAATAATCAACTATTACTGACAGTTCCTCGGACTCGACTTAAGAGATAAGGAGATCAGGCCTTCTCTGTTGTTGCTCCAATTCTGTGGAACCATTTACCTCAGGCATCCCCAAACTCGGTCCTCGAGGCCCGCTGTCCTGCAGGTTTTAGATGTTTCTCTGCTACAGCACAGCTGATTTTAATTTATAGTTGATTAACAGGCTTTTGCTCTACTGCTTTCATTATAATCAGCTGTGCTAAAGCAGGGAAACCTCTAAAACCTGCAGGACAGGGGCCCTCGAGGACCGAGTTTGGGGAATGCCTGATTTACCTCTTCAAATTAAATCTGCCCACAGTCTGGATCATTTTAAATTGCTTCTTAAAACTTATTTTTATTCTTCAGCTTTTATTTGAAGCAGTGTTTCACAATTTGTTTTGTTAATTGGTGTTGTTGCCTTTCCTGTAAAGCACTTTGGTGCAGTTTTATACCCGTTTTTAAAGTGCTATATAAATAAATTTGACATTGTAAGATCTCTGTAACCTGATGTTTTGGATTCCTGATTCTAACCTGTCTCCTGCCTCTTCAGTTCGTTAAGCTCTGGATCGCTCATCCGCCCATCTCCTTGCTCAGAGGACTGGTCACTGAATCCCCCCACCTAGTCGGATAAGAGATCCCTTCCCTGGATTCACGCTGGTTCCTTCAGCTGCTCCTCAAACCTGCCTCCGCTGCGGTGCTGCTCGGGCCCCCGCCTAAATCCCGTCTGTCGCTCAGCCACCTCCTCCCATCAGAAAGCTGTGATTTACAGAACCCATTCCTCCACTGACCCTCCCCGGATAGGTTATCCGTATCCAGCAGTAAGCAGAGCAACAACTACGCAGGTACTTTTGCTTATTCTTAGACTTAATCAGTTTCCTCTTTCCTCCCGCAGAACCCTGAACGGTGACGTTCTGAATCTAGTCTGCTCTTTATTATGTTATGTTATTTGTTGTGTTGTCAATAAACATCTTAAACTGCTCCTGTTCCCCCCCCCCATCTGTGTCTGCATGTGGGCTAAACACCTTAAAACCATGACGCAATGCCGCGATGGAGTGGATTCCTTCCCGCCATCGTCGAAACCCGCATCCCCATACAGGGTGACAGAGCACCTCGCCTGTTCAGCCAGGCCAATTCCCCCTAACGACCCCCTTTTCAGAGACATAGACAGGGTTCCTACAGCATAAGGCAAGTTAAATTCAAGACTTTTTAAGACCTTTTAATGCCACTTGAAATAAAAATTTAAGACCAAATTCAAAAGAAACACAAGAAAAACCCGCTTGCGACAACTTTACCCAAAGGTTTATTTTAACATAAACCACTGCACTGATGTTTCAAATTTTGAAAAGCTTCCCATACAGAAAGAAAGCTAAAAACAACAATTATTTACCTGAATTCACAAACTTTGTTTTAGCAGGGAACAAAACAAATCAGTTTTAAAGCCACAACATAACCAGTGCTAAGTGTTTTTTGCAACTATTTTTCTTTGTATCGTTTTCTTAGTATGTTTGATTTGGTGATAAATGGAAGGGTTGCAGAACAAAACTGAGAAATACCGGCTGTTTCTCTGTAACTCGATTTTGATGCTTTCTATTTCGTGCTTCGCATGTGCGACTCCCCTGCCTTAATTCCCATCGTTCCGAGCTTGAATCGCTTCTTGCACAAAATCCACTGAGCCTCATGTATGTTCCCTGGTTTTAGCCATGGAGAAAACTCTTGGCTGGAGACAATTTACATTTGCTCATATTTTCCAGACAAAAAGTAAATGGTGCATCTCCCAAATGTCCCGGCCACAACAACACTTTTATTGGTTCCGTTATCGGAAAGGAACCAATAATAGCGAGCCGTTATTTTTTTTAAATAATAAAAAAAAAGTTACATTTTAATGTTTTATTTAGATTACAAAAATAAATCATAATGAAAATAATCCTATTTGTGATGTTTTAAAAAATTAAGACCTACAAAAGGCTGATTTAATACATTTTAATACCAATTAAGGCCTTAGTTTTATTTTGAAGAATTCAATGCCTTTTAAGACTTTTTAAGGACCCGTGGGAACCCTGATAGACCAGAATCAGGTAATACAGGCTAAAAAAAACTTAATGACTCCTGGTTCAATCTGCATGTTTTCTAAGCCAAAACAAGTCTTTGTTTTGGTCCACTAAAACACTCTATGAACCCTCAAACTCAATGCTAATTCTTTTTTTTTTTGTTAATTGAAAAATCTTTCTAGATGGAAAGCAAAATGTTTTCAAACTTGGAAACAAAGTCCAGTGGATTGTAATTTTTTTTTTGTAATTTATAAACATCATGCATCTTTTCCATCCTATTAGATTTGTGCAGACTCTTTTTCTGTCACATTAAATCCAGAAAAAATGCATCAAACTTAGTCAATTTTACAATGTTCTCATTCCCTTTTAATCAAAGCTAAAAGAGAATGAGAACCTATGCAAACTTCATGTTCAAATAAAGTTTTATTTCTTTTTTAAAACCGCTAGCAGCAACTAGTATGACAAGTTTTACAAAAGGCCAAAGAGGCGAGTGCCTAAAGGAACATATGGTTGGGTTCAGAGGTGCTCTGATAGAGAATATTTTGGTTACAAATGAACAGAAACACCTCAGGTTGCACTTGAGCATTTTTTTTTTCTGAGGATGAAAAGCTTTGGTTGTTTAGATCGGGAGAAAAACAACACCAAACCTACCTCATTCTTACTCTGCGACATGATCTCATCTTTGGCTGCTTCTGCTCGCCCCTTGTTTCGACAAACCATGTGAACAGTTCCTCCTGCAGGATCAATTCAGATTTAAAAAAATATAAAAATCACTAAAGTTTTCAGACTTTTTTTGTTGATGTTCTAAGAAGAGCAGAGGCGACGTCACACTGTGTGCATCACTGGATTCGACTTTTCACAGTGCCACCAGAGAGTGTTGCTAGCACTTAATCCGTTATTGATCAGTAAAATGTGGAACAATTATGTTGAGAGAACTTTTATTCTGAAAACTCTTAGAAAAACTCACCTCTTTTTGCAATTTCTTGCGCCACAGCTTTTCCTATCCCGCTGTTGGCACCTGTGACCATAAACGACCTGCCGCTCAGGTTTACATCCAGGTCACCCGGAGCGAAATGCTTTGCTGCAGCTTCATAGCCGCTTCTGTTAAGAATCAGAGAAAAAGAAGAGAGATAAATGTAGATGCAAACGGACAGACGTACAATCATCCGCTGTGTTATCTGGATTATGTATATCGTTGTGACCTAATCATCTGGGAGCTGAGGGTTTTCTTCTACTCTAAAAATGTTGTAAAAAGTTTAATGGAGGCTGGTTGTTTTTTCCCCATCACCATCATCATCATCATTATTACATATTTGCCTTTTTGGTCGTTTCATTCAATACACTTATTTTTATTCCATTTTAAGCCTTTGTTCATTTTTAACGATTTAATATAAGAAAAAAAATGTGACATTTCTTCAATAGCTTCCAGGTCATGTGACCCACCAACTCAAATTGTTCTACTACTCTAGCCTGATGGGGCACACTCATTTTTTCCCATTTCGAGCCTTTGTACACTACCGTTCAAAAGTTTGGGGTCACATTGAAATGTCCTAATTTTTTGAAGGAAAAGCACTGTACTTTTCAATGAAGATAACTTTAAACTAGTCTTAACTTTAAAGAAATACACTCTATACATTGCTAATGTGGTAAATGACTATTCTAGCTGCAAATGTCTGGTTTTTGGTGCAATATCTACATAGGTGTATAGAGGCCCATTTCCAGCAACTATCACTCCAGTGTTCTAATGGTACAGTGTGTTTGCTCATTGGCTCAGAAGGCTAATTGATGATTAGAAAACCCTTGTGCAATCATGTTCACACATCTGAGAACAGTTTAGCTCGTTACAGAAGCTACAAACCTGACCTTCCTTTGAGCAGATTGAGTTTCTGGAGCGTCACATTTGTGGGGTCAATTAAACGCTCAAAATGGCCAGAAAAAGAAAACTTTCATCTGAAACTCGTCAGTCTATTCTTGTTCTTACAAAATGAAGGCTATTCCATGTGAGAAATTGCTAAGAAAATGAAGATTTCTTACAATGGTGTGTACTACTCCCTTCAGAGGACATCACAAATAGGCTCTAACCAGAGTAGAAAAAGAAGTGGGATGCCGTGTTGCACAACTGAGCAAGAAGATAAGTACATTAGTGTCTCTAGTTTGAGAAACGCCTCACAGGTCCTTCTTATTTCAATTACAAATCATTATTTCTAACCTTGTCAATGTCGTGACTCTATTTTCTATTCATTTCACAACGTATGGTGGTAAATAAGTGTGTGACGGTCACCAGGTCGGGTTCGGTCAGCGGTCCTGTCCATTCAGTGGCCCAGCTGTCACCCCGCCCCATAACAAAAAAAAAGTCTCCTCCTATTCAGAAACCCAAACCTGGTCACCCTAGTTAAACACTTATTTGTTTATTTTAAATCCTACCTTTCCACATATTTTAACCCTAGCCTCAGAGGTTAGGGTAAAGGCCCCCTATACTTGCAGGTCTTAGGAACGCCCCTGCTTCTGATCGTTTACAGCGAACTTCAATGAAAGGGCAGATAATATTAAAAAGAAAAGAACGGATGTTTGCCGTTTTTATCTTCCCATTTAAAACGGCTCATTGTTTTTCTTTTAACATGGAAGCGTAACGATATAAAGCCGTAACCTTTTGACCAAACTGCAATGAACACTACCGCGCCCCTGTTACATATTGTTCAAATGGGTGCTTATAGAATCCATAGGAACATGTGATTTAACCTTCGCTATTATATGCCAACATTACAAAAGAATCGTTGTGTAAATGTCGCGAAAAACATTTACATTACAAGCCTAGTGAGCATTATTAATAAAAAACGCACTTACTTCGTATACTCCTGTACTCCTTTCACAAACCAAACAGCATTCCTATAAAAAGACATGTTCTTGCACCGGCAGCAGAAGCTTGTTTAAAGTCAATCCAGAGTATTATTAAGCAGAAGGTGTGTTTAGCTGCTCTCTTTCGTAAGAATGACTGGAACCTGGGTTGGTTGGATGGCTGTCACGTGTCTTTCTACCGGAAATGCGTTTTGTAACTGTTTTATGTAGCGTCTAGTAGAACCTTTGATTTTCTGGTTCCAAATATTTATAATAAATGAAATAATGTGATGTAAGGAAAATTATACAAACATAAACAAACTGACAAAGTAGATGCACCGAATGTGGTATCGAGTACTTATACATCAACTTCAGTCATTAACGGCAGTTGTCAGGATGGCCGAGTGGTCTAAGCCGCCAGACTCAAGGTAATAACCTTCCTGGTAAACGGGACTTCTGGTCTCCGAATGGAGGCGTGGGTTCGAATCCCTCTTCTGACAGACTTTTTTTTATAACTCGATACTTTCTACAACCAAGAAATGTTGACGAAGACGAATAAAGAAACTCAAATTTAATTTAATCACCTACATATTTATTAACACCGAGCCCATAGAGCAAAGCACTGAGTTGTTTCTGACTGACGCACTGAACTGTTTAAAAGCATATCTGTCAACATGATGCATCTGCTAAAAAAATATTGCATCTTTTGCGGTTTATTATTGAAATCAAGAATTTTGGAGCAGACTAAAAGGAACAGGAACGTTTCAGCCTTTGCATTTTTATTTTTATTTTCTCGTGTCATACTTTCCCTCTCAGTTATCGCTCAACTTATCTGAATAAAAGTTAATTTTCAAATTGATCCTTAGTTTATTTACTCATTTTACTGTACTTACTGTTTTAAAAATGATTTAAAATCCTAGTCCACAAGCATCCTTATTCACATTTCCCCCTAAATTCAAACATTATATATGTTCAATTCAGTTCAATTCTATAGCGCCAATTCACAACACATCATCTCAAGGCACTTTACAGTTCACCAGATCATACTGTGAAATTGATTCAACGTTTTCTAAGGAAAATCCAGTTGATTGCATCGACTCATTGACTAATGCAATCCCTCACACTAAGCATGCTTGTAGCGACAATGGAGAGGAAAAACTCCCTTTTAACAGGAAGAAACCTCCAGCAGAACCAGGATCAGTGTGAGCGGCCATCTGGGGTTCAAGGAGATATGTCTACATTATTTATTGGCTGTATCTAAAAATATCAAAAATATTTTCAATTTAAACACAAATATGAAATAATACAATATAACCTACAAAAACTTAAATTACACCATTGTACTAGCTCATCAAATCAATTCAGTTTAATCTTTCAAATAAGCTGCCTGTAGTGTCTTTAAATGTCCAGCAGGTGTCAGTATTCTGTGAGACAGCGTCAACACAGTTTGGCAATGTGTCTAAATACTTCAAGTTGCCTAATTAACCTATCACTAATATTTATAAATGCTTGTATGTGTAATAATGTTCACTGTTTCAATAGTTATGTTGTTTCATTAAAAAAATTAAAAAACAAAATAAAATCTTATTAACTTTATTTATAAAGCACTTTAACAACAACCAAAGCTAAAAAAAAAAGTGCTGTAGATAGAGTAACAAAACAATGAAAAACAGAAAACCTTAAATGGGTTAACAAGCTTAATGTATAACAACGTACATTGAATTAAAGAATCAAATACAAAGAAAATTGCAAGAAACACACATGGGCCAACTGAAACATTTTTGACAACAGAGGCAGCTTGGAGATGAGCCTATAATTCCCTATAATGTTGATATGCCGTTGGCAGAGATAAATATGGGTTTACTTACTATTTAAAAAAGCATTAAGTGGAAGTTCAAATCTGAAGATAAGCTAAGTGTAATTGCCATACAATGCATGAGCCGTTAAGCTAAACGGAGTTAAAAATGAAGCTAGTTAAGCTATCTGTTAAAAAGAAGCCCAGCTGGGATTGTTGGAAAGGTATTTTGGTTAAAGTGTATAAATACAATAAAAAGGTAAACAGCTAAAAGGTATTAAAGTCGTAGGGAAGTCATATTTATATGTCAAATCATTCTGGCTTAAACATGTATATAAATGTACTCTTTATCAGACAATATTGTCCCAAAAACAATCCTGTCTAAAAATCTGTGCTTTTTTTTCGTTATCTTATGCAGGCCAGTTAGTTATATGTCAGCCTGAACACCTAAATTCGGCCAATCAAATAACGCCAACGTTCATCTGTCAATCAAATTTCTTCGATCATAGCATCTTGTTTCATATGTCACAGCTAATATATGCAACGGTTGAAATAAGAAATCAGAATCATTTCCTTTCCCATTGAGTTGCGTCCCAGTGTTCAGTGAGATGGACGTCTGTGTCTACAGCAGGCGTAGAGCTAACAGAACTGGCAGCGTTGCGAGGCAAGGGCTCAAACATGTACGGCTGTAAGCCTTCTACACCAAACCAAGCTTCTGCCGCCCTGGCGTCCTTTTCCTGCAAAGTTTAAAGTCATAGGGAAACGGCTGTTCCAACTGTCGCATTTCCAAATTCTCTCGAGTGGTGCCCGACTCCACACCAGCTTTTGTCAAACGTATCGCATTACAATACTAATTTTCACGGCTACTTGCACTCAGTTGGTTTTTTTTGTTGAAAAAGCTCCGTATGTCTGACGACTTTTTTGGTGGCATCTTTTTTTTAAACCAACCCGTCTTCTACTTTTTATTCGAAGTAAAATCTGAAGTAATAACTCAGTGCAATATATATGTATATATATATATTTATTTTACCCTGTATATATCTAGCTCTTAGTTATAGGAAACATATTTATTGCGCAGGAATAAGGTTTTAGCTCTGTTACACTGGTAGCCAAATAATCAACATTTCGTTGTCAAGATTCACCTCCTGTGTCTTTGTGCAATGACAATACAGGAAGTCTAAGTCTGGTTAATGTCAATGAGTGCTACTGTGTGTCGTCTCTCCTCCAATCACGTAGCTACTGTAGTGATGACGCGGTGAATAGCGACCGCCAATCATGTTCTATCATAGAGCGACAGATGTGGAGCCATGGACATAGGATCCAATGATGTCATATCAGTAGGCGGGACTAAGGAGCAGCGGAATAGCGAGACAGAAAAGCTGACTGAAAACTCTAAGAACAAACACAGCCGGGCGCATCCTGAGGTTACTCTTGTTGGCTAGATAAATGAGCCGAACACAAATGTACAAATTATTGGTGGGGGACTGTCCCCACCCATTTCAAATATGGTGGGGACATGTCCACACCAGTCCATCAGAAAGTTACACCAGTGCGTTGCGTATATTAGCTATGAATTAAGATGCCATGTACAAAAAAACTTTATTGACAGATGTCTGTTGATAAATGATTGGTTGAATTTAGGTGAAGAAGCTGATGTATAACTAACTGGCATGCATAAAATAAAAGGAAAAAAAAACACCACCGATTCTAAGACAGGATTTTTTTCTTAAATAGAAATTTTCGAACTTTTGGGACAATATTGTCTGATGAAGAGTACATTTATATACACGTTTAAGCCAGAATGATTTGAAATTTTAATGACTTCCCTACAACTTTAAACCTGCTTCTTGTCATGATCGGTTTAGAGATAAACCCACATGCAGAACACCACTGGAGACTTGGTAAGAAGATTTAACAGAGTTTATTGAAGTTTCACACAAAAGACAAAAACAAGATTCAGGTTCTGGTCCGGGCAGGATTCTCTGGCGTCTGCAGAGACGGATAGTTGGTTAGCTTGGTTTGCAGATGAGTAAAATGGGTTATCAGATATTTCAGTGGATACCTTGAAGAGGTCCAGGCTAGTTCAGAGAGAGGGAACCGGTTGGGTCCAGAGACTGTTGGTTCAGCAGAGTGCTTGAGCAGCTGCAGCATCTAGCTTCTGACCTCCAGTGAAAAGACCTTGGTTTGAGTGATTAGCTCTTTCCCAAAGAGCAGCTAGTGGATTCCAGAGTGAGGTCTTCAGGTTTGGCTCTCTAGGGCAGGCAGGCAGGCACAGGTTAAGCTCATCCAGAGCTTCTCTCGAGAGACTGGTTTCCTAGGAGCGAGAAGACAGAGGCAATTAGAATTAGGTTTCTCTAAGAAGATAACGATTAGTAAATTCAGAGGCTCAGGTTCGCTAACCAAACTTGGCTAACACTGCGGCATCGAAGGAAGGTCTGGCAGCTGCTTATAAAGGCCGGTCTCCTGATGAGCTGATGAACGTCAGCTGTGTTGGAGGGCTCCAGCCCAGGAGGATCCACAGCGCACTCTGCTGGAGAAGGTGGAGAATCTCCAGATCCCAACACTTCTTTTAAAAAGCTGGAAGTCTGAAGCTTAATCGGAAATATAAGGCTGCATTTGGCAGGTTTAAAGACAAATCAAGAATTTCAGAATTTCCTTAATGTGAACCAAACACCACGTAACGTGTCCTTTTGGGTTTCTAGACCAAGTCAAACTATGCATTGATCTTCCTTGCATAGTGAGTTTAAGGTGCTAACAGTGCTAACAGGCTATTAGCCTTTTTTCTAAATATGCTAACATACTGGAACACACAATTTAAAACATGCACAGAATTCCATGGTTGCTATGGTTTCATTAAAAAACAAAGAACAACCAACGGAAAATTATGGCATTTTCTCAGACCTCACTCAGCGAATGCACCTTTTTTGACGACTTCTTCATCTCTAAGAAGATTTAAAGTCTCCAAGAAACTGACCAACATTGAATTTGAAGCTTTGAACATGAAAGATGTGAGAACTGAGTTTTCTAAAACTCTGCATTGTTTTCTGTGTGATTTATTGGAGAAAGTTCTAGAAACTTTTAAGTTTGCTGATGGTTAAACTAAATACTATTAAAGAAACATGTCTAAAGTAAGAGCTACATGATAAAGAAATAGAGAATTGTAAAGTTAACTTGTTAAAAAGTAAAATAGTCGCAATTTTTTCATATGAAGCATAATTTTAGCATTTGTTTTTGTAATGCTGCTGAAATAAGCAGCTTACACTATTACACTATTACACTATGACGCATATAAACGTCTTTTATTCCCCTCAAAATGTGTGGCTCGCCCTATAGTGCGGCCCCTTATGTGTGTCGTTACTGCGGAAGGCTAACTGAAGGCTATCAGCTACGCAGAGGAACATGGAAATCGAGCAGCCGCGAGAGAATTCAAGATTAATGAATCGATGGTTTGCAAGTGGAGGAAGATGGAAAACGAACTCCGACAGGTGAAGAAGACGCAGCTGAGTTTCTGCGGACTTAAGGCGAGGTGGCCCGGTTTGGAGGAAAGACTCGAGCGGCGGATCATCGAGCAAAGAACGAGTGGGGCGAGCGTTTCGACGGTCACTGTTCGACTAAAAGCAGTAACGCTAGCGGAAGAAAGGAAAATTGAACATTTTCAAGGAGGTCCGTCGTGGTGCTTTCGTTTTATGAAACGGTGCCATTTTTCCATCTGGACCAGGACTACAGTAGCGCAGCAACGTCTGGCGGATTATAATGAAAAGCTGGCGAGCTTCCACTCCTACTGCAGCAAACACATCACCGACAAACGCATCCAGCCAAGCCACATCACCAACATGGACGAGGTGCAGCTCACTTTCGACATCCTGGTGAATCACACGGTGGAGAAGAAGGGGAACAGCACGGTAGCGATACACACAATGGGGTATGAAAAGGCGTCGTTTACTGTTGTGCTTGGCTGCCACGCAAAAGGACAGAAACTGCCGCCTATGGTGATTTTTAAGTGAAAGACTTTGCCTAAAGAGACTTTTCCAGCTGGAGTCGTTATTAAGGCAAATAAAAGGGCTGGATGGATGAGGAGATGAAGAAAGAGTGGCTGAGGGAGGTGTATGTAAGGCAGAGGTGGGGACTCGAGTTTGTGACTCGTACTCGAGTCGCACATAAGTCACATATTTAATGACTTCTGACTCGACTTAGACATGCATTTGAAGGACTTCAGACTCGACCGAGACTGGCGATTTCCGACTTGTGAACAATATTTTATTTCTTAAGTGTTTTTTGTTTTACTAACAATCGCCGCTCGCCTTACCCGCACACAGTAGAGGTTAAAAAAAAAAAAAAACGGCAGAGGGGCTGTCAGTCATGTAGCACTGACGTCACTGACGCAATGCTACGTGACATATAAGCATGTATTTTTCACTTACCAGTTCAAGATAATGATCATTCCATAGATATAATAGTGACCTTTAAGCTATACCGTCTCAGTCAAGGAGATGAAAACTAGAGACTGACATTTTTTCGGGAATCCCACGGGTCACGGGATTCCCATGGGATTCCCGTGGGATGGGAGTCAGTATTAGTAATGATCACGTGATTGGGACGGTACAGGATTAAACATTAACGGGAGCAGACGGAAGCGGGAGCAAACCAATAATAACTACAAAAAAAAAATAGGATCGATGCCAAAAAATAAAATAAAATAGAAAGAAAAAAAATCCAGTACTGGCGCGGCGCCGCCATTTTGTAGTTTTTTTTCTTGAAGCGTACACCATAATGCGAGTCAAAAAATCTACATGACCCAAAAACCAACAGTGCTTCCGCTCGGAGTTTTACACCTGCGCTCAAAAAAAAAAAAAAAAAGAATGGGAGTGAAGCAGGAGCGGGAGTCATTCTGAATGGGAGCGGGATGGGAGTGGGAGTAATTTCACCAGGAGTGGGACGGGACAGGATTTAGATTTCTACTCTGGGCCGTTACATAATTTTTATTAATCATGTGATTAGAATTTATTGTGTGATTAATTTAATATTGCAACAGGCCTACTCTAGACTTGAGACTTGACTTGGACTTGCAAAAAATGACTTGTGAACATGTCTGATGTAAGGAGACCAGGTGGTTTTTTCCACGCATCACCATCGCTGTTAATCTGTGACTCCATGCGTGCCCATCTCACAGCCGATGTGAAAAACAAGGTGACAAAATGAACGCTGTGCTCGCTGTTATTCCGGGAGGTCTGACAAAGGAACTTCAACTGCTCGACATCGGTGTGAACCGGCCGTTCAAAGTAAGGCTGCGAGCGGCGTGGGAGCGGTGGATGAACGACGGAGACCACAGTTTCACGAAAAGTGGAAGGCAGCACCGGGCAAGTTATGCCACAGTTTGCGGATGGATTGTAGATGCTTGGGCTAACGTGTCTGCTGGCATTGTTGTTCGAGCTTTCGCAAAAGCCGGCATTATTTCCAAGGAGCCGCGCGGCACGGAAAGTGACTCTGACAGCGAAGAAGGGGAAATTGGCATGTCTGATTTAGCGCAGCTGTTTAATTCAGAAACAGAGGATGATGACTTTGATGGGTTTGATTAATACTTTGTAATAAATACATGAATAAAGCACAAACGTACTTAGTTTTGCTCCCGCTCTAGTTTTAAATACACAGTAGAGGTATTTAAACGTAGTAGAGGATATGTACCTGTATATAAAACCCGCGCCCTATAGTCTGGTGCGCCTTATGTGTGTGTTAAATACAGTAATGGCACACATAACTGAGACTGCGCCTTTTAGTACGGTGCGCCTTTTGATCGTGAAGATACGGTAACTATTTTTATTTTTTATAACATAAGTAAAATTATTACAAATTAAAATGCCAATAAACAGTTTTAAAGTGTTTGCTGCTTCACTTTGATAGTTGGTGTGTTTAAAAGCAGATTATTTCATTACATTTTAAAGGTGGTCAGTAACATGCTTTATTTTTATTTTATTTTTATCAAACTGTGCAGCATTTTTTTTGTAATTGAGATTACACCAGCCTGTTGCTGTTTTCATCTTGTCTCTAAAACCAAGAAAACAGAAAGATGGTAGAAGCACCAAAACATCTAATGAAAACTTGTCTTGCGATTTTAAATATTGAAAGGAAAAAGGAAAATAGATTTTAATGTGATGTAATGTTGAAGGTATTTTTATGTAATCTGGGTTTTGTAAAGAAATAATCCAAGTTAACCTTGATAATCTTAGATTTTGAGCAGGAAAATATTAAATGTTGTCAGGATAATGTAAAGAAAAACAAACTTTGGTGTTAGCTCTTTAGTTTATCATTGCTTTAAATCAAAAATTAGATGCCATCTTCAGCACCATTTGAATCAATAGTGTTACATAATAAATTCTTGCATTGCTTAAAAGTTTTTTTCTTGCTTGTTTCTACTGTTTGCCTG
Source organism: Cyprinodon tularosa (assembly GCF_016077235.1). Lineage (NCBI taxonomy): Eukaryota > Metazoa > Chordata > Actinopteri > Cyprinodontiformes > Cyprinodontidae > Cyprinodon > Cyprinodon tularosa. The sequence goes on from NW_024038158.1 coordinate 1,713,261, forward strand.
TAGAGCTGCCAAAAGAATGATCTAAGAGTTTTGTGACTTGTTTCCTCATAATGCAATAGAGTTGTCAGCCGACCAGTTTTAATTAACTGACTCCATCAATGCACCATGGCAACTCAAAAACCACTTCATTCCTAATTTCAAAATAAGAGTTTCAACCTCTTGTATTAACCTTAGAGCTCTATCTTTGTATATGGAGTGCATAATAATAACTTAGATTGTTTCCCCCTGGATAGCATCTATGCAACACCTTGCGAGACAGACTCGCAAGGTGTATCGCAATAATATCACAAAATCTCTTTTGGTCTAAATATAATCACAGCCTCAGTCTAATGCCTGTTTTATCATGTGGTCTTCCTGTCAATCTTTATGGTAATCAGAGAGCAGTGAGAGCTTCAGCGGGCAGGACTAAGAGAGAATGTCCATGCTGCCAAGATGAGCAGGTAAAATCTTTTTCTCATCTTTAAACACACACTAAAAACTGCTACTGATAAATTTTATATAACAGTAAATATTTGCTGTTTGGTTTTTGTGAAATGAACTTCCAAGTAGGTTCTACTCCAAACTTTCTTATCTTCTCCAGGCCCCTAAAGTATCTAGAAAACGCCATCGTTCTCCTGACTCTGCCACGCCTCCCCAGAAGAGGAGGCGTTCAATGGCAGCTCATCCCAACCAACCTCTTGTTGTGACCTCAGCTCCTGCTCAATGCACCACTCAGGTTGAAAGGCTGATCTCTAAGCCTGGGGCCACCATCCACCCTGCAGACCTCCCAGCAGTCTGTCATATGCCAATCCTCAACCAGTCGTCCACTGCTGCTGTGCAGGACAATGAGCCCTTGATGATTCACACCTACACAGTAGAGGAGTACCAGCAGATTTACCATGAAGTGGTTGATGACATGCTGAGGTGAATTTATATTGATGTTGGAAGTTGGGACCTCAACACTTAGTTTTAAAGATTTTAAAATTGTTAAACCCATGCCGATCTGTTGTCATTTTATAAATGTCTGCTTTTCACAGGTACAAAAATGGTCGAAGGCGACCTTACAGTCTCAACTTAGGGCGAGGTATCAAGCAAAAGCTCTGGGAAAGGATGAACAAGCCCTCTATTACATCGTTAGCCAGCCAAAATGGACTGATTAATGAAAACATCACCTATGGCTGTGGGAAATATCCTCCTCTTTACATCTTGGATGAGTAAAAAAAAAAACAAAGTTCCAAGACAAAAACTCAAAACCTGACTGACAATACTGACAATGAAACCAACACATTTTTATATAATTCTCTAAAAGTTCAGCCTAAAGCTTGATCACTTAAATCAAACCTCTTTGGATCAATCAAAATCGGTTATGGATTAAAGTAAAAAAGAAACTGCTGAGTTGACCTCAACCTCAGTCTCCATCTCCGAACCTTAAGTTTACCCCCCAAAACCTCCTCATCAGTCTCCATCTGCAGAGTTTAAACCTGCCTGAAAAACCTCCTCATCAGTCTCCATCTGCAGAGTTTAAACCTGCCTGCAAAACCTCCACCTAAGTCTCCATCTGCAGAGTTTAAACCTGCCTGCAAAACTTCCACCTCAGTCTCCATCTGCAGTTAACCTGCCATCAAAACCTCCATCCCCATCTGCAGATTTTAAACCTGCCAGGAAGACATCCACCTCAGCCTCCATCTGCAGAGTTTAAATCTTTCAAAAAAACTTCCCCCTCAGTCTCCATCTGCAGCTTTTAAAACTCCCAGCAAAACCTCCTCCTCAGTCTCCATCTGCAGAGTCTAAACCTGTGTCAGGATTTGGTTATAGAGTGTTGACCCAAAAGCAGAGGCAGGAAGGCAGAGGTGAATTTCATTGATTTAATTAAAAAGGGAAACTGAAAACAAAGGCAGGTTATCCAAAAATACAATAATGAAAACGAAGTCCAAACAAGCATGAAATCAGGAGTCCAAAAATCCAAAAGAATCAAACATAAAAAACTAGTCAAAACGAACCAGAAACCGTGGAGACATCAGGGGAATCACTGTCACAACGAGGAAGACTCAGGGAGACGGAGTTGGAGGAAGTTTGACAAAGTTTGGCAGTGTTTGACGAGGACCCAGCAAAGGGGAACTGAAGAGAGAGGGCTTTTAAAGGAGACTGAGACAAAGAGGGGCTAATGAGGAAACTGGGAGCAGGTGTGCTCAGAACAAGAGGGAAAGAGCTAGGGAAGAAGGAGAACATAAGAGGGCAGGAGAGAGCAACAAAAGAGAAACCTGGAAGACTGGAAATACCACAATGTTAAATTACTAGGACTATAAAACAAGGAGAAAAGCAAGACTGAATACTGAAAAGAAAAACATAACAGAAACCTGAGAACGTGTCTGCAAAACCTCCTCATCAGCCTCCATCTGCAGAGTTTAAACCTGCCTGCAAAACCTCCACCTAAGTCTCCATCTGCAGAGTTTAAATCTGCCTGCAAAACCTCCTCCTCAGTCTCCATCTGCAGTGGATAAACCTGCGTAAAGCAAGGCCAACAGCCTCCGCCATTCCTTCCGTCCTGCTCTGCTCTGTTATGAGCTTCATAGAGCTCGAGGAGAGTATCTGCGAGAGGATTGAGATCAAGTGTTATTAAAAAGGGACGTAAAGGACCTGCAAACCAAACTACCCGTATTTTCACGACCATAAGGCGCACCGTACTAAAAGACGCAGTCTCAGTTATGTGTGCCATTTCTATATTTAACACACACATAAGGCGCACCGGACTATAGGGCGCGTTTTTTATATACAGGTACATGTCCTCTACTACCTTTAAATAGCTCTACTGCGTATTTAAAAATACAGCGGGGGCAAAACTGAGTATGACTGTGCTTTATTCATGTATTTATTACAAAGTATTAATCAAACCTGGGAGCTGGCTGTGAGACAGACACATCGCAGATGACAGGGCTGTGATCACTCCTAAATTAACTTAAAATCTTGAAACCTGCCGACGGAATATGTTTGCTTTTATTGCCGGTATCCTGGTGCCTGCAGTTTAAATTATTTAGATGAAAAACACCTGCCAGCCACTGCGGTGAACCCGGAGGCTACTCGGCCCAGAGGCTGCTGTTGAAGGGATTTCTACTGTCGGTGTACCGCTGGTATGTGGGGGTCTGAGCACCTCCGACAGAAATAGTATAGGCAGGATAATAATCTGGATGAACTGACGGCAATTGTTAAGTTTTCAGGTGGACTTTCTCACTTAAAAACATATTAAAACTACTTTATTCCCACTGATCACAGCAAATATAGCTGCAAGATTTAGATTATTTAGATGAAAAAACACCTGCCAGCCGACCCGGAGGAGACCCGGCCCAGAGGCTGCTGTTAAAGTAAGTTTTCAGGTAGAAAAATAGAGCGGGAGCAAAACTGAGTATGATTGTGCTTTATTCATGTATTTATTACAAAGTATTAATCAAACCCTTCAAAGTCATCATCCTCTGTTTCTGAATTAAACAGCTGCGCTAAATCAGAAATGCCAATTTCCCCTTCTTCGCTGTCAGAGTCACTTTCCGTGCCGGGCGGCTCCTCAGAAATAATGCTGGCTTTTGCAAAAGCTTGAACAACAGCGCCAGCAGACACGTTAGTCCAAGCATCAACAATCCATCCGCTAACGGTGGCGTAATTTGCCCGGCGCTGCCTTCCACTTATCGTGAAACTGTGGTCTCCGTCTGTCATCCATCGCTCCCACGCCGCTCGCAGCCTTACTTTGAACGGCCGGTTCACACCGACGTCGAGTGGTTGAAGATCCTTTGTCAGACCCCCCGGGATAACAGCGTTCATTTGATTCACCTTTTTTTTCACATCGGCTGTGAGATGGGCACGCACGCAGTCACAGATTAACAGCAATGGTGATGCGTGGAAAAAACCACCTGGTCTCCTCACATACACCTGCCTCAGCCACGCTTTCATCATCTCCTCATCCATCCAGCCTTTTTCATTTGCCTTAATATCATATGTCATCAGAGCGATGTGTCTGTCTCGCTGTCAGCTCCCAGATCAGCTTCTCTGATTGGTTGATGCGGCGCGTCCAGCAGCAAAACTTCAATTTTTCCATCTCGAGCAGCAGCAGCGCGTTGGCAGATGCTTAAACGCTCCCGACGCGCTGCGCCTGCTGCTCAAAACGCGCTGCGGGACCTTTTGCTGCGCCTATACGCGCGTCAACCATTGACTTTGCATGTAAACACGCTGCTTCTGCTGCACCTGCTGGGTCCGGTTCACACCAATGTCGAGCGGTTGAATAACAGCGAGCACAGCTTAATTTGTTTCACCATGTTTTTCACATCAGCTGTGAGATGGGCAGGCATTGAGTCACAGATTACCAGCGATGGTGATGAGTGGAAAAAAAACACCTGGTCTCCTTACATTCAGCCACTCTTTCATCATCTCCTCAATGAGGTGGTCTCAAAAGTCGCAGTTACAACACACATAAGGCGCACCGCACCAAAGGGCGCACCGCACATTTTGAGGGGAAAAAAAAGACGTTTAAGTGCGCCTTATAGTCGTGAAAATAGGGTAAAAGTCATTCATCCTTTGAATGGTGTTTGGAAAGTGCCCTGTTGCTCATCAATCAACTAGCTGTTTCCACCATCAAAAAGGGGTGAGTAATTTGGCCTCCAAAAAGGTAACATAGTTCTGTGTTTAGAATAACAGTATTGAAATGTTCTTTGTATATCATGTGAATACACTGAACATAAAATAATCATAGTGCATCTTATTCATCCATTTAAGCATATCATATTTAGATACTCTTAAATAATTTTGTCATGTTAGCATCATAAGACATGGAAACAAATGTGTTAAACCAAATATGCTTGTAATTCAGTTGGGGAAAGAGCGGCTGAGATCTCAGGAGAGCTGTGCGTAAGTAAAATGGTGGCATACACGTAGTTTGTATCAAATCCACTGAGGTAAGTACAAGCCAATAATTGAAAATTAAACAAAGTAAGGTTTAAACATTAACAATTGTCTCGTATTTTACGAGGAAACAAGCTGGACAAGGAGACCTTGACGAACCTGTAGAGCTAGCTGGGTGAGTGTTTCAACAACATCGTAATGGGGAAGCCTAGAAACCCCACATCCACAAACACACCTTCAACCAAACGCTCCTGTTCTAGCTCAACCAGTGCTTCTTCTACTGTGTCTCCAGACAGGAGCTACAGCGACGTCCAGAAATCCATCAACCAAAAGGTAACCAGCCTGGACGCCTGTCTCGCCTTGTTAGAAGTCCTACATAAAGAGGTTCAAGCCCTGAGAGAGTCGGAGGAATACAGCCAGGGGCATCTAGTCTCTATTACCGCCACGAACAAAGCGCTGAGAGGGGAAGTCATGAAGCTCACCGAGGGGATGATCCAGCTGTATGGTGAAAATAAGAAGATGAAAGAATCCATTCAGGACATTCAGTCGCGAAGCATGAGAGACAACTTTGTCTTTGCAGGCATTCCGGAGCAGCAGGAGGAGGATCCCGAGGTGACAATCCCAGAGTTCCTCCAGAAGAAGCTGGAAATCCTGGCGGATCAGGTAAAAAACATTTATAATTTAAAAAATTAAAAATTTTTAAATTTAA